>NW_025776200.1:0-600000 GCF_021130785.1 Homalodisca vitripennis | reverse complement strand
GTATAAAATATGTTTTATTCTCCTTGTTTGTGAACGTCGGAGGGTGGTGGCTCGAATTATCCCCTTCTATCCCCACCACTACCGGACGCTGACCGGTTTTTGTCAGTCGCGCGCATCGCTTGAGTGTGGTTATTGTAAGTTATAGCATGACCGGTGACTTCGAGATGCGCCGTAGGCAAAGACGGAACTAAAGTGGTGGGGGGTGGAGCGGCTCAGTCTGTTGCCGTATTCAGCCTTGTGAACTTCGGTCACCAGTCTTCTATACGTGCCGCCCTAAAAACATTCGTTTGTGCAAATTCACGAGTTGTAATACAATTTGTGAATTAATTGCGTTGTGCTCATTACGTTTTAAGTAAAAAGTTTGTGATGGATCGTAATGTAAAAAGTAAAATTGGAGGTAGAAAGGTTATACCCAGCCAAACACGAGAAGTGATAGCAAATGTTTACCATTTTATGAAACCGGAAGCAGAAACCAACACACTTATAAATTTGAAGAAAGTTCAACAGCGTGTCGTAGAGGCAACTGGAATTTCAGAAAGCACGCTGAGACGAATTTTGAAGGAGGAAAAAATAAGTCCAATTGGCAATTCTTTTAGCACGCCCAACAAAGTAAGAAAACGCAAACATACTAAAAGTGATCTGGAGAAATTTGATTTGGGTGTAGTTCGAAGAACAATAAATAATTTTCATCGACAACAAGGCGAACGGCCTACATTGAAATCATTACTAAATGTGTTAAGGGAAAAAATAGATTTTAAGGGAAGTAAGTGGGCGCTTACAAAAATATTGAAGAAGTTGGGATTCCGCTGGAAAAAAGCTACTAACAACAGAAATATTTTAACCGAACGTTTCGACATCCATGAATTACGTATTAAATATTTAAAACGTTTAGCCGAGTATAGAAATCAAAAAAGGCCAATAGTGTACATGGATGAAACATATATTCACTCAACACACACCAAACCAATGGTTGGACAGATGGTAGCACTTCGGGATTGAAGACACCTCTAAGTAAAGGACAACGACTTATAATTGTCCACGCAGGCGGGAAAGATGGATTTATTAACAATGCTCTACTTACGTTCAAATCAGGGAAGAAGTCAGGGGACTATCACGATGACATGAACTACGAGAATTATAAAAGATGGGTAAACACTTAATTAATCCCAAATTTGAAAGATAATTCTGTTGTTGTGATAGATAACGCCCCCTATCACAACAAACAAGACGATCCTGCACCAACAACATCAAGCAGAAAGACCGAAATGATTAAATGGCTTTCCGAGCGTAACATTGTTCACTCAAGCACTATGTTCAAACCCGAATTGTATTATCTTATACAAGCCTACAAGCCCACATACAAAAAGTACAAAATTGATGAAATGTTTTCTAAAAGTGGACAAACTATTTTGCGCCTGCCACCCTACGAGCGAATGTGTTCATGCTTTGAGTTTCCTATGCTTTGAAGAGTGCTTTCCACGCTTGTCTTTCGGCGCAATCCCTGTTGTTTTCAGTCCCTTTTGTAGTACCTCCAGTTTTGTAGTAGGGGAGACCGGGGCAAGTTGACGACCGGGGCAAGACGACGAATGGTTAGTTTCTCAAATTAAGTTGCTTAGGTAGTAGCACCGGTCGAATGTCAGTAGCGCTCCACACGGATGGCCTCTGAAATAACTGGCAGTGAAGACAAGTTCGCCATTGTGTGTGTTGTTACAGCGGCTTGTTGTTTTTTGGAGTGCGTTTTTGTAACTTTCGGCCTTTGCATCGTAAGGTTTATTGAATACGCAGGTAAGATATGTTAATTTTTCAATATTACCTATATTTACCTTATGTATTAGGCTACTCATAAATACCATGTTTGTTTATATTTATCTTAAAACTTAATGCCAATAAAATTTACCTACTCTATTACGGCCGCTCGGGGCAAGATGACGTGGGGCAAGATGGCGTGTTCGTCATCTTGCCCCGGTTAATTTTACTGGTGCAAAGCTGAAACTTTTAAGAAGTATGGTTATGCATACAATTTTGATTTAAGTAAACTAATAACTGACGACACTGTGAGACTTAACCACTTATTTAAAAAAAAATTTAATCTACACTTTTGTTTAACAATTTTACTTTAGAATTGAATTTTTTTATTAATTTAATATGCGGGTACAGATTTTTAGTTTTACTTTTGGTTCCAGAGATGGTGAGAAACTACAAAAAGACTTCCTCTAGAGGAGAGTGGGAAAAAACCAACATGGATACTGCTTTCACAGAGGTCAAGGAGGGAAGAATGACTTGCTTGGGAGCAGCGAGAACTTACAATGTTCCAGAGGCAAACACTTCGACGCCGACTGAAAAAGAACGTTTCGGTAACTATTTTCACCTACACTTGCACCACGTTTATATTTACAACTTGTTTTTAAGTTAAAATTATTTACCACCTTGTTTTTGATATTAAAACAAAAAATTTACTTTGGTATAACAACTTCTCACGTTACAAAGACAAGACTATAATCCGTACCCCAGCTTTTTACGCAAATACACATAACATTTTCATTTACTCTTCATCACAACATTTCTAAGCAACCTACAACGATTATTATTTACATTTTCCAAACCTTAAAAAGTACCAAACTTTAAAATAATGAAATAAAATAAATATAAATTTTTTTACCTTTCCTGCTCCCCTTAAACAAGTTTTTTTTTTAGGATATGCCTGTCCATGGAGGAAGATATAGAGAAGTATTCAATGAAGAGCAGCTCCAAGATTTACACAACTAATTTGACGGTAATGGACCAAATGTTTTTTGGAATGACCAAGTTGCAGTGCAGAAAACTCGTTTTTTGAATACGCAGAACACTTAGGGATTTCTCATCCGTTTAATAAAGAAACTAAAATGGCTGGTGAGGATTGGCTGGCTACCCTTTATGAAAAAAACACAACTTTAGTATGCGTAAGCCAGAAGCAACATCTGTTGCAAGAGCAATGGGTTTCAACAAACCTAGTGTTGATAAATTTTTCTCCATTTTGAAGGAAGTGCGAGAAAAACACAATTTTCCGCTGCTAATATCTACAATGCAGATGAATCAGGGACTATCTACTGTGCCCCAATAAATTACCTAAGGTAATTTCACCAAAAGGAAGTAGAAAGAGTTTCTAAGTTGTGTCTGGGGAGAGAGGCAGGAACGTCACTATTATTTGTTGCATCAATGCTACGGGAACTTACCTACCCCCTTTTTTTTGGTATTTGCCAGAAAGCGAATGCGACCTGAACTCATGGAAAGAGCTCCACCAGGTAGTGTGGGCCACTGCAGCGATAATGGCTGGAGCAACGGAGAGTTGTTCGTAAAGTTTTTGAACCACTTTATCCTCAATGCAAAACCCACAGTTGATTCTCCTATCCTGCTACTTGTCGATAATCACAGAACCCACATAACCCTAGAGGCAATCAACTTATGCAGAGATAACCATATTGTTATGGTTGGATTTCCTCCTCATACAACACACCGTCTTCAGCCCTTGGACGTTTCATTCTTTGGTTCGCTGAAAACCTTTTACAGTCAAGCTTGTGACAACTTCATGGTCAATAATCCAGGACAGACCATCAGTGACTTTAAATTGGTGAGCTTTTTGACCATTGCTTATTTCAAGGCTGCAACTGTTGGCAATGCCGTTAGTGGGTTCAGGTCCACAGGAATAGAACCTTATAATCCACTTGTATTCGACGACGACACGAACATGACTTTGCTGCATCACAAACAACTGATCAGAACCTGGATGTAGGCCTAGACCCTAGCTATAATGAAAGATGAAAATCCTACTATCCCAATCAACAACATCAAATACAACAGAAACTCCAGGTGAACCTGAAGAAGAAACCATTGAGCTGAGTGAACGCCAAGAAACAGTAGGCCTAGTAGACTGTGCCCCAATCCCGGTAAAGAAGAATACAAGTGTCTTCGACTTTAAGCCTTTACCTAAAGGTAAAACCAAAGGATAAGAAAAAGAAAAGTTCAGAAGTTAAAGTTCTAGTATTATAACAAGCACGCCAGTAAAAATGTGTTTGGAAGTAAAGCAAGAAATGAAGGATGAAAATGAGCGCTTAAAAAAGAAAAGAGAAGAGCTTCGAGCTTCAAAGGTTTCAAAGAAACTCAAGTTATTGGACCCTACAAAAAACGTCCTAGGTGTATGAACACAGCTTCTACTTCAAAAGGCAGTGAAAGTTAGATGTCCTGGGTGTGAAGAAAAAATACTCCGATCCTCCAGTTGAAGAGTGGATCCAGTGTTTCCAAGTGCAGTGAATGGTGGCACGAGAATTGTACAAGCTACGAAGGTGGGGAATTTGTTTGTGACTACTGCTAGTTTGTCAGTTTTTGTACATAATTAAAAAATGACTAGCAGCCTTTTCTTTTACAAAGTAGCGTGTTTATTTAAACCTCCATAACATTCGTCATCTTGCCCCTATGCAAAAGTCATCTTGCCCCGGGGGTGGGGCAAGATGACATTTTTGCATTGTTTCATAAGAACTAAAATTTACAAACAAAAAATTGATATTATGATAATTAAAAAAAAATTAAAATGTAGTAAAGACTTATACTTAACTCTTATGTATCGTAAGACTTTTATTTTTATCACAATATTTTATTAAAAAATATTTATTCCTTAACGTCGTCAACTTGCCCCGGTCTCCCCTACCTCCAGTTTTGTAGTACCTCATCTAAAATTCTTACTCTGTATGAGTAAGAAGCCTCACGGAAATTAGCCTCATTCTCGTTCTTACGGGGTCGCTGGTTTTGAATCTCTTGTACAGATATTAGTCCACAAAGGTGGGAATTCTGTTCAACTGTGGATAATAAATTGAAGTTTGTAATTATTTTGTTCCTACTATCTTGTGGAATATCTTTTAAGCAGTTAAGGTTACTGCACCTACAGTCTGGCCCTGTCACATAACTTTGTAAGCTCAGTTTCTTACTCACCTCTGACATACGACCAAACTTCTTCCTCTTTTTTGTTTTCTATGCACCAGAAATCACTTGAAGTTCCTCTCCACGATCATCACTATCGATTTCCATCACTATACTAAATAATTACGTAAAATGTAAACAACACAATCCTAACTAACTAGAGTTACACAAACATAACTTCAAACACAGCGATAAATGTCCAAGCAGAGTGACAGAACTGAACGCGAAATGGCGGGCATGTCACTGGTCACGTGACTAATGGTTGACTTGCCTCCTTTTATCCCTGTAGCGACAGCCCCTTCTTTTCCTGTACGCTGTTTTTTCATTAGCTAATTTGAAGGGACTAAGCTCGTTGCTTCCCTGTAATATTTTTATACAAGAAAGCTATCAAGCGAATCTATCGAATGGCATCATAAACCCAGTTTTGAAAAAAGTTGACTTAGCTCCTTTTTCCCTGTACCCTTCAATTCCATTCCTCTCTTTGACCATTTCCAAGTACACTATTCAGTAGTAATCTGAATTTACAACATTATCAGGATCTTTATAAGGTAAAAAATGTTAGACCTTTTACCCTTATAAACTAAAATTATACCATGAAGTGATAATGCTCACTTCAGAAATTCATGTGATACCACTGGTCAGTTTCAGGTAGTGTTTACAAATCAATATTAAATGCACTTCAATCGTTGAAGCATTATTCAATATTAACTATCTTAACATTGAAGCATTATTCAATATTAACTATCTTAACATTGAAGCATTATTCAATATTAACTATCTTAATAGTCAGGACCCAAAGTACAATATGTGATTTTGTTCACATTTACAATTTCATTTAAACTATTCAGTAGTAATCTGAATTTACATTATCAGGATCTTTATAAGGTAAACAATGTCAGAACTTTTACCTTTATAATCTAAAATAATACCATGAAGTGATAATGCTCACTTCAGAAATTCATGTGATAGCACTGGTCAGTTTCAGGTAGTGTTTACAAATAAATATTAAATACACTTCAAACGTTGAAGCATTATTCAATATTAACCATCTTAACATTGAAGCATTATTCAATATTAACTATCTTAATAATTGTCAGGACCCAAAGTACAATATGTGATTTTGTTCACATTTACAATGTCATTCCTCTCTTTGACCATTTCCATGTACACTATTCAGTAGTATAATCTGAATTTACAACATTATCAGGATCTTTATAAGGTAAAAAATGTTAGACCTTTTACCTTTATAAACTAAAATTATACCATGAAGTGATAATGCTCACTTCAGAAATTCATGTGATAGCACTGGTCAGTTTCAGGTAGTGTTTACAAATAAATATTAAATGCACTTCAAACGTTGAAGCATTATTCAATATTAACCATCTTAACATTGAAGCATTATTCAATATTAACTATCTTAATAATTGTCAGGACCCAAAGTACAATATGTGATTTTGTTCACATTTAAAATGTCATTCCTCTCTTTGACCATTTCCATGTACACTATTCAGTAGTATAATCTGAATTTACAACATTATCAGGATCTTTATAAGATAATCAATGTCAGACCTTTTACCTTTATAAACTAAAATTATACCATGAAGTGATACGGCTCACTTCACAAATTCATGTGATACCACTGGTCAGTTTCAGGTAGTGTTTACAAATAAATATTAAATGCACTTCAAACGTTGAAGCATTATTCAATATTAATTATCTTAATTGTCAGGACCCAAAGTACAATATGTGATTTTGTTCACATTTACAATTCCATTCCTCTCTTTGGCCATTTCCATGTACATTTCCATACAGTAGTAATCTGAATATATAACATTAGCAATATCTTTATAAGGTAAACAATGTTAAGACTTTCTACCTTTATAAACCAAAGTTATGCTATAAAGTGATACTGCTCACTTCAGAAATTCATTTCATACCACTGGTTAGTTTCAGGTACTGTGTACAAATAAATATTAAATGCATTTCAAACGTTGAAGCATTATACAATATTAATTATCTTAATTGTCAGGACCCAAAATACAATATATGATTTAGCTCACATTTACAAAAAATTCCATTCCTCTCTTTGGCCATTCCATGTACACTATTCAGTAGTAATCTGAATTTACAACATTAACAGGATTTTAAGGTAAACAATGTTAGACTTTTTACCTTTATAAACTTAAGTTATGCCATGAAGTGACACTGCTCACTTCAGAAACTCATTTGATGAAGCCAGTGTCTGGTAGTGTTTGCAACAAAATATTATTAATAACAGTAAGAATAGGTTTTAATTAAATATAGGAATTCCTACAGCTACTCAAAAAGGAGGTACATAAGAACAAAGGCTGGTACGAATTTAATACAAGAACTGTTTTGGTAAATTAAACTAAACTTGGTGTATACAAGTGATGCTGTTCATTTCAGAACTTTATATAGTGTCACTAGCAGGTCTTTCCAGCTAGTTTATATTATAGTTTTAGTACTAGTCTAACAAAAGATACCATATGTTATATTGCTTACATGTACCGTACAATATCTCTCTTGGACCAGTTTCATATACACATACAGTTGTACATAGAATAAGCAACATTCACAGTTTCTTTAAAAGGTAAATACTGTTAGACTTCTTACTGTTATAAACTAAAGTTAAACCATGAATTGGTACCGATGTTTCTGACCAGTTTCAGATAGTGTTCCGAAATAAATAATAAAGGTACAACACCTGTTAAAGCATTTCTGAATAACAGTTTTCTTATTTGTCTAAACTAATGGTTCAATATGTGGTATTGCTCATAATTACAGTGAAATTCTTATTTTTAACCATTTTCTTGGACGTTATTACACAATTATACACTGGATTAAGAATATTACTTTTACATTTGGGGAATGGGCGTGATCGTGTCGAGTTAAGAAGTGGTTGATTTACAGGATTACGTTGTTGGAAACCTCACTCTTATTGTGAGTTTCCAAAAACTAATAACTAAGCTCCAATTATACTCTCTTGGATAGAAGATGTATTAAGAAACAACTAGCCCCTTCCAAAATATAGCTACAGAACTTGAATATACACCACAGTTGACATCCCTTGACCTTACAATGGAGGAGAGGTCTCAAATACCATGCATCTTGATTGAAGATGATGATGATGACGTTATTATAGTGGAAGATGCTAGATGAGTATAAGGTAACTGAATACCGTGCCTTATACTCATCAACAACGTCCACCCCTCCTTTAGTTGAATTAATTATAAAAGGTAAAAATGAAAGGCTTTTTAGCATCTACAGACTGAGGGTCAATTTCGTGGTGCATGGTAGACAGTAGAAGAACAACTTTTTTTTCTTCGGGCAGTACGATAGCAGAGTTTTTCCATCTTTGAAGGCAAACATGCTGCTGGATACAGGACGATTCCTTGTATCTGTTAACTCAAGTGGAATTTCTTTTTTTTCGCAGGGTACCCTTTAATGTCAAATTGTGATAGTTCTTGGGAGTCTCGGCGAGGGGTATGGATGTATACCAATTATCCGTGGGAATGTTTCTTCTAGTACCACTCACAGGCTGGACGAGTCTGGAAACTACAGCAAGACCAGAATTTTGTATTTGAAAGGGACCTGGTGGTTGCTTGCCAGCGTAACCTCTAAATTCATGGCATAAAATGTGTTTGCACAGGTCATAGCATGAATTTTCAGACCATTTTTGCAGGCTTGTTTTTTATAAACTGCCGACACTTACAACGACCTCGAAAAGATTCGAGCATCTCGTCATCTGTAATAACGCATACTACATAACGCAATAAGCATCTTCCACTATAATGACGTCATCATCTTCATCTTCAATCAAGATGCACGGTATTTGAGACCTCTCCTCCATTCTAAGGTCAAGCGATGTCAACTGTGGTGTATATTCAAGTTCTGTAGCTATATGTTGTAAGGGGCTAGTTGTTTCTTAATACATCTTCTATCCAAGAGAGTATAATTGGAGCTTAGTTATTAGTTTTTGGAAACTCACAATAAGAGTGAGGTTTCCAACAACGTAATCCTGTAAATCAACCACTTCTTAACTCGACACGATCACGCCCAATCCCCAAATGTAAAAGTAATATTCTTAATCCAGTGTATAATTGTGTAATAACGTCCAAGAAAATGGTTAAAAATAAGAATTTCACTGTAATTATGAGCAATACCACATATTGAACCATTAGTTTAGACAAGTAAGAAAACTGTTATTCAGAAATGTTTTAACAGGTGTTGTACCTTTATTATTTATTTCGGAACACTATCTGAAACTGGTCAGAAACATCGGTACCAATTCATGGTTTAACTTTAGTTTATAACAGTAAGAAGTCTAACAGTATTTACCTTTTAAAGAAACTGTGAATGTTGCTTATTCTATGTACAACTGTATGTGTATATGAAACTGGTCCAAGAGAGATATTGTACGGTAAATGTGAGCAATATAACATATGGTATCTTTTGTTAAACTAGTACTAAAACAATAATATAAACTAGCTGGAAAGAGACCTGCTAGTGACACTATATAAAGTTCTGAAATGAACAGTATCACTTGTATACACCAAGTTTAGTTTAATTTAACAAAACAGTTCTTGTATTAAATTCGTACCAGCCTTTGTTCTTATGTACCTCCTTTTTGAGTAGCTGTAGAAATTCCTATCTTTAATTAAAACCTATACTTATTGTTATTAGTAAGAATTATACAAACCATTAGGAAATCATGAAGATTGTCTGTGAAACTCCTTTGGATGGGTTAATGGAAACTTGATATGATATACACCAAGTAAAGTTTAATTTAACAAAACAGTTCTTGTATTAAATTCGTATCAGCCTTTGTTCTTATGTACCTCCTTTTTGAGTAGCTGTAGAAATTTCTGTCTTTTTATAGCCAATTTTAATAGAAAACTAGAATATTTACAATTGTTTTAAAGATGTTACAACACGTCTTAAACATGCAACAGAATACATAGAAAATACCATTGATATTTGAATATAGAATAATTCTTAAGCAATATATCAACCATTCATTCTTATATTATGATTACTATATAGTAAACATAATTTTAAAATTGTATTTTTATATTTTATTATTTTAATTTCATAATAGAGTCAATGATTTCATATTATTTTTTCAAACTAATTTGTCTTTTTCAACTGATTAATATTTTTGTTGTAATTATTTAAATTATGATATTCTGGTTAATCTAAAGTCGCAGTCCAATTAAAAAAATTTAACAGGGATAATAAAATATTTAATGATTGTTGGTTTTATTAAGTAAATTTGTATTGTTGTATGATTAAACGAATTTATTAAACTAGTTTTGCATATTTATTGTAATCCCTTACTCCTGGAGATAGGATTTACTATTAATTAGTGAGAAGTAAAGTGAGTTACATCACTTAATATGATTATCCAATAAAACTAAATTTTACTGTGTGTCAGGGATACTGCTAGATTTAGTTTATCCAGTGATATTATTTTGATATATGTTTAGTTGTGTGTGTGGGGTGCTGCAATCATTTTGAGCTACAGGTAAGAAGTGATACTGGACATGGGTTGTAGCCAATGAAGTTCATTTTCTAGTGTGGTGAGGTTAGATTTGGGACGTTTGGTATACTATTGATTTTTATTACTATGCATTGTCTTCAGAGATATTCTTACACGAGTGTTATCTGAGTGGTAAGATAAAATTATTGGATCCCTGTAGAAGGGTAGGTTCTGCACCTGATGAGATGGGTGTTAAAAGAGAAGTTTTGCTTGTAAAAACGTCTAAATATGAAGCCAGTACCTACTTAAATAGTAATAACAAATCACAGTTTATAAACCTTGAAAAAATGCTTTGTATACAAGTTTCATGTTACACACATATTTTGTGTTTTAATACAATTTTAAAATATATAAAAATGTTAAAATTATATTTATTTTTATGATATTAGAGGCTAAATCTAAACATTTATGACTGGAATAAAAAGAGGACAAGATGAAGCTTTCCTAAGCTGTAGTCAGGATCGAATTTTGAATTAACATTAATTTAAAATATAAATTAAAAACAATAAATTCAAATACATAGCTACATATACTGTCAAAACTAAAATATACACTGTATTTCACTGTTTCTAATCACCAAATACTTGTTGCTTAATATTTCTTAAATGCCTAAGATTAAAATAGTATTTTAAAATGTCAAGATTAAATCGGGTTTATTAGGGTTCTTAAGTCTAACTGTATGTCAAAATCAATTTTCAACTATTTAAAAGCCTATAAAATCTACACATTTTGTCTAAACTTGTGGAATCTTTTTGTAAAACGTTAAAAGTAAAACTAGGACTAAATTGATTTTAATACAATCAAAATCTAAAGTTCCTTTCAATATAATATAATCTTTAATGCCAAATGTCGTCAAGATCAGGTAATAATGAGGGCGTCATATTTTAATTGCACTTTTTAAAGTCTGTAAATACTTTAAAAGTTGTAAAACCCTGCAGTGTTAACATACATTCTCCGTTTCATATGTATGCTTTAATAATTGTTACTGTGATATAAAACCTAGCGATACCCTTTCCACGCCAACGTACCTATATTACGGCCGTCGGCTACTCAACTGAAAATCGCCAACGGCTGTAATATAGGTACGTCACGTTTTTCGCCTGTAATTTTCTTATAGTTCATCTGATTGCCACGAAATTTTGACTAATCGATAGTCGATTAGTTGCTTTGAAACCACAAAGTAGTTTATTCCTCTATGGACTGTTTGTTTGGTCGTATTGGAGCTTCGCAGCTGTTGGATTGTTTGGTCGAGAGTTAGGTTACGTTCGTGTTGCTGTGCGTTATTTACGTTTGTATTTCTCTCATTACATTATATTATTTATGTGTACTGAAATTTAGTAAAATGAATAAGAGGAAGAGAGAGCAGTCACCAGTGAGTGAAAATACACTGTTAGGTGCATTACATGACACGGGAGTGCACGTATCGGATGATGAACTAAGTGACGATTTTATCGACAATATTTCACAATCAGATGACTCCAATATTGATTCAGATTCTTGTAATGAAGCAGTAGTGGATGATACAGACGAAGATCCGGATTATTCCCCGTGACAACAATGCAGATTATTCATCATCTCATGAGCTAGACTTGCCTTAGACATCAGCAGGTAGGCCTAGGCCTAGTGGTAGACGAAGTAATCCAACAATGTTGTGCCTGATATTTCTGATCAGAATAATACTGATGCTTCTAGGCCTAATAGTAATGTCCATCAACAAAATGATAATCAACCCATTATTGATGGAAATAATTGGAAAATAACTGACGAGCTTGAAGATCCTGGCAATGACACAAATTTTCTCTTTTCTGAAATACCAGGACCAAAGCATTACCCTCCAAGTGATGCATTGCCTGTTCAGTATTTCAATATGTTCTTTACTCTTGGCTTACTTGAAACCTTTGTTACAGAAACTAACCGCTATGCAAATGAATATATTCGTAACCATCCAAATTTGTCCCCAGGTGCCAGAGTACACAGTAGGCGAGTTGTTACACTCACAGAAATGAAAGCTTTTCTAGCTTGTATATTGAATATGGGACTAAAAAAGAAACCCACCATCAGCAGTTATTGTTCAACTGATTGGACACTATCCAGCCCTTTTTTCCTAAAATGTTTAGTAGAAATCGTTTTCAGGCAATCCTACAATTCTTTCACATAGTTAGTTGATAATCGCACCCTATCTAAACCCGGTGAACCAGAATATGATCCTGCTGGAAATTTCCAACCCCTCCTAGACCATGCAAATAGGCTATTCAGGACCCACTACACTCCACATAGGGAAATTCCTATTGATGATAGTCTTGTTGGTACAAAAAATCATTCGCAACTGATTCCATGCCTTCCCAATAAACACCACTATAAATGGGGAATCAAGTTGTGGATGTTATGTGATTCAGTAACCAAATATTGTCTAGGTTTTACTTGCTATAAAGGTAAAAGAGATGCAGATGATAACAGTGAAAATGGACTAGCCTACAAAGTTGTAAAAACTTTATTAAAAATTGGCCAGTACCTGGGATAAGGCTATCATTTGTTTGTTGACATTTTTTTTCAATTTGATTCCTTTTGCAAAATTTCTGTTTAGCAACTCAAGATACATCACTGGGACGATTAGGAGAAATAGAAAGGGAATACCTGAAAGAATGAAGGGAAAGTTGGATGTAGGTCAAGCTCTGTATATGAGAAACGACAACCCACTGATGCTGGTGTACAGGGACAAGAAAGGTCAAAAGAACCCGGTAATGTCGTTGTCTACAAAAGGTACCGCTAAAAATGTTGAAAAGATAAAAAAAGACATAACAGAGAAGAAATTACAGTAAAACCTGAAATTCAGTACAATAGATGCATGGGAGGTGTTGACGGGTCAGACCAGATGCTTTACTGCTACCTTGATGAACGGAGGACAATAAAGTAGTGGAAGAAGGTAACCTTCAATGTATTTGCTAGAATAGTGCTAAATCCCTATATAATTTATAAGGAAAATTGTGTTGGAAAAGTTATGTTAAGGGTACCAGTTCACAAGCAGTATTATTCGTGACCTTGGTCAAGAGTGGCTTGACATAAATAATCGACCACGAAACATGGCAGGTGGAGATGGATCAAATGGTTTTGGTTTGGAATCATTACCTGGCACAATGGAAAGGAACTGCTGTGTTTGCAGTTAGCACTGCAGCTGGAGGTCCTAGGAAGAGGTCCAGACTTTTTTGTAAACATTGCAAGAAAGGCAATCATGCCATTTGTTTTGGCAAACACCGATGTTAGACTCCATCCGTGTAATGTAAATAATGTACATCTAGTCTCTTTTAGTTATAGTTTTGTGATTTTTAACAGTAAAAGACTGAGGGAAGATTATTTTGTTTTGTGTTTCTGTAAGATTTATTTTAGCATAGTGTCAAATATTGATTTGTGAATATAGTGTAACATTACATACAACGTCCATGCAACTTACAAAAACTGTGCTCGTGTTACATTTAGTAAAAAAACACAACTGGACTTCTATATAAGGTACGCTTTTGAAATGTTGTAATTAGGTTAAGGGGTAGATATAGTTTACTAGGATATAACAGGAAATAAGCATAATTTTTTAAACCACTTATTTGTGCTAAAACATTTTTAAAATTTTAACTTTTTTTCTAAATTTTATTTTTTTTAGTTTAAATTACATTTATGCAACTATAATTTACCAACTGAACAAGGGCATTTCATAAGCAAAATAGTGGTAAAAAATCATCAATATCTGTTATAAAATAAAAAAAGCAATGATACATCTTGTGAAAGCTTGCAAAACTGCTGAAAATACCTTTGGCGTATCTGGGTAGCTGTCATGATAATGATCATTAAAAATTAAATAATAAAATTTATAAATATTAACAACAATCGATAATCGGAATAAATAAGTTTAACATAATATTATATTGTATTAATCAGCGAGATTGCATTCAGAAAACACAGCAATCTTTGAGTTGCAATCCGTCTCGTCATCACAGAGAATATAGTTCAACGAAGCCGGCAGATTCGAATTGCGCCTATGTACCGAGTAGCGAGGGCAGTCAACAAGCACATGTTTGACAATAATGACAGTGTCACATGTGTCGCAGACCGGAGATCCATCTCTACCCATGAGGAAGCCATGTGTGAGAAGCGTGTGGCCTAGCCGCAGGCGACACAACACAACCTCCTCACGACGACTCGGGCGGTTCGCTGTTTCCCAGAGTCCAACGCAGTCTTTAATAAGCTGTAACTTGTTAACGACTGCCCGCCAATCGCTATTCCATTTGGCTTTCAGTTTGCCCTTCACTACCGGGATAATGTCGGAAGAAATCACCCTGTTAATTCGGCCGTGAAAATGGAAGTGTCGTTGGGGAGATGAAATCCGTATCGTCTAACCCCAGTGACGAAAGCACATCCAGTTCTACAACGTTCCTTTGACCCGTCAGTCAGTATAGACAACATCACAAGGTGCGAGGCTGCCTAGTATTGGACGGAATTCTTGTTGGTAGACTATTTCTGGAGTGGAGACTTTTTAAACTTGGAGAGATTTAAAATAATTTTTGGCATTGAGACGCTCCAGGGTGGGATATCGCATTGATGAACGACTTTAAACTCGTAATCGTTTAGGCCTATTTCATAAACGTAGGATTTAGCCCTAACGCCTAAGGGTGAAGGATGATTTGGTCTCGCTAGGAAAGAACTATGGAGTGGATTTCGCAGGACCGGTTCAAATGCAGTGTTGTCTGGCTTACCTGAAAGAGCGTGAACATAGTTTAGGGACAGTTGTTGCCGTCTATGCGAAAGAGGAGGTTCTCCCGTTTCTGCAAGAAGAGTGTTTATAGGAGAAGATCGTAAAGCTCCGGTGGCCAGTCTTATAGCGGAATTAAGGACAGGGTCAAGCATTTTAAGAGCACTGGGTCTTGCGGACCCATATGCTTGACATCAATAGTCTAATCAGGATCGGATGCTGGCTTTGTAGAATCTGAGCATGCATGCCATGTCAGCCCCCCATTCTGTTCCACTTAAAGCTCTCACTATGTTCAAGCGCTTCATGCATCGATCTTTTAGGTATCTCAGGTGAGGCACCCAAGTTAGCCGGGTATCAAACGTGAGACCCAGGAATCTGATATTGTCACAAGTAGAGATTCTCTGACCCAGCAAAGAGAGCGTTGGTTGCTCGACAGTAGGCATTCTGGAGAAAACGATGGCTTTTGTTTTGAGTGGCGAAAATGAAAAACCCGTAACTCCGCACCACTGTTCAAGCCTGTTGATGGTAAGCTGTAAAGCTCTCTCCACCACCGCTAACTTCTTTGTAGAGACGTAAATAGAGAGATCATCTACAAACAAAGAACAGCGCACAGGAGGGGAAACGCAGGATGAGATGTTATTGATTGCAATGGCGAACGCAGTGCAGCTTAGGACGCTACCTTGTGGAATACCATTTTCCAGCGTGAATGAATCGGAAATGGTTGTCCCAAGTTCGACCTGTATAGTTCTTTCCGACAGGAAGCCCTGTATGAAAGAAACCATGTGGCCCCCCACACCCCAAGATACTAAAGCATTTAATATCCCCCTTGTCATAAGCCTTGGAAATGTCGAAGAATACAGCGATCAACTATTTTCATTCAATAAAGGAATTCAGGATTGCCGATTCCAAGGCAAGTAGATGGTCACTTGTAGACCGGCCTTGTCGGAATCCGCACTGGGAAGGTGAAAGAAGTTTATTTTTCTCCAGAAACCAAACAAGACGTCTGTTGACCATCCTTTCGAGTACTTTTCAGAGACTGCTAATACGCGAAATTGGTCTATAGCTTCCTGGAGAAGTTCTATCTATAATGTAGGAACGACGCCAAGAATTAGGGAATGTGTTTTCTAAATAGATTCCTTTATATAACTTTAGAAGATCTTGTTTTCCATCCTCCGTCAGGTTCCGCAACATGGCATAATGTATGCTATCGGGACCTGGAGCAGAATTTCATGTCGCCTTTAGTGATGAATCAAGTTCATCAATGGTAAAGGGAAGGTTTAAGGGAGAGGTGTTATTAATATTTAAATTTAGAGGAAGTCTTTCTGAATTTGATTGAAATTTATATAAGACGACGTTTTTGAGTACCATTTTTCAGAGCAATCAGAGAAGGTGGGGGGGTCTTACAGCTAATAGATCGAAGCTTCCTCCAAACATCAGATGCAGGGGTAGTTCATTTTATTTGATCTGTGTAGTCCAGCCATGACTGCCGCCGTCTCTGTATAAAAACCTGCCTTGCTTTTGCCCGTTCTCTTCTGTACCTACTTAGATTTTCTTCAGTCGGAGATCTGTTGAACTGTCTTAAACATTTTCGACGTTCCTTTAGAGCCGCCGAACATTCTTCAGACCACCAAGAAACCTGGCGTTTGTTTGGTGAACCCGAGGATTAGGAATGCGCCGCTCTGCGGATGTTAAGATATTGGATGTAAATAATACAGTGGCTGTATTTATGTAGCTTGGTTAAATATTAATAGTTTGAGAAATTATGTTCTTTTTGTACTCGTTCCAGTCTGCCCTCTTTATTTTCCACCTGGGACACCTGCCTGTCAAAGACGAAAAGGATTGAAAAGCCACGGCAATTGGCGCATGGTCACTCCCTGACAGGTCGGGAAGTACGGACCAATGCACTCGAGTTGCCACGACCGGACTGCAGATTGACAGGTCGATTGCCGACCATATGCCAATCCTAGGGCCCATATAAGTGGCCGACTCGTCATTGAGAACGACCGCTGCCGCTTCATCCCACAATCCCGCAACCATGTTACCCCTCCGATCAGAATGGCTGGAACCCCAAGAGCGATGGTGTGCATTGAAATCGCCAACCATCAGGTAAGGAGTCGGGAGTTGGCTGTAGAGATCACGTAGATCATCAAAAGATAAATAAAAAGGGGAAGGTGGAATATATATGGAGCAGATGGTTAACTTAAATGGAACGTCGATTGATACTGCCACTGCCTGGAGGTTTGTGGCGATGTTCAAGGCTCTAGCATTAACAGAAGAATCTGCTAGAATAGCCACACCTGCAAAGGCAATTTGTTGGTGATGATCTAGGCGAAAGATGTCAAAACCATTTTATTTGAAATGAGTATGGGGAGACAATTTTGTCTCTTGTAGGCAAATAAATTTAGGTTTTCTTGTGTTTATAAGTAATTTCAAATCTTCAAAGTGACTTGTCAAACCATTAATATTCCATTGTAACAGCATTTTAAATTATATTATATATTTAATTTTGTGGTAGTTCATCGTAATTTTTTCCTTTCTTTAGATACAGGACGGAAGTTACCATGTACCGTTTGGAATTCTGTCTGCACCTCCAAAGGGTTCTCAACCATATCATCATCAAGTGATAATTGAGAGGGTCTGGACGAGGATGGATTAGTCTTTTTCACTATTAGTTTAGATCTGTTTCCTTTTTTTGTTTGTACATTTTTTTTTAGTTTTCAGCAAGTTTTTTTCTCTCTTCCAAAGATAAGGCGGGTTTCGCATTTTGTTGCACCTTATCATTGAAAGTAGGAGTAACTGATGGGCGAGCTTGAATATGTGTGTTGGATTTATTATGGGGCGTGTGGAATGCTTGGCAAGGGTTACTGGTAGAGGCCAACAGATATCCGGAACCGGCTGCAAGCTGCTTAATCAAAGCAGCAACCTGCTTAATCAAAGCAGCAACCTGCTTAATCAAAGCAGCAACCTGCTCTGTTAAATTGAGTACCATACCCTCCAAGGCGGTACATGACGGGCACTGTGTGGATTGGACTGGGGCTAAAGCAGCTTCGGAGTACGAGACTCCCTTTTTAGGGGTTGGAGCGATTCTTCTCTTGTACTCTTTGCGGGCTTCGTTAAAGGAGAGTTTGTTTAGAGTGACAATCTTCAATACTTCCTTTTCCTCTAAGTAAACTCGGCATTCCTTCGAGGTGGCCGCGTGTTTACCCTTGCAGTTCACGCATCTGACGTCGTTCTTGCAACCATCTTCTTGGTGGCCTTCATCGCCGCAACGGGAACAAGTCTCAGGGCCCGAGCACGTCTTAGTAGAGTGCCCGAATCTCTGACAACGGAAACACAGCTGCGGATTTTTAAAGTATGGCCGTACAGTCAGGGATAAGTACCCAGCCTTAATAGTTTTTGGGGGTTGGGGAAATGCAAAGGTCAGAATTAGACCAGGAGTAGGAACCTTTCTCCCATTCTCCGTCCGAAGCATCCTGACCACATCGGTACCATTTCACATTGCAGCTCGTCCTTGATTTCTTCCTCACTACACTCCATCAGGTCACGGCAGAAGACGATCCCCTTTGAAGAGTTCAGTGAGGAGTGCGGTTGAACGACGACTTCCACCTGATCAAAAAAGCTCGTCATCTGAAGGAACTTCCTGGCTTGGATGTAGTTTGCAGCCTCCACCAAGATAGTGCCATTTCTTAATTTGCTTACAGATTTAGGCTGCCCGCCTGAGTAAACAAAAGCTTTTTTTTATAAGAAAATGACTAACCTTCGTTAGAGTTTTGCCTTCATCCTTATGACTCACGATTAGGTATAGTGGAGTTGGAATGTTAATATTTTCAGCTCTTACTTTTTCTTCCACTTTCCTTTGTTTTATTTATGATTCATTTTCAGAATCTGACAACTGTCGCTTTTTCTCCGGATCATTAAGTTCTCTTCCTCCGAATTCTTGCTCTAAGGGTGGAGTGGTTTGTATATCGATAGATAAGGTCACCAGCGCATCGTGTTTAGTAGTGCGAGCCGATTCACCGAGAGCGGGCATGCCCTCGGGTGTCCCACAGACCGTAGCTTGGGGGACAACCCTACCTCCGTTCCCCGAGGACCGGTTTCCATCGATTACCAAGTCAGGAATACGCGCACAACTTGGACTCGCACGTGGCAACAGGGGCTCCGACACCCCTGCCTACTGAACACTTCCTGACCAAGGACCGAAGTGGCTGGCTTCTGAACCAGTACATGACTTACGCTTCGGCAGAGACAAGCTCACATCAGCTCTCATCGACACCAGATAGGTCATCTAGCACCGGCTTAAGCACTCCCAGTGAGCCATGTACTGGAACGCTCAGAGAACGGGTACTTATAAGACCCTGGAGGGGGATTTGGTAGGAATTGGGGAATGGTTAGGTGGGAAGAAGCAGTTTAAGATAACAGTGGCTTGCGGGGAGACGCGCGGAAGGCCAGTTGTGACAGTACCGTTATGGCTAGTGGTTCCTCCGATAATCCTTTTTTTATGTGACGGGTGTGAGAACACGTTACTTAGTTTCACGGTTTCAAGTGAAGATCAGGAAAAGTTAAAACGTTTTTTGTACGAACACGTCGTTTTGCAACGCACCAAAGATTGTCTAACATGTGGCTGGTTGATGACGTTAAATGAAGAAAAACACTCGTTTAACTGTTGGAATAGAATCGAGTCAGTGAATAGTAGTAAAAAAGGTCAAAATTCAGTGTAAAAAATTCATGTCGCAATATAAAAATACGTGGTTTGATATTCATAATTTGTTTTCCCCCCACAACGGAGTTAACCATTAGCTGCAGGTTTTGATTTGAGAAGCGCATACGACTATGTAGTACCAAAACATGCTAGACAGTTAGTCAAGACAGACATTGTAATAAAATTACCTGATCAGAGTTATGGTAGAATAGCTCCTAGATCTGGTCTAGCGTATCATAATTTCATTGATGTTGGAGCAGTTGTAATTGATAGGGACATGACTGTGTGTTTTACTTTTTAATCATTCTACTAAAGACTGCTATTAAAAGAGGAGATAGAATAGCTCAGCTTATTTTCGAAATGATATTGTATCCATATATATGTGGGCTTACTGACGTAGGAGGTAAAATGGTTTCGGTTCTAGTGGTGTATATTATTATTGAAATCAAAAGTGCGTTTAGAGGAATTTTAAAAACGTATTACCTTAAAAACGATTGCGATGAAGTGAAAGACATTGATTTTATTTTAGAATCTCATAAGACAAAACTTTTACAATTAGTAAATGAACATTTAAGTGTAAACGGTGCAATTAAGTTCAGTATTATTTTAGAATGCACATGAATGTCCACAGTTAAGAGTATTTTCTTTTTGCTTGGGAAAGTAATTATATCTAATCGTTACTCTTTGATCACTACTGAAAAAATAACGTTGTAACGCAACTGGTGGTTTTAAATTTCCATAACTATCGAAGTATTCAATATAGGATCCTCGTTTAAAATAACACACACTGTGGCTACCTTCACCTTTTATACTGTCTCAATTAACAATTGCTGATTCATTTACATGTACCTTGCTAGGTAATGTATCTTTCATAAACACCCCTCTAAAATATGGAAGTTTAAGTTCACTTGCACATTTTATGATATCAAAATTACTTAGAGGTTTCTTAGGAAGGTTCTCTATTATTTTCGACTATTACAAAGTTTTTTTATCACTAGAACCCGTATAAGGTTTCAAATATAACCCATTTCCTTTTTTGTTTTTCTTTTTACATTTACATTTAACAGTTAAATTTCTTTTCTGAATTTTCTTTTTCGAACGTTTTTGTTTTTTATCTCTTTGTTTCCTCTACCTAATTTTGCTTTTGTCTTCATAATGTTTGTAATCGCCCAAGCAGCTGCTCTTTCACCTATACTCGAATCTCTGGCTTTTACTCTTTCCCAAGCTCTCTCAGCCAATACTCTGTCGGCAACTGATCTAGTTTTACTATCACTAAATTTTGAATACACTATATTATCATGTTGTTTACATGCAGAATCTAATTTGTTTATTCCAGGATCATCTCTTGCTAATCGCGTACTTAAATCAGTTCTAGGTCGCAATACTGATAACGAGGTAGGTGTAATTCTACAGGTAAAATGTCGATCGCACGATCCACGATCTGCAGCTCTTGGCCAAATAATTTTTTTGGTCCGTTCAAGGCCTATTTTAAGAATGGAAGCAATGCATGGGTTGAACAGAACGTTGGTAGGAAATTAACAAGATACCAAGTAGGTCCAATTATATGCAGTGCTTGGAACAAGTCCACATCAGTTGGAAATGGGACGGCCGGATTTAAATCTACAGGAATCTACCCTCTTCACAGGCAATCCATTCCAGACCATTTCTTTTCAATGTCTGACAACATGATAAGTGATTCATCTGTTATAAATCCACCTCCAACCGAAAGACCTAGGCCTACTCAGCCACTGCAGACAAGCCCTCAACCGTCCTGCAGTCGAGATGCATCTGTAAACCTAGACGTACAAGGTGACCCTGAAACGCCATCCAAATATTTTAACAAGATATCACCTGTTCCGCAGTTGAAACAATCGAAGAAACCTAAAAAAGGAGCAGTTCTACTGACGTCTTCAGTGATTCGCAACCTGCTGAAAGACAACTTGAAACAATCGAAGAAACCTAAAAAAGGAGCAGTTCTACTGACGTCTTCAGTGATTCGCAACCTGCTGAAAGACAACTTGCAGGAGAAAGAAGCTAAAGAGATGAGAAGAGCAGGGAGCAAAACAAAAGGGCCCAAAGAAACACCTGCTGCTAAAAATCGCAAAGAGGATGATAGTGAAACTGACCCTGAGATCAATGGTTGCAAGGAATGTAATGAAAATTACAATTTAACGAAGCAAACATGTGACTGGCTGCAATGTGCATCGTACAAGAGGTGGCTTCATGAGGCCTGCACAATATTTGAAGAGTTTTGTGTTAATTGCGGTCGCCAACATAGAGACAAAAATTTATTAAAGATGATGTAAGGTCAAATGTATTATCTAATATAAAATGTAATAGCCTAATGTTTTGGCCTAAATTTTGTGATTTAAAATGTTTTTAATGGTGTAACAGTAAAATGTTTAACTTAAAATACGGTTGGTAGGACTCAATAAGTTCAATAAACATTTTTTTATATTATATTAAAGTAAATAAGTCATATAAATTAACTTAATATAATTTCTCTTAGTTTTAAAGTGTAATTAAATCAACTCCAAGGGTGTGGCGTAATACCCGACAGTGTAGGACGAGACGCCACAGTGTAATGTTTTAAAAATAGATTTTTCCCACTATCAAGTTGTTTTCTTTTATTCAAACTACCCATTTTATTAGTTACGTATTGTTTCAAGGTTATTATAATATGTTTTTTTATAAAATTTGTGCACCATGGACACTGCAAAATTGGTTAAAAAAAAGTGTAGCATCTCTCCTGGACTTAACCTACCGGTAAAAACAATTGTTGATTGGAATAACCGAATTAGAAGCAGCAGGTTTTGAACATTTCACCGTTAACCATCGATACAATTTTGACGACCCGGAAACCAGTGCTAATACTCAACAGGTTGAGCGAATGTGGGGTTCAGCTAAACGGCGTATTAAAAAACAACGAGGAACAGCACGACACCATCTTGACTCATACCTAGCTGAATACATGTGGCGAACATTCCCTACAAGAGTGATCTCACGTTTTGGTGATGTCACTTGGCCTTCTCGCTCACAGGATCTTACAATTCCAGAGTTCTTTATGTGGGGATTTTTGAAATCTAGAGTTTACATAAACAAGCCACGAACAATAGAGGAACTTAACCCTCCCAGCGTTAAAAGTCGATTATTCGATGTCGAAGTACACCGCTGGAGCGTCAGTTATCGAATAATCGACGGGTAGACAGTAGTTTACAAAGACGCCGCTAGATGCGTTTCTATCGCAACAAACGTCAAGTATCGTATATCGTTGTAAAGAGCAGAGTACAAGCTTTCTGCCGTGTACTGTTTCAAGACAGTTATAATGTTTGGTGAGCTGTACAGCTTGTAGAAAAACAATGACGTGTTACTGACAGCTGTTCTTGGAACAGGTGCCGTGAAGTTTCCTGACTTTCTAGCAGTTCAGCGCAATGATATAAATGAACCAGTCTTGTTCATAGAAAGAGTTGTGATTAATATTATGGATAAATGTGGACTCTTGGACAAGGGCTACCATTTGTTTACAGACCAGTCCTATACGAAAATTCCACTAGCAAATAGTCTGTTGTACAGAAAAACCTTTTTAACAGGTACCGTAAATAAAAACTCTAAATATTTACCCAAAGCTGTCAAGAATGCAGACCTGTTGCCCAGAGAAAACATATATTTAAGGAAAGGAGATTTGCTGCTTGTCAAGTTCAAGCAGAGAGCTGGTAAAAAGCCTGTGTTTGCTCTGACAACTGCATGTCATGCAGAGGATCAGCTGATTAGAAGCAAAACAGGCCTGGAACGGATGAAACATGTTCTCATTCATAAGTATAATCAGGATATGGGAGGTGTGGATGTAAGCGATACGTGTGTGTTTCACACTACTTGCAACCGCCAGACAACTAAGTACTGGAAGAAAATATTTTTCAATCTGTTTGATTTGGCTCTCTTCAACGCTTATGTTCTATACTCCCTAAACACTGACAAGCCCATGGATAGGAGAAATTTTATTGTAAGCATCGTGGACACTCTTGCTGCCAGTGAAGAACCTGTGGTTGTAGAACCTGCTGGTGACGCTGGACCTGATCCTCATCGACTGGAGCGTCTTCCTGGGGTCCAAATGAGGAAGTGTGTTGTTTGTGATAAAGAAAGATCCACCATCTGGTGTCCAGGATGCAACTGTGGTGTGTATCCCAAGTGCTACCACTTACAAAAACACTTATGGAGACCCATGAGGGGTGGAAAAAGAGTAGGCGACGAGAGCAGTAGCAGTTCCTCTGACTGAGCAATATCAGTCTTTTCCAAGAGTGTACATAGTGTAATATACGAGTAAATCATCTCAATATAGATGTATAAAAACAGGAACAATAATTCTTATATTTATCAATACTTTGATTTTTTAAGTCTTTTAAAAAAATATCTCAAGAGACCAGACTTTATTGCTCTTGTATAACCAAATCTGCAGTAAATTTACATGATATTTGTATCCAAACAGAAATTTTGTATTTAAAAGGTCATTGTTCATATGATCCAAGATAAAAATATACCTTACTTCTTTTATTAATTTTTAGTTCATGTCAAAATTCAATATGAAAAGTCATTTTGAAACCAGTGGAAATATTTATTTTATATGCAATATTACATTCTCATGAGATTAAAAACTCAAATCGCCTACAGAATTACATCTCCAAGTAAATATAAACATACATGAAGGGTGGAGAGGAAAAAACGACGAAAGTTCAAAAATTTGATTTTATTGCGTAAATTGTTTGCTAAGGCGGTGAAGTAACACGATGTGGAGCGTTACAGCACAAGAATGACTAAGTTCCGAAAACTAAACCGTTCTCAGAGGAAGAACGACTAAACTCCAAAGTAAACCGAATATAAAACGACTACAGTCCAGCCACTGCCTGTTTCGCGCAGGCGCCGCACGCCGTCTGGTCAGCTGCACATTGCTGTCTGTAGGCCTACTTCTGCCTGTTGTTCTGCTGTTTTGTTCCCCCTGTGCAGTGTTTCAATGAGATATATCGTTAATTTGTAGTGTCTTATAGTGTTGTATGGTGTTTCATGAAGATGAGTAGTAGTGAGGAAGACACTAGGGTCAGTGCTGAACATTTATCAAAGAAACGTAAAAAACATGGTTCAATCCAAAACGCCCGTAAAAAGTTACGAGACTCCACCAATGAAACCGGCCCCGACAGCAGGTGTGAACGATATAAGTGTTTTGAACATGTCACTGGAGGTGAGCGCACTAGGCTTATTAATGATTTTACTTATATGACTGACAGAAATGCACAAAACTCTTATCTGACTGGCCTAATTACGGTACACTCAGTAGAGCGGAGGCGGCCACGGAACGATGTAGCTATTGCTCGGTTGAATAACTATGAGAATATGAGTCTTATTAACTCTTAAAACCTAAAATATATATCGCTTTGGTATGATTAAATTTAGTAGAGTTAAATAATAAATAATTTATAAATGTGTAAGAACTTATACATATGTGGTTTTTACAGAATGATGGACCCTCAAAAACAGTCTGTGGAAGCTCAACTGGAGTCTGACAGAGTCTACATGTGAAAAGCCTACCGCAAACAAAGAAAACCCTGGTATGATCACGTTAATTGCACTTTTACAAAATGTATTCACCCTCGGTATGACTTCTGTAGAAAAATGGGAGTTTTCAATAAACGCTCTAAAAACAGTAAAAGAAATTAAAGAGGATATGACCGCTATGAACATCGTATTTACACTTAGGGAACTACTTATTGAATTTTCTAAAAGCGTTTATTGTAATCAAATCGATTAAAGTCAAGACAAAATACCTTCTTTACTTGCATAAAATAAACCTTTTGAAGAAATTATAAATATCTTAAACCCTTTATTAAAGAAAAAGCCCTACAAAACCCGAGAGTTTGACGTAGTAAGTGCAGTTAAAGTAACTCAAAATGTAGATAAAATTTTGGAAAGTGATAATTAATTTGAAAAAGTAAAATTTCAAGAGACCAGCAATGAAAATAAAGAGATACAATATAGAAAAAATAAAAAGTAAAAAGGAAAGAAACGCGAAAAGCGTTAAAAGAACCAGTTTACTTTCATCATCCAGCTCTTCATATGGTTCATCATCATCTTCCTCTTCTTCCTCATCTGACGAATCTGATGATAATTCGGATTTCACATCACTGTTTAAAAACTATAAGAGGAACAATTCAATTTATATCAGTCATGAACTTCAATTTCTAAAGAAAACTAATAGACACAAAATTGTATCTCCTGGTGAACAGGGTTCCCATTTAATTAAAATAGAAATAACATCAACAAAAGACCTAAAAGGTTGTAAAAGTCGTAGGGACTATTGGCAAAAACTTTCAAAAAAGGGAGTGTTTCTGTTAGACAGTAAGAATAAAGATGATGGTGATGTTCTTGAAACAATAAACAAATTTCTGCGTATTTATGGAACAAAACTGAAGTCTATAAATAACATTAAAAAAAACTGTGTATAAACCCAAAAATATGAGGAAAAGGAATGGGAAGTAAAACGTTTAGTCTTAGACTTTAACTTAGGATAGAATAACTTAGCATTAATATTTGCATAATAATAATTAGCACATGTATGTGCATCACTATACATGGTTAGAAACCCAATGCAATCGTGGATCCAATGAAATCACATTTGCTCTCAACGATTTTATAAAATCCTGTTGAGATCCACCTTCAAAATGAAAACAAAAGTGAAGTAAAACTTCGCCTATTCTCTGATGCATGTGGGTCACAGAACAGGAATTTCACTGTTACGGCAATGCTTATGCGTTTGATGAAAAAAAAGTGTTTAAAGAAGTTAAGCACTTTTTCCCGACAAGGGGCCACAGTTACTTACCTCTGGACAGAGTGTTTGGTAATGTTGAAAAAAAAGTAAAGAGAAATTGAATCTATCACCGTGCCCTCTGACTACTACAATATTTTTAACAAGTTTGGAAAATGTATGGTGTTAGGTAAAGATTGGGATGTGTATGACTTTAAAACACCAAGTGATTTATTACTTAAGAAGAAAAAACCCTTCTTGATATCGCAGGCAAAAGTGTTATCTTATGAAAAGGGTAAAGTTACTGTGAAAACTACCTACACTGGACCTTGTGTTGAAGTAGAACTAAAAACTAGTGGTGTAAGTACTCTTAAAGCGATGGACAAGATAAGTAAAGTTGATTACAAGAACCATGTGAGTGTAAAAAAACAAAACAATGTTAAAAAACTAATGCAGTTTTTTGATGCTAGCTGCGAAGAAGCTGAAGATTTCTACAATGCAGTGTTTGGTAACACTACACACAAAAATGATGTCAATGTAGGAGCTGATTACAATGAGGATGAAGACACTGTTATCTAATACTGACTTTATTGACTATAATCCAACTTGAAGCAAATAATATACTTAATTAATTAATTGTACTTATAACCACCGTTTTAATTATTTTTATATGTGTGTTAATAAAGGAAGTTTGTAAAACGTTATTTTAACCCCTGAATTTTCAGACGTTGGATTATTGTGCGTAGTTTGCCAGCGTCCGTATTTTCGGACGTTTTGTAAAAAAAAAAATAAAAATTACTTTAATTAGTCAAAATAAACATACTTGTAATGTTTTAGAATCGCAATACAACGATCTTCCTGATAATTACATTACCCAGTTTATAAGTCATACTAGGTAGCCATATTTTGATTTTAAAGTTGGTTATTCTGTGCATTTCGTTTCTCAGCTGTCAACATTAGACAGCATTGTCGTTGTTGTTGACAGTTGTACTTTAGTTGTTCGTGAGTGTTTTGAGTGAAGTGAAATGTGCTAATGACTTCTTTCTATCAAAATGAAACGTTCTCATTCACCTGTTAGTGATAATACCATAGCTTGATTAGTAGAAAGTGAATATCTTTCAGATGGTTTCGTGAGTGAAATTTCAGAAAATGAAAAAGTGTCGAGTTCAAGTTCGGTTGTTGACGATACAGATAATGACTCGACCTACGATCCCGTTGGACCGACAACTTCCTCAGGTAATCAAGGTTTAGGACTGAATCGACTAAACTTGGTAATTGATACACATTGAGATGAATGTAACAGTGATTCATCTGATAGTGAACCATCACGTCGTCATAGGGTTAGGCCTAACCAACAAGGCCATAGAGTGATACATCAAAGATCTAGGCTTAACGATAGGGATAGCAGTAGTAGCTCTGCAGAAGACTCTGAGAATGAACCTGACTGGGTGGAAGTAAATGAAACCAATGATATTGAACACAGGCCTAACCATTCCATACACTTTCAAGAACAGCCAGGAGTCAAGCACTGTCCTCCAATGAACTCTCCTCCAAATGCTTATTTCAAAATTTTCTTTACCATTCCTTTGATTGAAATAATGGTTCGGTTTACAAACACGTACGCCAGGAACTTTATTGATAAAAATCACGATAGAATGAAAGAACACAGTAGCTAAAATCTTGGAGACCTGCGACTGTAAACGAAATGCAAGCTTTCCTTCTGGTGTTGATAAATATAGCTATCAAAAGACAAAACACTATCGCTTCCTTTTGGTCTAGTCTTAAAAGTCAATTGATTTCTTGGTTCCCTAGAATGATGGCGAGGAACCGTTTTCAGGCAATACTGAAATTTTTTCACTTGGTGGATACTACAAATTTACCTAAGTCAGGCCAACCAAACTACGATCCTTGTGCTAGGTTCGAACCACTGATTGATCACATGAACCGGATTTCCAAATTGAATTTTACACCAGATAAAAATTTATCTATTGAAGAAAGCATGATTGCAACCAAAACACATTCACAGCTTCTCCAGTACATGCCTAAAAACATCACAGGTGGGGTGTGAAGTTATGGATGTTGGTTGATACCACCACTCATTATTGTGTAAGGTTTTTAGTATACAAAGGAGCCAAAGGCAGTGAGAAGACAACGGTAAAAGAAAAAGGTTTAGGGTTTACAGTAGTGGATAAACTAATGAGTATGTCTAATTTGTACAATAAGGGATACCTCGTGTTTGTGGACAATTTTTTCACCTCCCTGACATTGGCAACGCATCTACATTCTAAGGAATCCTTTACAACTGACACTCTAAGGCACAACCGTAAAGGTATCCCTGCTCAAATGATTTAAAGTTGGAGAAACAAAATACATGAGGAAAAGTGAAATGATTATTCTTGGCTACAGACAAAAGCAGGCTTTGCTGTTGTCTACAAATGATGTCGCTGCTTCAGAGCGTAAAGTAAAACGCAGAGGAAATTTTACTGTAATATCTAACAAACCAAAAATGATATGTTCAGTAATTACAATGCTAATATGGGTGGGGTTGATGGATCAGACCAAATGCTATACCAATACCTGGACAATAAGAGAAGTTTTAAATTTTGGAATAAAATTATCTTCAATCTCTTATCCGGATTGCTTTTGAATACCTATATATTAAACAAGCAAAACATTACAAAGCCTATATCACATCTAGAATTTCTGGTATCGATTGTTGACGAGCTAGGTGATCAGTGGCTTCAGTTGCAGGAAAGTGCCACCAGTCCTATACCTATGGCAAGCATTCGTGGTGGTGGTAATAATGCTGACGTCAGAAAATTTTTTGAAAAAATTGGAGAAAAAAAGGAAAAAAACTGTTGTGTATGTAGCGTAGCAAGCACTAAATCAGGAGGAAAACGAAAACAAACATCCTACATGTGTGTTAAATGTGAGAGGAGTGCACACCAAGTGTTACCCTCTACACTTCTGCTGAACGTTCTTTTCAAATTTTCTATTTTGTACATTTTTATGTAAATAGTTACTTGTTATTTTAAGTGATCCCTAGTGAACAATTTTTATTTATTTCAAGAGAGTTACTAGCCTATTGATCTGTAAAATAGTTTGACTCTTGTGTTAAGAAGGTTACCTTCAAGAAAACAAGAAGACATTTAACAGATTAGGCAAAACGGAGTGTTTTTCCAGGTTAGCACACTTTTGGATATTCTTTTTGTACTTTCACAATTTTTAATTTATCAGTTTGAAAGTTTGTAAATTTCAATAGAATAAAATTAGGAATTCAGTGATGTAATCAATGTTTTTCTAATGTTCTTTTTACTGTTGTGTATCACAAGTTAAACTCAAAAAAGTAAATAATAAAAAATTTTGAATGCTAATAATTTTTTTTAAAGTAATAAACAATTTTTTGTCAAATAAAATGCAGGATACAAAATACAAATATTTAAGTTTAAAACAAAACAAAAAACCCATGAATTTATTTTAAAAAATAGTGTAGTTACAATTGTTTAAAGAATTACGGTACATTTGGGCTAAACGTGGCTGGCAATGTTGGTACAAACATGCATGTGTACGCCTGGCATTCCTGGTACAAATTTCGAAAATTTTGTTTGGCACTAAAAGGGTTAAGTGTTGTTTATTTTCATAACATATAAAACCCTATCACTTAGTGGTGGTTTTAGTAATAAGCTACTCTTAAAAACACACAGCCTCACTGTGTTAGTATTTATAACATATTAAATAAATATAATAAATAAAAAATAATCATTTATAAAAGTTGCATATAATACTTTTACTATTATTGTGCAAATTCTTTTTCAGGAAGATTTTCATTTTGCAGAAGATACTTTGAAAAAGTACTTATGTAGAAAGTATTGAAAAAATTGGCACTTTTTAATCATTTTTTTTATAAAATGTTTCTTTTAATTTTTCTTGTTAATCATGTGACATAACTAAGGGTTACTCTCTCAAAATTATATATATTTTGGAGAAATACATTTTGAGGGTCTCCTTGGAAACTTAAAAACACCTTCTCCTGAAAACTTTGTTTCTGATAGCTACTGAGTTTTGTAAAAAACTCCCCTCAATTACAGATATTCATGATTATAGAATGATTGATATTCATGATTACCGAATCATCGATATAATAATCTTCAACCAAATTACATTATAGGTATTTCAAACTATAATATAATAAGGATGTTTTATATCTTAAAAAGTAATAATTTAATGATGAATAAAAAACTATCTAGGCTATGTGCATTTATAAAAATGTAACAAATGAAACAGTGTAATATTTACTTACTTTTTACCATTTGGAAGGATAAACGTATATGACACCTTGACACAAATTAAACATTGTACTTGTAGCCATCTAGTAGCAACCATTTACCGGGATACTGTTATTTCAGTAACAACTGGGGAGAATGATTTGGCGTTCTCATAATGATTTTTTGATATTAGGTTTACTCGGTAACCAGTAACAGCCGAGGCATTTTCAGGTAAGCATTGAGGCTAGGAATGGTTATTATGGTTTGTGATTACTCAATATAAGTAGGTTTAGATTAGGTTATCATAAATATGTCAATAGTAGTACCAAAGTTAAAGATAACCTTTACTATAGCTCACGTTATTTGAGCTTAAATCTAGGTATTAATATGTCCAGGGATGTTTTTCTTTTTTTTCGCTAGAAGTAAGGGGTGGTGCCAGGTGCCACTGAAGCCCGCACTGATGGCCAGAGGCATTTCCGATCGTAACTTTCCCAACCTCCGATTATGTACCAGATTGTTCAAATTCTCCAACATCAGATCACGTTGGACATCCCTTGGTAACGTCTTTTAGTAACAGCATGATGCTAAAACCGAGATTGGATCGGCTGTTATCATGATAACAGTTTACATGAAAGTAATACCTCAATATGTTATTTTCAATTAGGTTAGAGACAAATAATAATAATTCCCATCTGTAACTGCCAATTCCAAACATATGATTTAACTTTTAGTCCAGGAGAAATAACAGTTAAAAATGGTCAAATAAATAAATGTTTTCTTACAGCAAACTAATGGCACAATTTAGTCAAATACATCATAACTAAATAGAAAAAAATATTCCGAACCAAAATCGTCTATTAGGATATAGGAGGGGTGGTTTTTAGGGGTGAAAATGTTTTTTTGCAATTTGTGACTAAACAATGCATCCTATTGAAAAAAGTCAAATGAAAAAGTTGTTGGAAAAAAAAATCTACAACTTATGAAGTAATGATTTTTGCCCTAACCTCAAAAATTTCTAAAAAAATCCAAAAAAAAACTAGTTTAATTGAAAAAACTGCAGAAAAATTGAAAATAAACAAAATATTGACATTTTTCATTATTCATTGTATTATTTACGTGGGAAAATCTTATTATTTATTTAAATTATAATTTTTTTAATATTGAAGAATTTTCGAATATTTTGAAAAGTTTAGAAACATTGTTGAATGTGAAAGTTGGATTACAGGTGTATATATAGAACAGGTATATAATAGTGTCCTTGAAGCAAAAGGGCGGGGTCAATCCTATTCTTCTATTATACGGGTCTCAGTAGAATGTTTCTAAGCATTCAATAAGCAGCTGCTTTGTCGTCAGTCAAGTTATATTGGAGTAGTGTTGTTAAACAAGCCTTGTGATCAGTGTTTTACAAAATTTCTGTCACTATAAAGAACAAAAAAGTTAAATTTATATTTTTTTAAATAATATAATCATAAATAAAAAAAATTATGTGTATATGAATGAAATATTCAAAAATGAATTATCCTCAGACTCATTTATTTTGTACATAGCAAATATATACTGGATGATGTAGCCAGCGTGTTTATTTTTTTAGGTTATTATTAACACTTTGCCCAAGCCAGAGCTCAGACCGGGCAGTCTATTTTTAGTTCGTGGAGACTGGTAATTCGCATTACTGACGTTTTTACAGGTTGTGTTATGTTTAGCAAGTCATATTAGACTAATTTTATTAGTCTCTGGTTATTTATAAACTGTTACAAGCAAAAAGATTTTATAACAGAAATTGTGTAACAAACAGCTGATACGACGCCGAGTCACCAACTACGCAGTTGTTGTCAGCTGGTGCCGTGACGTCTGCACTGTTTACACTAGCTCTGTGTTTTACATTGAATTATAAGTTATTTTAGCTACAGTTGTTTATAAAATTAGTATTTGGAGTGCTCAGTTATAGTTTTTATTGTGTTATTTTATCTTACATTAGTCAAAAACGACGTATTTGTCTGCTAGTGCCGTGCCGTGGCGTCTGTACTCTTTGTACGTCTACTCGCTTTGTGTTTTACAGTGAAATAAAAGTTGTTTTAGTTATAGTTATTTATACAATTAGGATTTTGTGTTGCTCAGTGTTGTTTTATTGTGTTATTCAACTCACAAGCGTAAAATGAGTGAATTTTTGGATCCCAAAACAACGAATGCTTATCGTTGATACATCGTATAATACAGATTCAGACGATGAGAATTCAGATTTTGACAATGCTGAACCTAATGGTGTGCTAAATAATAATAGAAATATGGTTTTTGAAAAGATAAGTGAGTTTATTGACGACTCTGGGTCTGAATGGGAGTTTGTGGATGATGAAGATGCCGATCCCGATTTTGAGGTTACTTGTACAACAGACAATGTAAGTTATGATTCTGATTCTGATAGTTCTGATAATTTATGCTTTGATCCATCTATCCCTTCTACTAGTGGCCTTTAACAAAGTACAAATAAGCCTAAGGTATCTAAGAAAAGAAAGAGGATTTCTACTAATAAGAGTGAAACTAGGTCTAGGCCTAATGAGTTAGTGGAATCTGACAGTAGGCCTAATGTTTTGGTGGAAATAGAAAATAGGCCTAGTGATGATAATATTCAGGTGGTAAATGATATTGTAACAAATAGGGCTAGGTCTCAACCAAATAGAAGGAGATCGAAACCTACTGATGAAGAACTTGGTTGGAAATCGGATGATGAACAACCAGAACTTCCTGTGTTCAATGAATACAGTGGCATCAAATGTGCTATTGATGAAAACTTCACCTCATGTGATGTTTTTTTCAATTTTTTCCTCTGAAAGTTTGATAAAACTATTTAAATCTGAGACCAATAAATATGCTAAAAGCATTTTTGACAAACTGAGAAGAAGCAATAGAATAAAAAAGAACAGTATTTGGGCAACATGGACAACTGTAAAATTACACGAGGTGTATTTATTTTTCTCAATAATTCTTCACATGTGTGTTGTAAAAATGCCAAGATTGAGAGATTATTGGGCCAAGGACAATTTCATAAAAACTGGATTTGCTGGTTCATTGATGCCTAGGGATAGGTTTTTTGCATTATTGTCAAATCTCCATTTGAACGATAATGCCTCATATATTCCATATAACAGATGGACATGATCCATGTCACAAACTCAGACCCTACATTGACCACTTGGTACATAAGTTTTCTGAATGTTTCTCTCCCTATGAAAATCTCACTGTTGATGAAGGGACCTGTGGATTTAGGGGCAGAATTAGATTTAGAGTGTACAACAAGAATAAGCCGGACAAATACGGTATCAAACTGTACATCGTATGTGATTCTTCCACTGGATATGTCTTGTCATTTGAGATTTACACTGGTAAGAGTGATGATAGTAGCATAACCTCGCTGTTTCGCAGGCTACTTTCAAATTATTTAGACAAAGGACACACAGTATACATGGACAGGTTTTACACATCCCCAAGTTATTCGACTTTTTGTGGGACAAATCAACAAAAGCCGTTGGTACATGTATGAGAAACAGGAAAGAGCTGCTAAAAACTGATATACAAAAAAAGCTGGCAAAAAATGAGATTGTCTCCAAAAGAAGAAAACACACTTTGTGCACAAAGTGGAAAGACACTAGAGATGTTCTAACTCTATCTTCTGTACATAAAAACACATTCTTTCAGGTGATAGTAAGGGGTAAACAGGGTCCAGTACAAAAAACAAAGCCTGATGTTATGATACATTATAACAAAAATAAAACAGGTGTTGACAGAAATGATCAGCTTGTTGCATACTATCCATTTAAAAGGAAACAGATGAAATGGTGGAAAAAGTTATTTTTTCATCTGTTTATGGTTTCCATTTCAAACGCATTTATTCTGTACCGTTCTTCGAGGCCTGCACATCTCAGAAAAAATGCCACCTACTAAAATTTATTATTTCTATTGGGAAAGCATTATCTGAAAAGGGAGGATCCCTTTATCAAGAATAACAAGGGCAATGGGACAGGCCTAAAGCCAGCAGACTTACAGGCAGACATTTTCCCGAAAAAATTCCTCCGACTGATAAGAAGGTCCATCCAACAAGAGTGTGTAAAGTTTGTTCAGAGAAAAATAAACAAACCACAGGCAAATCTGGAAGAAAAGAAACTGTGTGGTTTTGCCCAGAGTGTGACACTGCCCTCTGCCTTCCTCAATGTTTCAAATTATTTCATACTAAAGCTAACTACTTGTAAATAGGACTACATTCTCTCTATTCAACTTTTCATCTGTGTTATTTACCTTGATTATAAATAAATATATTTGAACTACAACTTCTTAGCTTTATTTTGATGTGTAATATGTTATGGTTAGCTGAAAAGAATCATGAAGAAAAATGTATAAACAAACTTATGCTTTATGTTCCAATTTTTATTTTTCAGTATTTTACACACTTTTTATGGACTCAAGATTTGTATTGACTTCAAAAAGGTAAGTAACATTTTTAATAGTTTTATTTATATTTTTCTGCTTTTTAATTTGATATATTGGTTGCTAAGAAACTATAACTTACAATTTTTTTACAATTTAACTATAAAACCCTTGAAATGGCTGGGACAGCACATATAAATATTACTAAGAACCCGGGACTCAAAGTGTTAATACACGTGGATACCACATGTAATTTTCTCAGTTTGTTTCGGAACATTAAACAAGCAGTTATTTTGTTGTCTGTCAACTTATATTGGAGTAGTGTCGTTAAATAAGCCTCGCGATTAGCAATTTACAAGATTTTTGTCCATATAAAATACAAATCGTAAGTAAAACTTTGCGAAACAAACTTTTATACAAATTATTAAAAATAATACAGATAATAAAAATTTGTCTCTGTACATAAAATTTTACGCATGCTATTTATCTAGTAATTTTTACGTTTCTTCAGTATACTAATTTTATCGTGCTTTCTGCATTTTATAGATTCATGTAAATGATGGAAAAGGATTCTTGTATCATTTGTAAAAGCCGCGATGGAGATTTGGTGAAAATAAAAAGTCGAGGGATAGATACTCTTATTTCGTCAAGTAAACAAAGGAATGATCAGCGGTACAAAACATTTCAGAAAATGACTGAAGCACACATTCATGATGGTTGTCGATCGGCATACAATAGACCTCGATCAGTTGCTACAGCTTCCAAAGAACAAACAAGAAAAAAATCTCTTAGGAAGAAGATTATGAAGGAAGCACGTGATTTTGATTTTGAGCATCATTGTGTTTTTTGTGAAGAACCTTCTAACCAAAATAGACCATTTCGCGGCATGCAGAAGGTTGAGACTAAAGAAAAAATTTTATCAACTTTAAAGGAAAGAGATGTTTCGGAATCATTTAATAAAAGTCTGTTAGTTAGACTGAATTTTCTCAAAGAATCAGATGAAGTTCAAGCTTATTATCATAATAGGTGCATGTCATCTTTTTATGATGGGACAAGCTCAACATCTTGTAGACATACATCGAGTGTAGATTCTAAAGATTTCATAAGTTATTGCGTGTGTACTTAAAAAAAATTGATCCGAGTGCCAATTTTCCCTTAACGAAATTAAAGAAGATTTTGATGGTGATATCCCAACATTAAATACCTTAAAAAAATTGAGTGATATTTCTGATAACGATCTTGTGTTTACTTCAATGAAAGGAGATACAATCATTACATTTTTAAAAAAAGCAGGGAAAACATTGAGTAGAATATGTTATGAATCACGATCAGATGACGTAGAATATGAAAAAAAAGAATTGTTAAAATGGCTGCTAACATAATTTTAGAAGATATCAGATCCGAAGTTCATGATCCGAGTGCCAATTTTCCCTTAACGAAATTAAAGAAGATTTTGATGGTGATATCCCAACATTAAATACCTTAAAAAAATTGAGTGATATTTCTGATAACGATCTTGTGTTTACTTCAATGAAAGGAGATACAATCATTACATTAAAAAAAAAAAGAAAAAAAAAAGGAAAACATTGAGTAGAATATGGTATGAATCACGATCAGATGACGTAGAATATGAAAAAAAGAATTGTTAAAACAGCTGCTAACATAATTTTAGAAGATATCAGATCCGAAGTTTATGATAAAACTAATTATAAATTACTAAATGCAGAAGAAGAAACAAAATGCAAAGATGTTCTTGCCACTTTGCTCGAATGTTTAAATATCGTTATAAAAAAAAAACACAAACATGAGAGCCCAAAAAGTGCTAAAAAGTGGAATAAAAGAGTAGCAACGATGCCACATTGCTTGATTACATCAGCAAGACCACGATCATTTTGATCTCCTATTTTATTAGGATTATCGGCAATGTTACATAAAAAGCATGGTTCTAGAGATACAATAGATTCATTAGCTTATCTGGGATTGTGTTCGTCGTATGAAAAAAACTTTACTGTTGAAGCATCAATAACTAAAAATCCTGACAATAATACTTGCTCCGAAGGTACTCATATTCAATATGTGTTTGATAACGCCGATAACAATACATGTACTATAGACGGAAAAATACATTTCATTCCATGGGTGGCATTGCGATTGCAACTCCAGCGTCTGGCGTAATTACAAAACAAGAAATCCCTAGGTTAAATAAAATTCCAACTTCAGTGGAAATAGGTAGCCATAACTTCATCGAATTGAAAATTTTTGAAAAGCAGCATTCTACAGGTTTGAAGAGCATCATCATTGAAGATGTTTTCGGTTATAATGAAGAAAAGTGTTTTGATATCTCTATGCCAGATTTTATATGGCAATATTCAAAATTTTCAAACGCTGATTCGCTGGGATGGAACAGCTTTATGGAAAAAATGTATAAAAATAGTAATTATCAGACCTCGAAAATTATTCCACTTCCTTTTGTTAATAATCCTCCAAGCGATTACAACACCATTTTCACAGTTTTATCAAAAGCTGCAGCTGATAACAAACTGAAGCACAACCATAAAAGATGCTTCGTAGCGTTTGATCAGCCGCTTTACTTTAACCCTTTAAGTGCCAACGTCCGTATATACGGACGTCAGCAATTTGTGCATAGAGTGCCAACGTCCGTATATACGGACGCCGGCCGTTTGTGCATAAAGTGCCAACGTCCGTATATACGGACGTCCTCGTTTTAGGTTTTTTTTTCTTGCCTTGTGTATCAACCAATCAGGTTATATACTTTTCCTTGTAGTAAAGCGGAACATCTGTTTTACCAATGAGGACATATCGATTTTATTCGATATATCGAATGTTATATCGGTAATTACATCTGAACGTCTGTGCTGTGAAGAGAAGCAGACAGCTGACAGCACTGGTGCGTCTAATACCCTCAGTTGGTTTTCATGGTTATGTTTGTTGTCAGTTTGCGTTTATTTTACTTAGACGTGTTTTCATTAGTTAATTTGTTTGTAATTGTTTATTTTTTCATTTGAAAATGAAACAGAGAAACACCGAAAATCGCCAGTAAAGTGAAGGGACAGTTAGGCAACTTCTTGAAGAGGGATTATATAAGTGATGATTTCGTGTCTGATGTTGAAAACATTGAGAGTGACGATAACAGCAGTGATATTTTTTGCTGATGACACTGATGTTGACCCGGACTATGTCCCTGAAGATTCATTTGATCAACCCGCCCTTCCCACACCGTATTAGGTAATCCTAGACTAACACTTAGCCGCTTTAACCCGACCCCCTGTGTCGTCATCTAGCGATGATGAGGCTGATCCTAGGCCTAGTCCTACTCCACCACAAATCTAGGCCTAGGGGAAGACCTAGGAAAAGACCTAGGAATGTACCAACTGATCAATCCAGTTCTGAAAGTGACTCAGAGGAAGGTTCTGGGTGGGTAGATGTCGATGAAATAAATGACCAAGCATTCCAAAAGCCATTTGCCTTCGGAGAGGTTCCTGGGATCAAACATGCACCCCCAAGAAACTCTTCTCCCATGACATACTGGCAATTATTTTTTCACTGTAGGATTGTTTAGATATTTTTGTAAAATACACAAATCAATATGCAAAAAATTTTTTAGCCTACCATCAACAGTCCCTAAAACCCCACAGTCGTGCCAAAAACTGGAAACCCGTTAGCTTATTGGAAATTCAGGCTTTCATTGCTGTTTTGATAAATATGGGCCTAAAGAAACAACCAACAATTTATAGTTACTGGTGGACAAGCTCTTCGCAATACATACCATAATTTTTCAAGGATGTTCAAACGAAACAGATTTCAGGCAATTTTACAGTTTTTCCATATGGTTGACACAACTAATCTCGCTAAACCTGGCCAACCAAATTACAATCCTTGTGCTAGATTCGAACCCCTTAGTTGACCATGTAAACCGTTTATTCAAACAATTATTTTACCCCTGATAAAAATATTTCTATTGATGAAAGCATCATTGCTTCTAAGGCTCAACACACAACTTAGACAATACATGCCGAAAAAACACCACAGATGGGGGTATTAAACTTTGGATGCTTTGTGACGCAATGACACACTATTGCTACAATTTTTTTTGTTTACAGAGGATCGAAAGGAAGTGAACCAAAGACACTATTAATGGAGAAAGGTTTAGGTTATTATGTTGTGGTGAAATTGTTGGAAATGGGAAATTTATTGAACAAGGGCTATCACATATTTATAGACAATTTTTTCACCTCACTCAAACTTGCAAAGTATTTATATACAAAATGTACAGCCCTAACAGGAACTGTTCGTTCCAACCGAAAAGGAATACCAAAAGATTTACTGCTAAAATTTGAAGTAGGAGAAAAACTAAATATAAGAGGAAAGATCATATGCTGATGGTTGGGTTTAGAGAAAAGCAGTCGCAAAACAAACAAGTGATTCTATTGTCTACAGATGACAAAGCAGGACAAACTCAAAAAACCAAGAGGCGCGGCACAACATTAGTTATTAGCAATAAACCAAACATAATCAGGAACTACAATGCATTCATGGAGGTGTAGATGGCAATGACCAAATGTTATGTTCCTATATGGATGACCGTAAGTCCAATAAAGTACTGGAAAAAAGTTACCTTCAGTATTTTCAACCGTATTATTTTAAATGCATATATTTTATACAAGTTGAATACCGATAAACCATTGACCAGAATTTTATTTACTGTAAAATTAGTTGAAGAGTTATCGAAAGATTGGCTTCTACAGAAGGAAGGGAGAAATTTCACACCTCCTGAAACTCCAAGAACGGCCCAAGGTGGTGGTGGTGGTGACGCAAGCACACTGACCCCAGAGTCTTTTTTTGAAAAACTACCTCAAAAAAAAGAAAAAAACTGTTGTATATGCAGTAAAGCCAGTACGCAAGTTGGTGGCAAAAGGAAAAAAGTACTTTTATTTGTAAAAAATGTAAAAAGGGGGTGCACCCCCGTTGCACTCCTGCTAAAGCTTGCAGTTTTGAAACTTTTGTATATACTGTACATAGACCTGAAAATATATATATTAGATATTATTCTTCTCTAAAGTAACAATAAATATCACAACCAGCTGAAAAAAATATTTTTGGTTGCTACAGAAAAAAAATTGTTTACATAGTGGCTCAGTGATTGTGAAAACCAAAAAAAACTTATGAAACGGAGACTTTAAAAAAAATAATTATAATTTCTATGTTTACGAATCAAATTGAGTGGGTGTTTTTTTTAATTGTTCACAAATAGATAGACTTTGATATAAAGTGATTTACAACTGTTCTGAGATTTTTTTTGTGAGGAGTTTTTCAGACCAAAGTTGGAAAATTCGAAAAAAAAAATTTCTAAAGGTGAGTTTTTTCAAAAGTTATTATTTTTAGTTTTTTATCTAGCCTAATATTATATTTTAATGAAACAGTATATTATCGTCAACAATATAAACCAAATTTGGAGTGATTTGGTCAAGAAATAACTAAAATATCATTATTTGACTAAAACGCTACAAAATATGATAATTAGGCCCGGCACTTCTAACATACACATATGAAAAAATACCCTGGCACTCTATGCATGGCAAAAAATAAAGACCCTGGCACTGAAAGGGTTAAACCACGTGAAATGTTGGCTTCCGTAGAATCTAACAAACTTAATGAGTTGTCAGCTATAACAGTAAGACTGGGAAGATTTCACACGCTGATGTCTTTTCTAGGAGCCATTGGATTTATTATGGACGGTAGCGGCCTAAAAGAAGCTCTATGTGAAATCTATGCAGAAAAATCAGTAGAAAAATGCTTACTGGACATGCTTATAGCAGAGCTATTAGAGGCCATTTCATCATGTACAAAGCTTTATCAAATATAGCATTTGAATCATTGGAATTAAGTGAAATGGAAAAAGGACTATTAAATGAGCTGTTACAGGATTTGGGCGAAGAACATTTCATTGATGATATTAAAAAAGAAGAATACATTGTAATGAATAATAAATATATGCAGCATCTACAGAAGATTAGGAATAGAGAACACCTTTTCCTCCTTCAGTCTCTTGGTAACAATAAAATGTAGCATTTCCTGTAAAAAGACTGTAAACATTAAACTAAAAAAATGACAATTGACGACGGTAATATACATCGTTGGTAGTCAAGTTCGGTAAACTAAAAGTTTTTGTTAAGTCGACTGTGATTGCTTCTGTGTCTTTCCTTTTCTTGGATAATTTTCGTACTTTTATTTTTATTGTGTAAAACATGTCTGCTTTCTTACGATGAAGCTGATTTTCAATGGTTTTGGTGTCAATAGTTTTAAAAATATTATCTCTTTCTTCATTAGCTTCATCTAGCTTGAGATTTAATGCTTTTATCTCAGCCTGATACCTGTCACACGCACTGCAAGTGTCACATCTTAGGTAGCCGAAAGCTATGTTGAATTTTGAAACAAATATCTGTCGGTAATATTCATAAGACACAATCCTCTCACTAAGCCTGCTTGCTTTATAAAGGTTGTACATTTTTTCAAGTATAAAGTCTCTGGAACATATATTTTATTTGTTTTATTCAGACCATAATGACTTGTTCTGTGTTTAAGTTAAACTATGTGATCAATGACACTTTTTTTAACATCTTCTGGTGTTCGACAGTGTTTATGATCATACTCCCCTCTTTGGTCAAATGGAGCTGAACCTTTAACTTTGAGTTTTTTTTGGATGGTTTTAACCCTCCTACCAGTTACTCCATGAATAGAAAAAAAGGCTTTATAACATATTGGGACCTCAACTCATTTACCTTCATTCTTAATTCAAACTTTGTAGGTATATGTTTTTTCATTGTAGCTTGCCTCATTCTCGGGTTTCCTCGAACCGCGTGGTTTTATATCATGAACACTAATTAGTCCAGCTAAATAAATCGACTGGACATTAGTTGATACTAAATTATTCAAATCAGAAATTACCCTTTTCCTCTCATCGTCATTAATTCTATTAAAACATTTCAATCTTTTGCACCTACAATCTGGTCCAGATTCGTGAGTTGAAACTTTTAGTTTTTTCATAACATCTCTTACCCTGCCATGTGATTTCCTCTTTTTAGTTCCATGTTTAATAAAATTTTCACCGGAATCATCACTTGTGTCACCACAATCACTCATTTTGATCACAAACAAAACTACACAAACACAAATAACACTTCTTCAAAACGTGCTAACCTCAAATACTATATTGAAAACAAAAGAAGCATCATATCAGCTGATGACCGATGCCAACCTGACAGTCTGACTATAATCATATGTGCCCTGTCTGCATGTGACAACCATCGTTCTTGCCGTGCACAGGAAAACTAAACTTGTTTGTAACTCAATGACTATTAGCGTTATTACCAAGACTACCCCCTAGCAACTTCTGCTCGGTTGTGGCTCAGAGTGTGCATTATAATCATATGTGCCCTGTCTGCATGTGACAACCATCGTTCTTGCCGTGCACAGGAAAACTAAACCTGTTTGTAACTCAATGACTATTAGCGTTATTACCATGACTACCCCCTAGCAACTTCTGCTCGGTTGTGGCTCAGAGTGTGCATTATAATCATATGTGCCCTGTCTGCATGTGACAACCATCGTTCTTGCCGTGCACAGGAAAACTAAACCTGTTTGTAACTCAATGACTATTAGCGTTATTACCATGACTACCCCCTAGCAACTTCTGCTCGGTTGTGGCTCAGAGTGTGCATTATAATCATATGTGCCCTGTCTGCATGTGACAACCATCGTTCTTGCCGTGCACAGGAAAACTAAACCTGTTTGTAACTCAATGACTATTAGCGTTATTACAATGACTACCCCCTAGCAACTTCTGCTCGGTTGTGGCTCAGAGTGTGCATATGTGCCCTGCCTGCATGTGACAACCATCGTTCTTGCCGTGCACAGGAAAACTAAACCTGTTTGTAACTCAATGACTATTAGCGTTCGTTATTACCATGACTACCCCCCTAGCAACTTCTGCTCGGTTGTGGCTCAGAGTGTGCATTATAATCATATGTGCCCTGTCTGCATGTGACAACCATCGTTCTTGCCGTGCACAGGAAAACTAAACCTGTTTGTAACTCAATGACTATTAGCGTTATTACCATGACTACCCCCTAGCAACTTCTGCTCGGTTGTGGCTCAGAGTGTGCATTATAATCATATGTGCCCTGTCTGCATGTGACAACCATCGTTCTTGCCGTGCACAGGAAAACTAAACCTGTTTGTAACTCAATGACTATTAGCGTTATTACCATGACTACCCCCTAGCAACTTCTGCTCGGTTGTGGCTCAGAGTGTGCATTATAATCATATGTGCCCTGTCTGCATGTGACAACCATCGTTCTTGCCGTGCACAGGAAAACTAAACCTGTTTGTAACTCAATGACTATTAGCGTTATTACCATGACTACCCCCTAGCAACTTCTGCTCGGTTGTGGCTCAGAGTGTGCATTATAATCATATGTGCCCTGTCTGCATGTGACAACCATCGTTCTTGCCGTGCACAGGAAAACTAAACCTGTTTGTAACTCAATGACTATTAGCGTTATTACAATGACTACCCCCTAGCAACTTCTGCTCGGTTGTGGCTCAGAGTGTGCATATGTGCCCTGCCTGCATGTGACAACCATCGTTCTTGCCGTGCACAGGAAAACTAAACCTGTTTGTAACTCAATGACTATTAGCGTTCGTTATTACCATGACTACCCCCTAGCAACTTCTGCTCGGTTGTGGCTCAGAGTGTGCATTATAATCATATGTGCCCTGTCTGCATGTGACAACCATCGTTCTTGCCGTGCACAGGAAAACTAAACCTGTTTGTAACTCAATGACTATTAGCGTTATTACAATGACTACCCCCTAGCAACTTCTGCTCGGTTGTGGCTCAGAGTGTGCATATGTGCCCTGCCTGCATGTGACAACCATCGTTCTTGCCGTGCACAGGAAAACTAAACCTGTTTGTAACTCAATGACTATTAGCGTTATTACCATGACTACCCCCTAGCAACTTCTGCTCGGTTGTGGCTCAGAGTGTGCATTATAATCATATGTGCCCTGTCTGCATGTGACAACCATCGTTCTTGCCGTGCACAGGAAAACTAAACTTGTTTGTAACTCAATGACTATTAGCGTTATTACCATGACTACCCCCTAGCAACTTCTGCTCGGCTGTGGCTCAGAGTGTGCATTAAAATCAGAAAATAAAAAAATCGACTTTCATCATTTTTGCCATGTAGTCTTCAAATGTCTTCCAACTTCCTTTTTGCTGCTGTTGCCTTTCTACGACACTTTCTATCTCGTCTATTGCTGTTTCAGCCTTCGCGATGCAGCACAAGTCTTCACGTTTCAAAGCGGCGACACAGTTACTCCCAGCAACTATTCCCAACTTGCTCAGGATCTCACATTTAGTTATATTGCCGTCATTGTAGCAAGCCACTGCATTGTGACGACGGGGCCCTTTTCCCGCCGTCTGATGTGGAGAGGGAGAGGTCAACACGGAACACCTGATGTTGTTCAGTCGAGGAGGTGTCGTCGATGGGTAGAGACATTGCGTGTGGTGAGAGCAGACCGGGGACGTGCGGTGGCGCGGCACGAGCGGCGGCGATGCTACGGACGGTTAGATAAGGTTTAGGTGGTAGAATGTGATGAATAAATGATGTTGTTTTAAGAAGAGTGAGTAGTTATTTGTTACGTACCTCGTCACGGCCAAGCAGAGTGTATGGAGCAGCCCCAAGGACTAACAGGGTGAGTTATAGTAGAAATAACTTGATCACACAGTACGTGACAAATTTTGGTGGAGGCGCCGGGTAGTCCTGAGGCGTGATAGCCTGAGACGGACTTGACTTTGAAAAATTGTAGTAAGATTTTAAGTGAAAAAAAAAAAAAAAATAATAATAATAATTTGAGTCCTTTTGTTGAGTATTCTGGAAATTAGTATAATAGCAAGTGGTAACCCGTAAGTGATGCTAGTTTAAGTATGTTTTAGTTATTATTTAATACCTAGTTCAGTACTTGTTATTTTATAAAAAGCATTCAATTGATATTTCTGTCTGTCGTAAGCCGCCGGTTTAATTTTTTCCATATTTGAAGCTAAACAATTTGGAGAAGAAATGTTGGATTGTTGGCCTGATGTAATGTTGGTGAAAGAAGATCTAAGGGACGTGTGAAGTGTGAAGTGAATATATTATAGTAATGAAGTGATTATTTAAATAGATTGCTGCAATAATCAGTGATTGTATACTAATTATTTGTACGTGATTAATGTGACGGGATTATAGTTTAGTATGAATTTGGATGTTATTGTAAAAATTTATTAGTGTTTTAGCAAGGTTCTAATTGTTTTAGATAATGTGATCAGTGAACTGTGAGAAAAATACTGTTGTGGATTATTATTATTGTGTCTTATTAGTTATAAGTGTGACAGTGAACGGTAATAGTTGTAGCTAGTGAGAGATATACTTTACTTACTGCTTATGAACGGGACCCCAGTTCACTTTAGTGTAGTGACGAGGAGTAGAAGCAGGCAGGATTCACAGTCGCAGAGTAGTTCCCCAGTTTCTGAGTTTGAAAACTTAGCTCAGAAGACTGAATTAAGCCCTCTTCTTGAGGAATCTTTAGACGACAGCCTCGAAGAGTTGAGGGTAAACGAGCAAGAGTATCGGTCGGTGCAAGAGAGTAGTGAAGAAATAGAGCCATTAAGAAATAGAGTAGTAGCCATGGCTGAAGCTAGAGGACCTATTATTACTCCCCCAAAGTTTCGTGGTAGCCCAGAAGAGAATGTAGAGGAGTATTTGCAAGCCTATGAGAGAGTAGCGAGAGCTAACGGTTGGGACGAAGCAAAGAAGTTAGTGGTTATCCCTTGTTATCTGGAGGGGGCAGCCCTAAAGTGGTATGAAAATTTAGAACAGGCAGAAGAAAATAACTTGACTTGGGATATTGTAAAGCGAAAGATGAAAGAAGCATTCCAGTCAATTGCTTGGGAGGAGCAATTGGAATTTAAACTAAGACTTAGGATGCAAGGAGAGGACGAGCAGGTTGAGGCCTATATCCAGGATGTACTAAATCTGTGTAACAAATTAGACCCCAATATGGCTGAAAGAAGCAAAATCAAGCATGTTCTAAGGGGCTTGAAACCATCATTACTTGAAAAAGTGATGATGATGAACAACGAAACTTTGGAAAATGTTTTAGCCAACGTAAGAAAAGTACAAACTGCAAGATTTATAGCGGGCCAAAGGGTCGACCAACTCTTGACAGAACCCATAACCAGAGGAGCGGGACCGATAACCGTACCCCATGCGTCACAACCAAGTAGTAGCTCGTTAGAGAACAAAATTGAAAACCTAATGAGTGAATTCGCTAAGTTTAGTATGAGTCTTATGGAACAAAGGAAAAATGAGGAGAAACACACTACTCAACGGAGGGATGTAGGCTACTATGGAGGTCAAAACCAAAGGGGTCGTGGTTCATTTCGGGGTTCAAATCGTGGACGAACAGCAGACGGTAGAGTGATTTGTTACAAATGTAACCGTGTGGGACACTTTGCTATAAACTGCAGATCAAATCTAGGTAGAGGACAGGGAAACGACAGAGGGGGACGCTAGAGGAGGGAGTTAGCGTTCCTACTAATAGAAACTCCCCAAATGAAAGTGAAATCCCAAGTAGCAGGATAGCCACATTATGTGAAACTCATGAACAGGAAGAGTGGAGAGACACATGGAGACAATATAGCGGATCCCCGAGGAGTAGATGGATTCAGGGTGGTTTTCATCAGCGTTATCAGACAGAAGAACGGAAGAAACCCGCTACGTGGCATCAAGGGGTGTCAAGCAATCCAGGATCGATTAGAACTCTAGGGGTTCTTGAAGTTCACGCCATCGTCGATCAACACGAAAGACCAGTTATATTTGACACCGGCGCATGTGTCAGTTGTATGGACGAAAATCTTGTGAGTCACCGTGCTAGAGTCCAACCAGTAGAGGGAGTAAATATGAAGACGGCCACAGATGAACCTGTATGTATCACTGGAAGAACGGACATAACTATAGAAATCGGCAGATGCGTCTTTAGATTTTCTGTATTTGTAGCCAGAGGACTAGGAGGTTGCTGCATTCTAGGAAATGATTTTCATCTTAAGTTTAAAACAACCATAAGCTATGCCGAAAGAATGGTGAGGTTAACCAACGTAAGTGGAAGAACTATATCTGCTCCATTTTCCTGTCGAGAAAAGGATGCGAAGTATCAGAGACCACCCCCAGATGCAACCTGGCTAAACCAGATCCAGTTTGAGGATCTTGAAGAATGTAGCGTAAAAGTTGTGAGTGCCGACACTACTGAAATTCCCGCAAGAGGCCGAAAGCTGCTGAAAATCAAATTTGAAGGTGCTTTACCATACACAGGCATTATGGAACCAAACTACCGGCTGTATAAGGAGACTTCCATTTTAGTACCACCCTGCCTCACCACATCATTGCCACTAGAAGCCGTCATGGTATCAAATGTTTCAGAAGAAGTGAAAAGAATAAACAAGGGAGAATTATTGGCAGAAGTGTATGAAGCTGAAGAAATTCCAATTGAAAATAAATCTATTGCAATGAATATTGTGAGTGGAGGTGATGAGGGTTGTATTGAAGAAAAGAAGTTGAATCTTAACCCTCAGATGACATCCGAAGAAAGGAAAACTATGCTAGATCTGTTGGCGGACTACAGTGACAGATTCTCCTGGGATCCCTCTCAAATTGGAAGAACAACCGTAAGCGAGCACAAGATAGAGCTTACTAACAGAACTCCAGTGCATCAACCACCCTACCGAGTCTCCCATAGAGAAAGGGAGATACTGAGAGATCAAGTTGAGGAGATGCTGAGCAAGAACATAATACGTCCTAGTACAAGCGCTTTTGCATCACCTGTTGTCTTGGTAAAAAAGAAAAATGGAGAGTGGAGATTTTGTGTTGACTATCGTCGAGTGAACGACCAGCTGAATCCTATACAACACCCTCTTCCACTGATAGATGATATTCTAACATACTTAAATGGTTGTCAATGGTTTGTAACGCTAGACTTAACGTCTGGGTTTTGGCAGCTGCCCATAAGAGAAAAGGACAGGCACATAACAGCTTTTGTTACCCCAGATGGTTTATGGGAGTACGAAGTTACTCCATTTGGGCTCAAAACGAGTCCCGCAGCCTTTCAAAAACTGCATGGACAAGGTGTTGGCAGGATTAAAATGGGGTACATGCCTTTTATATCTAGACGATATATTAGTTATGGCTCCAACATTCAAGGAGTTGATAGAAAATTTGAGAAAGGTTCTCCAAAGGCTTAGGGAAGCCTCTCTATGACACTAAATCCTTCTAAGTGTACCTTTGGGTATCAGGAAGTTAAGGTACTAGGACATACAGTCAGTGCTAAAGAGTAAGTCCCGAATGCTGGAAAAATAAAAGACATACTGAATTTTGAACCACCTAGAAGACTGAGGGCTCTCAGGTCATTTCTGGGGCTTGCCAACTACTACCGTAAATTTGTACCTGACTACTCAAAGATAGCCAGACCTTTAATTGAATTGACCAAGAAGAATAAGTCATTCATATGGGGTTACAGAGCAACAAGAAGCATTCCAAACCCTAAAGGAGAAGCTAACAACAGCTCCGATCTTACGACACTTCGATCCCAAACTGCCTGTTGAGTTACACACTGACGCTAGCGACATTGGAGTAGGTGCTGTGATCATGCAAAAGGAAAAGGGGGATGCGTTACCTGTAAGCATACGCATCTAGGAGGCTATCAGAAGCAGAGAAAAAATATACGGTCACTGAAAAAGAGTGTATTGGTGTTGTGTGGGCAACACAACATTTTTAGGCAGTTTCTATGGGGGCGCAATTTTACAATAGTAGTAAGATCACCAATGCTTTGTGCTGGTTACACAAGAACCGGGGACTCATCAGGAAGACTGGCAAGATGGGCCCTGAGCTCATGGAGTTTGACTAATGAAAATAAAGGCACAAACAAGGACGCCTACATGTAGTTCCTGACACACTTTCAAGGAATGCTTGTGAGGACTGTAAGCCAGAAGACGAAGACAAGACCAATGAAATACCCATGTTAGCGCTGAATTGGACAGATCTACCAAATTACAGGATGAGGACGAGGAGTGCAGAAGAATCAAGGACACAATGTTTAAAAACCGGAAGAGTCTACAGCGACAGAAAGAAGAATGGCAAGGAGTTTATGCTGGAAGATGGAGTGCTATACAGACGTAATGTTGCTCATATTGGAGAAAAGAAAACTGCTAGTAGTACCTGAAAGCATCAGAAGTGAAATTTTGTATGAATGTCATGACAGCCCTTTGGCAGGCTGGACATCTGGGTTTTCACCAAGACGTTTCATAAATTGAAGTGCCGGTTCTATATTGGCCGAACATGATAAAGGATACTGAGAAGTACGTCAAAACGTGCTTACACTGTCAAACTCGAAAAGACAACCAAAATTATCTCCAGCAGGGAATGTTACACACCCATTCCGGTGGGGTATCCTTTTGAAAGAATTGGGATAGATGTATTGGGTCCGTTTACAAAGACAGACAACGGAAATAAGTACATCATAGTAGCGATGGATTAATGCGACAAAGTGGGCTGAAGCAAAAGCGACCCCCCTCAGCTACTGCAGAAGAGACCGCGAAATTTGTGATCAACAGAATCATTTTGTAGGTTTGGATGTCCGAAACGAGATCCTTACTGACAGAGGAAAGAATTTTAGGTCGAACTTAGTGTGTGAAATTTTTAAACGGACTGGGAATCCGCACGTTATTCACAACAGCTTATCATCCAGCGTGCAATGGCTTAGTAGAACATTTCAACGGCACACTGGCTCAGATGTTATCTTATTATACAGGATCTAATCAGAGAGACTGGGATCTTTACGTAAATCTCACATGTTTCAGCTACAACACAAGTCGTCAGGAAACCATAAAACATAGTCCTTACTATATGCTTTTGGAATGGAAGCTCGACTACCTGTTGATGTAACTCTACGCAAAAAAATGTAAGTAGTGACGTGAAGGCGGAGGAAGTTCTGCAAAGAGTTCACCAGTGTCGCAGAGATGTAATAAAAATAGTGGAGAGAAGTCAACAGAAACAGAAGGATCGGTACGTAACCAGAAGCACCGTTTTCGTAGAGTATGAACCCGATGATCTAGTCATGATATGGGACACCAGCTCGCAAGAAGGGAAGGACTACCAAGTTACTACATAGGTGGAACGGCCCGTATAAGGTGATATCCAGGCTTTCCGAAGTGAACTATGAAATAGAAATCAAGAAAGGGAACCGGTGTTATTTTGACACAGTTCACGTGAGTCGACTAAAACGTTTTTATCCAAGAAACTAGAGATAAAATGAAAGGATGATGCATGTTCTTTTATGAATGTAATTAGTGTATAAATTAGTGTTTAAAACAAATTTAGGATAGGGTAGCGTGTAACTTATATAATCCTATCCTGTGCAAGACAATAACTTTAGACGTCTGTATATTCATTATAAAAAAAAGAGGACTATTTTTGTGCTTGCCAGTGTAATATTTGTTTTGTGTTTGGCTACGATTAAAACTGCCCAGCTAAGCGATAATGTGATCATTGCACTGTGAGACAAAGCAAGATAGGCAGGGCAAGGTCCAAAAATCGGACACTAGTGTGCTAGACAGTGAGCTCACGACGCTCGAGCGGTTAAAAACTAACTGGTGTCCTGTATACGTAATATTTCTTGAAAATTTTAGTTTAACCAGCGTTATATTTATAAGTTGATAATTTAGGTGTGCTAAATATTAGATAAATGTGTTAAAACTTGATTGTTAGTTTAATTTGTTGTGACTACAGTAACAGTGTGCCACGTTGACAGAGAACTATGGATACGTTTTACCGAAGGTAATGACACTTGTTAGTATGATCATTGTAAATTTTTGGTAATTGTTTTATTTGTAGAGGCGAGTCAGGATGGCCAAAACTCCAATATCAGTTGTTACAGGTGTCTACTGGAAAGAGATAAAGTCGGCAGAGATATATGAAGCGTCCGTCCCGTTGGTTTACAAGACAGCGTGGCCAGGAGTAGACATAGCTTATTAAGTCGTCCCAAAGGAGTAGGATTTGTAATGGTGTTATGAATGATCCAGAATGTATGTTATTTTCTTGGGCCGGCAGTGGTTAATAAGGAGATTGGAGCACGAGTCACATGGCTGAACAGAAGTTTGAGTGAGACAGCTGATAATTTTGAATTATTTTCAGGGTCGAAACGTGATAAGCGCAGTCTTCATTTTATAGGTAATTTTGCTCATTGGTGTTGTGGAGTTATAACCAAGAAGCAGCTACGACCTTTGTATGCTAATCAAGAGAGAATGAATGTATTTGAGCAGGAACTTCACAATGAACTTCAAGAGGCGTATGCAGAAATGGATAATCTAACAATTAATATGAATTCTTACAGTCAGGAAGTCAGTCGCACATTTTCTCAAGTAATAGGTGTGGGAGTTAACATAACAAAGATGATTGATCGATTTAGAACCAAGGTGTATGTCGCTGATTCAAAAGAATAATCATAAAACATACAGTCTGTTTACAGCTCAACGCATTACACTCTATTCGGTAGTTGCAAGTGTTACAACTAGTTACCAGATTGGAAATTTTAAGTCAATGCAGAGAACAAAAGATTCCGAACTCGATTATTTCTTTGTCAAAATTTCAAGGAGATCTTCTGAAATTAGCGGCCTCAATCAAGGTTAGTAATTGCTCCGGAGGAAGTGACAAAATATTTAAAATTAGAAATAGCTGACTGTATGATTTCAGGTTTCAACAATAATTGTAAATGTAAAGGTGCCCATTAAAAAGCGGGGAGCGCGCTGGAAACTGTTTTTGAATTAATGGCTGTAACCTTTTGCATGGAAAAATTCTACTTGTAATATTCATCATGATGTGACCTATCTGGCAGCCGACAACGAGCGTCTGATGTCGATACAAGGCTCAGCAACTCATGATTGTCAGCCGTACATAAATTCTCTATGTTTTATTCCTAGGAATGCCGGAGATGCTGTCTCGGGTTCGCTATGTCCCAGAGCTATGTTTAGAGGAGCGACGATACAGGAAACTCAGTAAAGTTTGTGCCTTTTCGTGTGCGCAGGGCAGAGCGGCCGATTAGTGAACAGATTATAGGAGAGGAGATGTTTGTACTTACACACGTTTTCAGGGCAGTTAAAGTTGGAATGTCGTCATGGGTCGAATTTAACCTTAAAATATTCCGGAAGATAGACGACCCGGTGCTCTCCAAATTAAGGTCGCTTGTGATTGTAAATTAATGTTAAATGAAGAAGTAATTGTTTTTGAAAACTACCCTTGTTATAAGAAAAATATCTGTTTCAGAAATAGTCCATATAGTTCCTGCTCTTTGGTCCAAATTGAAAACTTTGAAGGTTTCTTCCAGAAACACGTATTCCTCCAGTACTTTTACCACCCTAGACGAGTGTTTGGACGAGAGTTGGCCGACTGAGGTGCCCCATTGGAACATGACGTACGCTAGGACACAGGTGGAAACCAAGCCACCGCTGATAGTAACGGGCCACAACGAAGGGATTTTGGCCAATTGTGTATACTGTAATTCATGCTGTATATTTTTCACTGGTAACGATTATTGTTGTGAGAAATCCACACTTTGTGGGTTTGTATAATTTAAATATAGTTTTAGAGGAGAACCCTATAGAGATATTTGTTACAGAGAAAACCTATAGGGAAGCTGTATACATTACTTTGTTAATTCTTGTTTTTATTTTTGTGCTGGGTACTTGTGAGATGGTGCTGTCGATGGAGGAATAAGCAGAGCAAAGAGGAAGTGTCTATGAAGGGACATCGGGAGATCCAGGACAATGATGGCTTACCCCGAAGCATGCCGCTAGCCGAGATAGATGGGCGAGAGCTGCGAATTACCTTGGAATGGTGGGATATGAACAGTCCGAGTGATAAGTAACCACCATGTTTAATTGGATACATAATGAGGAAACTATGGAAAGTTTATGTTACAAAGTGATTGATTGTTGATGAATTTCTTATAATAAACAACAAAAGGGAGTTTTCATTTCTCTGTAATGATCATCCAGAGTAAAAACATTAATATGATATAAGGTTTTGTTGCATAATTAGATATACTACAGCGATGTACTATATAATTAGGTACAGTGAATGACGTTTTATACTTCAGACGTAATATAATATTTTAATGTTTTGTTAAAATCATGTAATGATAAGTGTGAGATAAATCTATGCCAATTATAACCGTGAAGTTGCCTAGGGATAAGGTGTGTCCTAATAAGATAGTTACAGGGACACGAGACGGGCGGTGCCCGGACCGGGTGCGCAGGCAGCTGATCTGGTGCAGGGTCACGGTCAGGTCACTGAGATGACATTGAACCTGTGTCGTATGACTGCGGTATGAATGATGAATGAGTGGTGGCCACCAAAATGAGCAAATGAGTGAAAGAATGATATGTTATAAAAATATGAATGTTATCAAGAATTAATAGGTAGAATGATTAATGTTAGTATAATGTTACAAGTGAAATTAATGTTGGTGTTTATGTAACAATACAATATGAAAATGTTAGAGTAGGGGTATATCAATAGTGTATACCTATTTAAACTAAAGTAAGGCTGAGTAAGAGTTTAAAAGTGTATTTCACATTCGCTAAGAAATGGGGCCCTTGAAACCGTGTTTAATGATAATAGAATAATGACCATTATAAAATGATGTACCGTAGTAACTAACACAGTTGGTATTTTATATAATAACATGTAACAACTATTAAGATGTAAAGAATGTTTAGTTTAGATAATGATTATTAAATGTGTAATATACCACTTCATTTTCTGATTTGCATAAATGTCAGGTTGTTATGTTCATGTTTTAAATGTTAACCTTTAACTATATCGAGGTATTTTAGATAAGGTACGGTATCCCTGACTAAATCAATTGTGTATATAAAAAGATAATTAGTTTATTTGTAGAATTGATAAATGTAGTTTAAGTAATAAGGTGCCATGGGCTTACTTTGATTAAAATGTATGTTAAAATATTAGTGGGTAATACATGATTTGGGTAATAAATATTTGTATAATTGTCATATATTTGTTATATAGAATTAGTGATAAAAAAAAAAAATGAGAACAAATGTGAATGCTTTATTTGTTGATGATTTGTCTAGTTAGTAGGGATAATTTCGTCTTAAACAAGTAACATAAGATTAGAAGAGCTCTAGTAGTTGGAACACGCTTGCAACAAGGTCGCAGGCCGCTGACCCCGAGGGTCAGGCCACTGCGTCGGAAGGCCTCTGCTGACCACAGCTACTTATATCACGTAGCCATCTGGAGGTGCACTGTTCCAGCTCAAAAACTTTGTACTCCATTGCATGGAGATTACTTAAGTAGGTATAAACCGATCCAAATGGTATCAAATCCCGGACACATATGTAATTAAATTATTTGGGAAAAATAGAGAGTGTTAGTGTTAGTAATAAATTGAGATTCCCTTAGTTTTAGTAGTTGTAATTTTCTAATTAGAAGTAAATATGTAATAAGCAATTTATATTTTAGAAGTAATAATAAAAAAAAAAAAAAAAAAAAAGGTGTTGTACTCCGCAAACTTGTATATTTATATGGCAAATAATGATATGTAAGGGATGTTTTATTGGTAACTTTTACATTTTTTAGTTAGGTTAGCGTAGGCTCTATAACAGATTCCCCACGGCTATTATTTCAATTTTGGATGTTTTAAATTTGAGCGATATTCATATTTGTGTGTGTCTTAACTCCTTTTAAATTTAGGTAATAATATCCAGGTGAAACAAATTAGAAGGGGAAAACAAAATATTGTAAGTCCTTTTGATGTACTTAGATAGGGAAATCGTTCGTGGCATTCGTCTCCCGTTCGTTCGCGTCCCATACTGAACTGGGAAGCTTAGAACTATGAACATTCCAGTGTGAAGAATGTGCGTTAGAAATTAAGAAGAGGACTAATACTTTTGGGTCACACGCCAAAGGAGACGTGTCATGGACATAATGCTGTGCCCAGCAGTGAAGCTACGGTTACCATCAACTGAACATTAAACACTAGACCTTAGAGGTGAAAACAGTGACGAGCTCATAAGAGGAATGTGAGGAACGGAAGGAGGCGCAGTCACGTCAAGGCCGACTCCAGGATGGCGTTCCTGGTGCAGCTACTCCGAGACCCGATGGGGATGCCTAAGCAGAGATTCATAACCGTAGCTTCCCTTTAAGAAGGGGGAGTGTGACGACGGGGCCCTTTTCCCGCCGTCTGATGTGGAGAGGGAGAGGTCAACACGGAACACCTGATGTTGTTCAGTCGAGGAGGTGTCGTCGATGGGTAGAGACATTGCGTGTGGTGAGAGCAGACCGGGGACGTGCGGTGGCGCGGCACGAGCGGTGGCGATGCTACGGACGGTTAGATAAGGTTTAGGTGGTAGAATGTGATGAATAAATGATGTTGTTTTAAGAAGAGTGAGTAGTTATTTGTTACGTACCTCGTCACGGCCAAGCAGAGTGTATGGAGCAGCCCCAAGGACTAACAGGGTGAGTTATAGTAGAAATAACTTGATCACACAGTACGTGACAGCATAATAAACCCCTAGCTCAGAAAGTACAGATTTCATTATAAATGTTGATTTTGGTAGTCTAGCCCATATTACGTTATTGAGCGATTCGCTGGGGTTTTGGGGTTTTCCATGCAAACACTTAGCTAACAATGCTGGGTTTGCTAAATCCCTGAAAATTGGCTTTATCTCTTTCAAAAGATTGGGGTTTACATGGGTATGCTGGTTGTGGTCATAGCTTTCGTCAGATTCTAGTGCTTTTTTATACTTACACCACGAGTCCTGACCAATTGGGCAAAGGCCGTGATCAGTATTTTGTCTATTATTAAAGAATATAATTTGTCTATGGGTGGCGTTGATCTATTCAATACACTTAGGCTAGACTTGTTGATCATAGATCATCCTACACTGGCTATTTCCTTCTGTGTCCTCTGATAACTACAAACCAGCTAATATCACTGTCAAGAGAATCGGAGGTTCATCATGACTATACCTTTACTTTACCAACACGTATGCGAGAAGGTATGAAAGAGCATTATTTTTAAAATAATATCTAACCTGCTCAATTTTTTATGATTAGATTATATTCTGTTAAACAAAATAAAAACAAACTTGCAAACATTTTCCTCATTATAAACCCTCTTTAGATTAAAGTTTATATAATCTTTAAAACTGTAAATATAACAAGAGCATAGACTTATATTTTTAAATAGAACTCAAAAGATGTTTTTACAGATCTGATCCCGCTGAAGCCAGCTAAGTATCAAGATCTGCAGCATCTCAAGCAGTTTGGTGGTCCATTAGGTCAACAATATTTTGATGATCTTCCTCATTAGGAGTAAAATAATAAAAAGGTTTAGGCGGCTTTTAAAATGGTAAGGTGTAAGATTTGTGACAGACTTAAACAGAAAAGATGCTCTCCTGAAAAACGAGGTAAAAGTGACGAGTCATCAATTAATTTGGCTTGTGCTCTTCATTTATGAAGAAGAGGAAGGTGCAGAGTAGCCTGCTTATGAAGCTGGAATGTTCTAAGGTATGATTAACAAAAGAAATTAGCCTAGCCTAGACTTTAATTTGAATTTTCCGAAAGTTATATATTTTTAACACTTTTGGTACCATAACTCTGGAACCATTAGAGATATCACAACAATTTTTTAAAATTTGTTTGTCATGTTTAAGTAAAAATACCGGGTGAGTCTAAAAGGACTTTACAACTTTGAAATTATATAGATAATTATTGACTTTACTTACAGACTTGATATATGTGTCATTTTGTAGCAAATTACTTCAAGTTTGACTCCCGTAGTGCTGTAGTACCAAGTTTCGCCACTGCGAGCGCCAACTTCGTCTGTACTAAAATGGCTACTTTCACTGGTGAGTAGCGTGCTCGCTGTGTGTTATTGTTTCATGAAACAAACTCTGCTACAAGTGTTCAGCGTAGATTCGCATAGAATACGGAAGAGACCCTCCAAACAGGCCTTCTATTTACAGTTGGCAGAAGAATTTTGTCGAGACAGGTTGTTGTGTTCGTCATGAGAAATCGCCAGGTCGCCCACAGGTTAGTGATGTTACTGTCGAACAGGTCAGGGAAACCTTTGCCCGTAGTCCAAAAAAATCAACGCGGCGTGCAGCTGTAGAGACTTAGGAATTCCACAAAAGACAGTTTGGCGAGTGCTACGGAGACGTTTGCACTTAAAACCATACAGACTTACGATGGTACAACATATCACTGATTTAGATAAAGCTGCTCGTGGAGAATTCTGTGCTGTAATGTTGGATCGAATGGGGGAAAATGAGACATCCTGAACTCGATAATCTTCAGTGATGAGAGTACCTTTCATATCAGTGATAAAATGAACACCCATAACTGCAGAATCGGGGGGAACGAAAACCCAAGAGAATCTCTTGAACGGGTTCGGGACAGTCCATAAGTGAATGTGTTTTGTGCGATGAGTAAATTTAAAGTGTACGGGCCATTTTTCTTCATCACTGGTATAATTTACCTTGATATGTTGCAGAATTTTCTGATTCCTCCTGAATTGCTGAAGATGAACAACAGGATGCTCCTTTATACTACCAGCAAGACGGAGCACCACCTCACCGAAAACATAGTGGAGCGTCGAGTCAAGAGTCAAGCGGCGAGTCAAGGACCGCGTTTTTTAGACCAAAGATGCAAGCGACGCTTCACAATCGTATAGAGGTGGCGTCGAGTTCCGACGTCAAGCGGCGTTTGCAGTCACAAGAATGATGTCGGACAGTGAAGACGAGTTTTTTGTTTGAAAACAGTGCATTAAAAAGTGTTACAACTATCAAGTACAACTAGAAACTATACGCTGTACACCCGGTAAATAAGGAACGACATAGATTGGGTGAATACCATCACTTATTTCCGCAACTGAAGAAATACCCTGATCGTTTTTTTTTCAATACACACGAATGGATTATAGTACTTTTGAAATATATTTTGAATCTCATAAGTCCCCATATGGCCTCGAAATACACAAATTTCATTCAACAGCCAATAGAACCTGCAGAGAAGTTAGTGATAACATTAAGGTAAGAACCATGTTTAACTTGTGGTTATGATTGTTTGACTTTGACTTAGTTTCAAAAATGTTAAACCAAAGGAAGTAATTGATCATTTGAATTTAAATAACATTATTTATTATTACTTTAAACACATTACAAATAGCTTGTTATTTCACTTTGTGATGTAGGAAAATAGTTATGCTGTTAATATGGAGAGAATAACTATTAGCAGAATTCCAAGAATCCAAATCCAAGATAGAATTTACTACCCTCAATCTTGCTGTGGTAAGGGCGTAGATGTTTCAGAGTGATACACAGATCGGCTTGTAGATGATCGAGAATGTAGATTGGTGCTCTCAGATGATACAGAAAATGCTGATTTTGTGTTAGTTGGATACGCGTATTTTATTACTAAGTTTTGAACTTCATTTCTAAAACGTAATTTTATCCACACCCATTGATATGTTTTATGTGGGGGAGAAGGCTTTCAAAAAATTGCAAATCTTCATCAGGTTTTTCGATGATTGTATGCCTACTTCCACGTTTTTCTTCTAGTATAGCCAATTTTTTTTTCTTCAATTTGGACTAACTTAGTTAAAACTGTCCTTTTTTATAGCACTTTTCTTGAAGGTGTTGGGATGTACTAAGTCATCATTCATGTCTCTATCAGTTCTCATCTCAGTAGCCTCTGTATCGTTTGGAGGCTGATTAGATGCATAGGACTCCTCAATTTGACTATTTTCAAAATCAAAGTTTTTCGTCGCTTGCCATAGGAACGCCTTCCGTAGCTTGCTGAGTCCCAAGCACTTGTTAGGTTTGATTTTCTCTTTTAAGTTACCTGAAGTAGGTCTCGTCTTGAACTGAGATCTCAAAAAATCCAATAACATAAAATAGGGCCAATTCGACTTGTAAATGGTGTCAGCACTGGATCCCGATCGCTCCTCTTGCATTTTTCGAATTTCTTTTCTGTAGTAGTCTCTCAGGGACTTCCACTTCTGTTGTGCATCTTTCACTGAAATATAAAAAATTTATTACATTGTGTATGCGGAAAATCTATGATTAGGTGTGCATGATTGATAATTTGAAATGATTGACTCTAATCCAACCACATGGTCCTGTTTTTCTTCTTCGTTCATATTACGCGAATCTCAGATCGTATACTTAGTTTATTTTAAAATTACAAACATATTGGCGTTTTAATACATTGTTGAATTTAACCTTTACAGAAATGACTTTACAGAAACTTCCATAGTTCGACTACCAAAGACGTGTAGATATACACGCAGTACACATATCCGAAATTTGGGTTTTATACGGGTTGCTACCTTAATATATTATTACTCCGATGTAAAAACTAAAAATAGGGTCCCAATCAGTCAACCTATTTGGCCTACCCCTAAAAGAAAGGAAAGCCCCCTAAAATCACAAAAATTACGCCTACGGCCCTATGTTGTACAAAACTCCATAGTTCGACTACCAAAGGACGTGTATATATACACGTAGGATACTTATCCAAAAATTTTGGGTTTTATACGGGTTACTATGTCCGTATAATAATTTTTTTTCCCCAAAAAACCGGAAGAGGGCTTCTCGAACCCATAATAGGGCCAAATCTGAAATTTTTTCGATTGAAATCCCATCAGCTGGTTCCTCCGATGTAAAAATCGAAAATTGCGTCCTAATCGGTTAACCCCATTCGGCCTGTAGACTGAACGAAAGGTCCGTTCGATGTACGTACGAAAGTACGTGACAACAATTGGGTTTTTGATGGAATCCATCATAAAATGATCTGAAACGAAAAAATACAAAACATTTTCGTGAAATTCCTAATGGTAATTGACGGCAACCCAAAAACCAGACGTTGCCTTAGTATTCTGGTAAGCAGCACCGAATTATCTGCAATTGTAACAAAAAAACAACAAATTAAATACCAAAATGTTTCTATAAAAAGGAATTTTTTCTGTATATTACTATTTTTTAAAATTAAACCTGTCGCTGTTTAAATTATTAAGCCTAAAAATTTTTTCAATATCTATAGATTTTTCAATATTAATTTGGTTTGATTTTTCAGGTACCTAGAAACAGGAGCTTCATTCAAAAGCATATCCTTTGCCTTTAGAGTTGGGGGCGTCAACAGTTTAGCAAGATTGTAAAAGAAACAGCTTGTGTTTTGTGGAGTGTATTGCAGCCTATACACATGCCTACTCCAACAGAAGAAAAATTCGTCCAGGCAAGCGCTAAGTTTAAGGAATTATGGAACTTCCCTAATTGTATAGGCTGTATAGATGGCAAACATGTGCGTATAATGTGCCCACCACACTCAGGTACATTATTTTTTAACTACAAAAAGTACTATTCAATAGTTTTACCTAGCAATCTGTGATGCCAAATACAGATTCCTTGTCATCGATGTCGGAGGATTTGGAAAGCAGAGTGATGGAGCTACATTCAATTCATCTGATTTTTACCACTTGTTGAAGAGCAAACAAATCAATATCCCGGCTAATAATTGTTTACCTGGAACTGAAGTAAACAGCCTTTTGTTTTTTCTAGCCGATGAGGCATTCCCCTTATCAGCGCATGTACTCACACCTTACAGCTCAGAAAATCTAAACATAGAAAAAATGCCTTTTTAATAAAAGACATTCCAGGGCTCGTAAAAGTATTGAATGCACGTTCGGCATTCCTCAACTCAAAATGGCGATTTACTGTCAAAATGTATTGAAACAAGTCATTACACTGCTGATTGTTTGGTTAAAGCGGTTTGCATTCTACAAAACACCATAATTGACAGAGAGAGCTTTGAGAGACATCTGACAGAAGTCGAAACTGATCAACCAAAGAACATTCAAATTCCAAGAAGACCACGGCAAAGAGGTCGTCAGTCGTCTGAGGCTCTTCTTATTCGGGAAACTTTTACAATTTAATTTTAAAGAAAATCCTATCCATTTTTCCAAACTATTAGGTATAATTATGTCTTTAACATTACTACTTGTAGCAGTTATTTTAAAAAAACAGTAACTGATTAGTGCACTGAAATAACAAATGAAAAGAAATTAAAACTGTTACTGTTATAATTGTAACCGTAGGTTATGCTTAATAAAACAATTATTTTGATACGTACCTGAACAGTTATTTTCCTGTCCCACCTCCTTCCACAGCTTGTCGAGGACATACCTATTATGGTGATTAGCCAGTTGCTGGTTCCAAATGGACTTACGAGATCGTACTGACAAAACAAAAGATTCTACGTCCATTTTTTTAGGTTAATGAACACGCGCTGTCAACTGTGAAATCCAGGAGTCAACTGAAGCAGCGCTTCAAAAGAAATCGTTGGTGAATTCCCGAGCGGCGAGACAAGATTCATGTCTATGCATGAAGTGCTGCTAGGCGCGTCACTATGTGCTGGTCAACCTAACTATACGCGTGGATTTAATGAAGCGCTGCTTGACTCGCCGCTTGACTCTTGACTCGACGCTCCACTATGTTTTCGGCCTAACAAATGTTAGGGATTTCCTAAACGGTCGTTTTCCAGGTCGCTGGATTGGGCGTTCAGGACCAATTGCATGGCCACCTCGTTCCCCCGATTTGACTCCTATGGATTTTTTTCTACGGGGTTTCATTATAGATAAAGTGTAGTATTCGAAACCCAGCAAGAAATACTGTTCTCTCCAGGAGAGGAGTAGTTGGTACAGCACGGGATGCTATCACTGCTCGTGAATGTTTCAAACTTATTATAAATGAAGCTATTTTAAATAAGATTATTCTTCACACAAATAACCAAATAAGCATAATAAGAGTAAATTATGCAAACCTGACCGCTACACATTAACTCTTGACAATTGATGAATTGTGGGCGTTTTTAGGAATTTTTAGTAAACTCTGCAGCATGCAAAGATAACCACTTAACAACAAGAGAACTCTTTGATAATGAATGGAGTGGTTGTCGATACAAGTGTGTGATGAACAGTGAACGTTTTGAGTTCATTTTGAACTGTCTTCGTTTCGACAATAAAGAAACGCGTTTGGAGCGTCAACGAGGTGATCCGTTTGCGCCTATACGAGAGTTATTGGATGATTTTGTTCTAAACTGTAAGACGAAGTATAGACCAGGCTCGTACGTAACTATTGACGAACAGTTATTGGGATTCAGGGGGAAATGTCCCTTTAGAATGTACATCCCAAACAAACCTTCCAAGTATGGAATAAAAATAGTTATGGCGTGTGATACAACCACTAAATACATGATCAATGGAATTCCCTATGTTGGTAAAAAAACCCAAACCGGAGGCCAACCACTTGCAGAATTCTTTGTAAAAGAAATTACGAGACCAATTCACGGTACAAAAAGAAGTGTCACTATAGACAATTGGTTCACTAGTGTCAGCCTGGCCGAAGATTTAATAAGAGACCCATACAACTTGACCTTAGTCAGTACCATACGTGCAAACAGAAAAGGTGGCCCTTCCGAACCGATGAACAAAAAGGAAAGACCTGTGAACACTTCGCTATTTTTGTTTGATAGGGAAAAAACACTTGTGTCATATAAACCACAAAAGAACAAAGTCGATCTCCTCCTCTCAACCATGCATGAAGGTAACCATATCAACAACCAAACACATAAGCCAGATATAATTCATACTTACAATGAAACGAAAGGAGGAGTCAATGCCATGGACCAATTGTGTAACAACATGTCATGCAGTAGGAAGACTCAACGCTGGCCATTAGCTGTGTTCTTTGGCATATTGAACATTAGCTTTGTAAATTCATATGTGATATATTGCACAAACAATCTTGAAAAAGGAAATCAACCTGCCAATAGAAGAACCTTCATGAAAGAACTATTTATGGACCTTAGTAGAACTCACATGCAGAACTGCCTCCAGATAACGAGCCTTAGACGAGGACTGCGCACGATGATTTGTGGCGTTCTAGGAATCCCTGACAAACCCGGCGCTGCCCCACCTCCAGGTACGAGGAACGTGTGTTTCTATTGTCCCTCTAACCTAAGGCGAATTAAAACAACGTATTGTAAGCATTGCCGCCACCCTATCTGTGACCAACACAAAGCTACAACTTGTATTTCATGTGATGAAGGACAATGAACAATTGTACGGCCTCGTAAAGTACAGTAACTTTGTGGTTCTACCTAATGATGATTTTTTTACCCACTATTGATTGTATTATCTTTTATTATAAGTATTTATAGTAAACTTTTGTATTTACGTAATTTTTGAACAAATAAAATAATGATCTCACATTTTTTTTTTTTTTTCAAAACCCTCATTTTTCTTGTACAAATTTAACACATATTCAAAATATCGAGGGGTTCCTGGTAAAATCACCCAAGTCCATTTTTTTCTGAAATCATGATTTTTGTATTGTAACCTATAGATGGTGGAATTCAAGATCTACAAGAGGTAAAACCACCCATGTCATTGTTAACAATAGTAAACGGAATGATGGGCAAAATAAGTTTTTACCCAAATGGTTTTTACTTCTATTCAGTAGAAGTAAAACCACCCAAGTTACTTTGGGTGATTTTACCTCTATCACTTTTGCTTTGGCTAGATGAGCCAGCTGTGATTTTTAACCTATGTGAGTGGTTTTACCTCTTGTGTATACATTGTGATTGTATCTGTATCACATTGCCTTTAGTAAAGTGCACTAGTAAGGATATTGATAATTAATAAAGTGCTTTAATTAATTGTGAAAATGAAACGTTCTAAAAATATTGCTAAAGGACTGAGAAAATATTTAAAACTACAGAGTACTAGACCTGTACTAAAAAGAAAGTTTGACAATGAATCTAGACCTACGCCTATTGACTACTGGCAATATTGTTATTAGGCCGACCCAAATTGAAAATGATATTGCTTTTACCAAATGCTTTATCTTGCCCTGAGGTTACATTAAATGAAGCAAACGGAGATGTGGCTGATTCTGAAATAAATATCATTACTATCGCTGATACTCCTGAAACTACTAAACCATTTAAAAAAAGAAACCAAGAAAAAGATGGAGCAAAACTCACCCAGAAACCTGGAAAGTCAACGTAATTAAATCCAATAGAAAACTAGGCCTACCGTAAAAAGCCAAAAAAGGAAAAAGTATGCCACCTAAAATCCCTAAGCCCATTGATTGCTCACAGTGTGTTTTTCCAATGTACGTCCAAGTTCAGCGAAAATATCCGTAAGGAAATTTGTACAGAATTTACATCAAGTTCATTCGAGCAACAACAAAATTTAATTTTGTCCCTTGTTACAAAATCTGTAGTCGAAAGAAAAAGAAAACGAGATGATGACTCTAAAAAACCTGGCAAAATATTCAGCCATTTCTATTTCTTTGTGAAAAGAGGGTGAAAAAATTTAGGGTATGTAAACAGTTTTTTTTTTTGAAAACCCTTTCAATTAGTAACGCTCCTCTGAAAACAGCATTTTCTATGGAATCAGAATTAACTGGTAATTTTAAAGGCTCTGATAACAGAGGTCGTAAAGAACCTCCGAACAAGACTTTTCAAGATTGGATTAATAAAATCAAAGCTCATATTGAAACTTTCACTACAAATGGAGAGCCATTATTGTCGCAAAGACACCGAGGAAAAGTACCTTTGATTCATTGCTTTCCATAAGTAAGATGTATAAACTTTTCAGTGAACGGTACAAAGATGAAGAAAACGTGCCAAAAGAGAATGTGTACAGAAAAGTGTTTTGTACAGAGTACAACCTTAGTTTTCTTCATTGTTCTAAAGACAGGTGTCTCATATATCTGAACTATGAGAGTGCTACTGACGATGAAAAGAAACTGCTCCAAGCTTCGTATGACGAACACATTATCAGGAAAAACGAAGCGAACGACAGCAAAGATTATGACAAAAAAAAGAGCAACTGAAGGTCTAGCTTTCGTTACTGCGAGTTTTGACTTGCAAAAGGTTCTACAAATTCCTGTTTCAAATGCTGGTCCTGTGTACTATAGTAGAACACTGTGTGTATACAACCTAACAGGTTATACAGGTGGTATGAAGCAGCACCACCTATCAAAGCCTATTGTTTTTGTTTGGAGTGAAAAATAACGGAAAGAGAGGTAGTTGTGAGATCGGAACTTGTCTTCTACAGTGGTTCAAAAACATTACCTGCACATGTTAAGGAAGTTTCTCTGTATTCTGATACATGTGGAGGTCAAAATAGGAATCAGTTTGTAGCAGCTCTGTTTTTGTACGTAGTAAAATATTTCCAATTTGATGTTATTGAGCACAAGTTTTTGGAATAGGGGGCATACAAAAATGGAAGTGGACTCAATGCACAGTGCAATAGAGCATGCACAACAAAATGTTTCTATAATGTGTATGAGAGATTGGTTAACAGTTTTTTGCTATGGCCAGATCTAACAGGCATACTCACAAAAGGAAGAAGCCAACAAAAGACGGGTAATTTAACAAAAGAACTTCAGTTTAGCGACTTTATTGATTTAAAAAGATCTAGCAAAAAAAAATTATTGAAAATAGAACTACTGACTCAAATGGCTGAAAATAAAACGTTTACTGTATGAAAAAGCGAAACCTGGAACTGTGCTATTCAGTTATAACTGTAAGGGGGACAGTTATCAAGAACTACGCGTGGTGTAAAACAAACCAGGACGACCAGTAAAGCAGTGCAATCTTAAGAATCTCTATTCTGGACAGCTTTCTATCTCAGAAGCAAAGAAGAAGGACTTGCTGAAGTTATGTAAGTCAAATGTCTTTCCTACAGAGCACCATTCTTAGATGCAAAAGTTAAAGACATCTGGATCCAAGAACACTGTGGACAAAACTCCAGAGTCAACCACGAGGAGTACTTTTTTGAGGAAGATCAAGAAAATTCTAATGCCTAAGATGTATACAGTCTACCTACTACGCCATACCTGTTAATTGTCAGCAAATAGTAAACTTTTATTTATACAACTAGGTGTTTTTATTTTGTCTAAAATAAAAGATTAACTTAATCAGCTCCGTTGTCATTCTTGAGTAATGTGCTTAAAACCACATTTTCTTAGTGCTAAAACAACCCAAGTCTCGTAAACTATTTTTCCCTTATTTATTTTAAGCAGGTAAACAAAAATAATATTTTGGTTAAAAACTAAATTACTTAAGGTAGTTTTAGTTTGGCTACTAGTTGCTTTGTTCCTTTTCTTATTAAATATCAACAGTGATTTTACAGAGAAATTTTAATGTTTGTTTTCGCTCTACTGAAAAAATTTAAAAACTAGGACTTGGGTGATTTTAACCAGGAACCCCTCGATATGTGTATAGGAATACTATATAAGATTTATTAAGCACAAATATTAATCAATTCGTCTCATATAATACACAGAGAATGTCATACGTACTTTTAAAACTACTTAATTAGTGTAACAGTATGAGAAAAATAATAACAAAGCTACTCGTAAATTTTACGAAGGTTTTGTTAACATGTGACTCCAAAACAGGTTATGTAATCTGGGGTTAAAAGGGTCATTTTAATTTTCATGCAAAAAGGGCTTCAGTCTGCTAGTAAAAAAAATGTTTTCGCTATGAAAATAACAATTTTAGTTTCCCTCACTAGTACTGTTGAAAGGTGCGTATTCTTATAAAATAATAAGAGGTTTATAAAAAAATGTGTATAGAAATAGGAAAGTTTTTATTGAATTACTCAAAAGTAGAATTGGCTGACTGAAACCCTTTTTGCACGAAGCGATTCATGTAGGTTAGAGTGGCCCTACAGAAATTAGTTCATGTAACATTTATTTATACGATTAATATATTGATATTTGGTTAGACATGAAATGTCTTACAACTGGGGGATTGTAAATAATTTGACAACACTTTTAGAGTAAATCACGTAATTTCTAAAACCATGGAAACAACATTTTATAATCCGGGACGTTAACTTCTAACCCTTTGACTAGTATTCCCGCAGCGTATACGAGAGCGCGCCGCGTGCCGCTCGCGGTAGGCTAATCCCGACACCCGTGCGGGAACCGCTAAGGCGCTTAACAGTATTCACGCGACTGTTTCGTGATGAATAACCTTCGGTCTGAATGCGTCTGCGACCTAGCGGAATAGATTATAAACACTTTTAGTAGTTTCCATCGTTCCCGCTAGATCGCAGGTACATTTACGTCTATTTATATTCATCTGTCATTTACCCACCTAAATAGTGTTCAGTCAGCTGTTTCGTGTAACCAGTTGGTTATATATTTATTGTTTACAAACAATTGTGTTGTTATATCTGAGATATGAACCTCATTTTTACGCTACCGGTTGAGTGATAAACATATAGTTTGTTCTTTTCCTGTGAGTAAATAAACGTGGGTGTTTGTCTCAACACTGACTGAGTAACATCCGTGAGTGTTGAGGGTAAAATGGCGCGAGAAAGACTTTCAGATGAATTTTTGGCCGAGATATTAATTTGTGAATGATAAAAGTTACTGTTTCGACGATAATTCCGACACTGATGAAAGTAGTTGGATCAATAAAGACTCTGACCATCCCGTCCAGATTTCCAACACAAAGACAATGCCAGGTACCTCATACACAAATCTCGCTCCTGTTAGGCCTAACCTTCCAATGCATATTTCACCCGTGTCTGAGCCTTCAACTTCCGATCCGATTTCCAGTACCAAGCCCTACTTGTTCTGATCCAGATGAGCTTATCATTGCAAATAGACCTAACATGGCTCCACTTCTTAGGCGTGTTCTTCCACTACCTACAGCGAAGCGTAGATGTATTCAGCTCCAGCCTCCTGCAAGTTTTAGGCCAACCAATTCTGCTGTCGATGTTAGGCCAATTGATCCTAATGTAAGTACTGTAGTGTATGGAGCTCAAAATTTATTTGAATGGCGAGCAGAAAGAAATTTTCCAAATAAAACATTTGTATTTGACAACAGTAAATCAGGTATAAATCCTGAACATTTGGAGTTAGATGACAATTGTACTGAAAGTGACTGCTTCAAAACTCTCTTTGATAGCGATCTATGGGACACATTGTTCATGAAACCAATCGTTACTTTAAACAGGTAAGGTCCGTAACCAATGTTCGGCCACATTCAAAAATGAATAAATGGGTTGATACTTCTGAAGCTGAGATGTACACCTTTCTTGCTGTAGTTTTACTCATGGGACATGTAAAAAAATAAAGTAAATGACTACTGGACTACCGATCCCTTATTAGAAACTCCGTTGTTTGGAGAAGTATTTTCTCAAGACAACTTTCTATTGCTTCAGGGAATTTTTACATTTAGCAAACAATGATGCACAAATTGAAGGTGATAGGTTGGACAAGCTAAATGTAATAACTTATAAACTGAGAAAAAAATTCAAAGACTCCTTTACTCCTCATCAAAAGCCTTGCATTGATGAGAGTGTAGTGCAATGGAAGGGCAGACTGTCCTTCAAACAGTATCTACCAAAGAAGCGACACCGATTTGGAGTGAAATGTTTTGTTTTGTGTGACTGCCAGATAAGGTATGTCTTAGACTTTGTAGTTTACACTGGAAAGGAAACTCCAATCGAAAATGTGGGTAACCTTGCCATGTCAGGAGCTGTTGTTGCAACACTTATGGAACCTTACTTAGGCTTATGATATAATTGTATGTAGACAACTGGTACACGAGTCCTCTATTGTTTCAATTTCTTCATGACAATGAAACTGGCGCCGTGGGAACAGTAAAAGCTGATCAAAAAATGATGGCAGTTTCCCAAAATGGCGACTGGGGAACACAAATCTCAAAAAACACAATTTCTGACCGCAGAAAAATGAGTAGATAAAAGAGACATGTTGATGCTCTCCAGTATCCATGATCCTCGATTGGTGGATACGGGAAAAAGACGCCCTAAAACTAAGGAACCAATTATGAAGCCCCAGAGTGTTATTGACTATAATAAGATCATGGGTCTTGTTGACAAAGCTGACATGCAAATCTCGTTCAATGACAGCGCCCGTAAATCCAGCAAATGGTACAAGAAAATATTGTTCCATTTTGTAGACATTACTGTACTCAATGCATACATTATATTTCAAAACAAAGCAAGCAAAAAAATCAAATTGGGAGATTTTAGAATAAATTTGATACGGCAATTGATTGAGGAATTTACTCCAGAGAGGCCAGCAACCACAGGTGGTCGCTAGAGATGGAAAATGTCGTTGTTTAGCTGCAACGCGTTTGCGACGTTATTCTGCCAACCGATAACAGGTTGCGGCAACGTGTTATTTTTAGCAACTGTTATCGGCTGACCGTTGCGCCTCGTCTATCCATTGCGCAACGTTGGTTCAATAAACGTTTTCCAGTGGCTGTTACCTATAGAACGTTACTGAAATACCGTTACTAAAACATGGAACCAACCATTCAGTTAACGGACTTTGTTACTATTATTAAGTGTACAAAATTCGTCATTTAGCTGCTTAGTCTAGTTACTATAATTTATTTTGAGATAATTAAAAGTATCTTTTGGTTCAATTAAGTACAAAATACAGAATCGGGTTTTTATTGTTTGAATGTAAACATTTCACAGCGCATTGTACATTTACACTATAGATAAACATTAAAATATTCAAACTGAAAAATGAAATATTTTAGTGTATTAAATATAATTTACACTAGGGATTACTTTATAAAAGCTATAGACAAAATAATACAAACCAAATAAAACGTTTCTGTAAATATTATTATATTAAATGAACACACCCTAGGCTTTTTTATAAAGTAGTAATTTATATACAAGACTAAAAGTTCTTTAAAATACATTTATCTTAAAAAAATAACGTGTTTTAATTGCCCAAATTGGTATTTTACACGGAAAATTGACAGTAAAATAAAACCGTTAAATACGTGTTAGTTACACTACTAGTATGTAAATGAAGAATACATTAAATGGATACATTACATCTAAAATATAATTATTACGAATGTGAAATACATATTTGATTATAAAATATATTGAAATAATTATAGCCTACAACTTAAGTAAGATTTTGTAAGTGTAAAGTAAAAACGTTGGACAGTGATATTTAGCTATAAAAATGTACTGCTGTGATGTATACATACATATTTAAACTGATAACTTATATTAACTACAACAAATAGTAACACAAATGACGTTTATAATTGCAAAATGTATACATAAAAAACTATTTATCACAATATAAACAAAAATGGTTAACACTGCTATTTCTAATTAAATCATATAGGAACACTTTATAAATTACAAATATATACATACATAAACATATTGTTCAAATGTACATTACAATTACACTGTCAAATATTGTACTTTAGATTAAATGAAGATACACGAATGTATGGAGATTCAAAGACACAATTAAGCATATTTAGAAAATAAAATGGGCAATATAACCAAACTGTACACTATGGCTTCATATAAGATTAATTGCAAGAAAATGAATTACATAATTTCATATATTTAACTTGCAGAACTTATATATAACTTAAATTTTTTGATTTCTATTTACTGTAGAAGATTTAGATTTCCATTCAAAAACAGCAACTGCTCCTGCTCGTTTTGAACTCAGTCTTGATCGGCGTTCTGTCAAAAAATTTCCTGCTTTAGAAAAAAGTCGTTCACATGGGACGGATGTAGCCATGACGTTAAATTTTAATTTCACCAATTTGCTCATAATAGGGTATACATGTTGATTCTCTTTCCACCAGCCCATAGGATCTTTTTTCCGTCCTAGATAGCTGTCATCTAAGTACCGGTTTCAACTCGAACAATTGCAGCGGAGGTCTTCGTACCTGAAACCAATTCCTTCATAGCAGTGAACTCCAAAAAGCTTACAACGCGTTAAAGTTAAACAAAAAGTAAATACGTGTAGTTACAAGTAAAAACCCTAATTTTAATTTATTGAAAATTCTAAATTTATGAATAAAATTTTTAAAGCGGTTACCTGTAGGTTTCTCCTTGGCAATTATGTTGTCAACGTCCTCCCAGACGGAAAATTTTGCGGAATCTACGTTGCCATCTTTGTTTTGAGTGTTACCAATTTCTTCATCATCTGCTGTGCAAGGTTTGCCATGTGTCTCTGTCCAGATTGCAGCTAAAAGTTCTGTACATGTTTTTTTGATCAATTGCTTTGCAGTTTCGTCTTTGAAGACAGCAAGTTTGAATCTGGGATCTAAAAGAGTAGCAAGTGCTATTGTTTAGCTGTGTTCAACATTTTCCATGCGTTTCTCGAGACCATGCAGCAGTTCATTAATAATATTTTGAATAACTGGTTTGAATGGCTCCTTTTGCATTTTTTTACACACGGACATCAGGCCTCTTGTTAGGGGTATCACTTGGCTACCTGTCACGTAGCGTTCCCCACTAATCTGTGAAGTGACCTCCCTCAAAAGGACGTAAGATTGTGCTTAGCTCTTTTGCATAATCCCCACTCTTCCTCTGACAAAACAGGTAAATTTTTATTTATTAAAGCGATAGGTAGTTTTTTACCGCGTCCTGCAGCTCTACAAATCTGGAAACCATATAAAATGTAGAGTTCCATCTCGTTGAAACCTCTTGAATAAGTTTTTTTGGCTCAAGGCCCATATTTTTCTGGGATATCAACAGTTTTTTCAGTTGCATTTGTGCTCCTTTTAAAAAAAGTCACTATCAATTTTATTTTTGTCAATTAACATTTTTTACCAGCTTTAACGCATCCTGAAGAATCAAGTTTAAGGTATGGGCAAAACAAACCAAAGTGCTTCAATTTCAAGTCCTTTTGTACCGCCCCTTTGATGTTACTGAGGCATTGTCTGATACTACGACTAAAATCTTATCAAATAAATGAAATTTGTCAACATAGTTTTTTGATCTCTTTTGCTAGATTAGCACTTGTGTGAGAATCAGACATTTTAGAACATTCCAACAATATCGACTTTATTTCATAATTTTCTGAAATGTAATGGACAGTTACACCCAAATAACTTTCAACATTTGTAGAAGTCCAGGTATCAGTGGTTAGACATACACTTTGTACTGAGTTTAACTCATTCCGAACAAAATTCAAGCATCTCTCATGTTCAGCTGGAATCATACTATTGGAAATTGTTTTTCTACTTGGCAATTTATATGCGGGATTCAAAGCCGACACAAAGTTAACAAAACCTCTGTCTTCGACAATTGAAAATGGCTGAAAGTCAGTAATAAACAACTGTAAGAGAAGTTTATCGAGTTTTTTTACGTTGAGTCTCACTCAGCTTTTTAGATTGGGGTTAAAAAATGATCTAATACTTGACTGGTTACCGTCACTAGAAGATGAAAAATATGCACTTAGTGGATTTGAATTGGTTAGCGCTTCTGAACTTGGTTGTTCGGGTTCATTACGTAAAATTGATGTATGTAGAGCCTATTGTAGAGTTTTTAGTAGAAATTAAAGCTGTCGTAGGGCTTGGCAAGTTAGTTGAAGTTTTATTTTTTTTGGTAAATTTACAGTAGGATGGCGCTTTTCAATGTGGTGTCTAAGATTAGTTATAGTTGACTTTATAATTTAATACTTGCCCACATAAAATCGCACTTAGCAGTTTTTATGTCAGCGTCAACCACAGTATAGTATGTCCACAAGTAACTGGTTTTTTGCTTCTTGTTACCACTCATTTTTTAATATAAATTAATTACAATGTAGATATTTATAAATAATAAAAACAGTAAACACAAATTAAACGTGTTATTTCACATAACTTAATCACTCTACAATTATTTGTCAAGAATTATTTTAAAGAAAACATTAAGAAATATAGTTATTTTAAATAAAAATTTAAACCACATATAGTTTAATAAGGCAGAGATTTACACTGTATGTTGCTCTTGAACAAATTAAAAACAATTGTACTGCGGGTGTGGGAATGGGATCATAATAGAATAAACAAAGTGAATAATCAGGTCAGGTTTTCATGTCCGAACAGGCACCATCCCCTCCCCCAAGCCGCAATGTCGCGTCTCCAGTATTTTGATTATTTTACTTTACTATATTATCGTTACGGGTGGTGTTGTAATAACAGATCAAGCTGCTGTTGTCATTGTCAAGCCGTAGATAGATTCCCCGCAATGAAATAATTGTCATCCTACAAACTCTGTTGTTTGTCATAACACCGTTGCTCAAATAACAGGTGAAGAGTTTCCAGTCTGCCGCTATTGACTGTTACCAGCACAGGCTTACCGTTGCCGGCAACGAAACGAATGAATTCATTGTTCGTTGTCATCCTGTTATAACAGGGAGTTTCTGATAAACACGTTGCGGGTATAACTGTTGCCGCGCGGCAACACTGTTTATTTATCCTGTTATGTTAAATAACGCCCATCTCTAGTGGTCGCAGATCTAAGGACCCAGCTCCCCTGAGACTCAAGGCCAGGCATTTTCCCAACACCATCTCTGCCACAACCAAGAAGGACAAGCCCAGGAGAACATGCCGCGTGTGCAGGTGGACCAGTGTCGGCGAATAGCGGCGCCGGGACACGACTTGGATGTGCCGCGACTGTGACGTTCCGCTGTGTGTGCCCGACTGCTTCCGCGCTTTTCACAAAACTAAAAAATTTTAGTAACTCGTTTACATTTACTTACTTGTAACCAAACTTGTACTTTAGTTGTTACAATATTTAATAAAAATTAATGACAATATTTTATTTTATAATCCATATTTTGTAAATAGAAAAACGTTTGTGCATAGTTATAATTTCTTCATAAATACAAAACAACTTTAAAAATTTAAAAATGGGTATTTTTAACCTTATTTCCTTATATAATAAACGCAAAACGCTAAAAAATAAATAAATTAAAAAGTAAAAAAAACATTTTCATATTTACAGTATTTTATTATTTTTTATCTGCATTATCGTATTTATACAGTACAATCGCGATTATCCGAGGCCCGATTAACCGAGCCTCTGGATTAACCGAGGTAGTACAGTATTTGAACAGAAAAAAATAATTTAGTAAGTATGAAGAGCGCGATGAAGTGAAAGTGCGTGCACTGGCTGATGGTACGCGAAGAGATGAGTCACCAGCGAGTGTTATTGTTCTAGGCGGGATGTCTCCCTCTACTGGCTGCTGTTAGGTCGAGCCGGCCCCAGCCGGCCGGCGTTCGTCACCATGCCACCCGTACGTCAGTTCAGTTCAGTTTGAGTCATCACTGCAACCTGTTCGTTTCGTCCCTCTTCTCGTTTCGTTATTGTGCCGTTGCTTAGTGTTGTTTTTACGATAAGTGCATCATGAGTTTAAAACGTAAACGGGTAGTGGTTAGTTTAGAAACAAAGTTAAGTGCAATAAAACGTTTAGATAAGGGTGAGTCGTTAAAGAAGGTTGCCGCTGACCTAGGTGTTGCAGAAGTGACTGTTGGAGATTGGAGACGTAAGCGGAAAGATATTGAACAGTGGGTTAATAAAAGTGTAAGTGATGGAAGCGATTTGTTGCGGAAAACTATGAAGAAAGGGGAGTACGAACAGACTTCGGAAGCGTTGTTTTTGTGGTTTTCTAATCTTCGAGGGTTGGGAAGTCCAATAAGTGGTCCCATGCTTCAAGCTAAAGCTGTTGAGTTTAACAAACGGTTTAAGGACGGTGAGGCTAATTTTAGTGCAAGTGATGGTTGGCTTGACAGGTGGAAGAAGAGGTATGGCATCCGACAATTAAATATTTCTGGTGAAAAACTTTCTGCTGATTCGTCTGAAATTGAGTCGTTTAGCTTAAGAATGAAAGAACTTATTTTAGATCATGGGCTCACATCAGACCAAATATTTAATTGCGACGAAACCAGTCTCAATTTTAGAATGCTTCCTAACAAAACATTGGCAGCCCAAAGTGAAAAAACTCCGTCTGGGTGAAAAAACTGGGTCTGGGTAAAAAAAAGAGCAAAGAACGAGTAGCTCTTTTGATGTGTAGCAACTCTTCTGGATCCTTAAAATTGAGACCTCTCCTTATTGAAAAATCAAAGAACCCAAGGGCTTTTAAAAATATTCAAGTTAACTGGCTACCCACCATGTACAGGCATCAACGAAGTGCATGGATGGATGGCCAAACTTTTAAAGAGTGGTTTTTGACGAGTTCGTTCGTGTTGTTGAGGCCTACTTAAAAAAGAAGAACCTATCAAGAAAAGCTATTCTTCTTATGGACAACGCGCCATCTCATCTAGATGCAAGTGAATTGGTTAGTGGTGACATAAAAGCTGTTTTCTTGCCACCAAATGTCACATCTCTTATTCAACCTCTGGACCAAGGCGTTTTAGAGGCTATGAAATGGCACTATCGACGAAGGCTTCTCCAAGTGTTGTTGACATGGTTGAACGAGGGAATCACGGTAACTGCAGCACTTAAAAAGATCACCGTTAAGGACGTCTCATACTAGATAGCTTCAGCGTGGGATGATGTGAGAGTGTCAACTTTGCAAAAGTCATGGCGAAAACTTTTCCAAATTCAAACCAGAAGCAATGAAAATGATAACAACTGTGTCGCTGAAATAATAAACCTCGCTAATCAGTTACCAACGGAACTGCTGATAAATGATGAAGACGTCAACGAGTGGTTCATGCAAGACCAGCAAATGGAACTTACTGATGATGCGATTGCCGATATGGTCACCAACCCTCACAACGTCGCAGATGATTACACCGACGAGATAGTGGAAAACATATCTCACGCCGATGGATTGAAGGCGCTCGAAGCTGCTCTCGCCTACATTGAGCAACAGGAGTCAACCCCTGCCGATGTCCTTCATCTTCAGCGTTGGCGCAACAGCGCAGCGTCAAAACGACAACAGAAGTTAACGCAGAAATCAATAAGACTTTTTCAAAAAATGAAAATCATTCAGTGTGTACATATTTTTCTATTTAAACTATGCTGCATATATGTTTACTAACTTTGTACATAATAAATAATTTACGTCATACTTTACGATTTTTTCCGTTAATTTTAGGTTAATACCCGATCTCCGCGTTATCCGAGTTTTGCGGTATCCGAGGTACGCGCGGTCCCAATTAGCTCCGATAATCGCGAGTCTACTGTATATTTATCCCTGTTATGTTACATTTCTATATAATATGATTTGTTCTTAGGAAAAATGAATGATTGTGGCGATTCAGAAGAACGAAGGAGACTAATATCAAATGGAAAAATATTTCATCTTTTCGACATTCCTTATGAGAGTGAAGACGAGTTTGGCGAACTTTTAGATGAAAATAACCTTTCAGACGAACAGCTATTTTCTCAGCTTGATGACGTTCTTCGATATGCAGGTAACCCAGATGAAACCGAGCAGGAAGAAGAAATGACTTCAGGATAGGCTACAGAAGATAATAAAGTTATTTCGTCAGCATCAGGAGACACTGCAGCAGATAATCTTAACGAAAACCATCTGAACGTGAGTACAACTCCTTCTGTTTCAAAAAAACAAAATTCAAATTTCAAGGGGGCAAAGCCTAGGAAAAAGAAAAGACCCTCACAAAAATGGATAAAAGGAAGTTTAGAAGTGCATGAAAACGATAAAGAGTTCAAAGGTGACTTGCGTCTACCTCCTGAGTTTCATGAGATGGACTCAGCATACCAGTTTTTTAAAAATATTTCTTTGGGAATGATATATTAGAAAAAAATCAGCTATGATAGTTCTCTATACTTTTTGCAAAAAAATCCAGCAAAATCTAAGCAAATTACTTCTAGAGAAATTGAAAGGTTCTTGGGGGTGGCAATATTTTCTTCTGCTACTTGATAGCTGCTACTTTAATGCAAGTGTGACTAGTTTAGTAGCAGCTATTTCACTAGCAGCTACTTAGTCGCGGCTACTAAGTAGCGTAGTGTGACACAGCCTATAGTAAACCGTATAATAAATGATAGTGATGAAGTAGACGATGAAATATTAGCAAGTAAATAAGGCGATGTTGTGATATGGCACAAATTTAAAGGTTATTTAAATAACTTTGAATTTTCACCTAGGCAGCCTCCTGGTGTAACTGATGCTGCAAAGGCTAAATTAAGTGATAATTCACCTTTCGAGATCTACTCTCTGTTCATTGATAAAGTCTTGGATATGATTGTAAATGAAACAAATCGGTACGCTGAGCAGTGTTCAATTATGAGTATATTGAAAGGAAATAATAGTTACACTTTAAAAGAATGGACAGACATAACCAAGGAAGAATTACTGACGTTTTTGGGCATAGTGTTATGAATGAGCCTTGATAGAAAGCCTAAACTAAGAAACTATTGGTCCAAAAACGAATTGTACAACAGCGCTTTATCAAAATCTATGTCTTGTAACCGATTGAAGCTATCCTTGGTTATATACACATTTCCAACAATGAAATTTTAGATCCAAATGACCGTCTGAAAAAGATAAGACCACTGATCAATATACTAAATGCTAAATTTCAAAATGCAATAAATTCTTTTGAGGAAATTTGCATTGATGAAACAATGGTTCCGTTCCGTGGGAGGTTGAAGTTTCGTCAGTATGTGCCAAGTAAGAGACATCGATATGGCATCAAGGTATTTGAATTATGGCTAGCAGGTAGTTACACCTGGAATTTGAAAGTATATAGTGGAAAAGAAGCCATTCCCCGTGGTCAGTTAGCTTCGACTAACACAGTCACGGAGTTGGTAGAGCCGTTTTGGGAGAAGGACGTACCTTATGTACAGACAATTATTACACGAGTGTCCAACTGGCCCACAAGCTAAATGATAATAATACACATCTAGTTGGGACACTACGCAGAAAAGAGGAAATTCAACTCTACCATAGTTGAGAATACATTGCTAGACAAAGGAGAAATGGTTACCAAGGAAAGCAACACAGGGGTAATAATGGGGAAATGGAAGGACAAGCGGGATGTTATGTTCCTTACAACTAAAGATGTTCCTAAACTGACAGAAACTAGGAACAAAAGAGGTAATGTGACAAACAAGCCATCTACTGTTTTGCAGTACAATGCAGGAAAATCCTTTATAGATGTTTCAGAACAACTTGCCTCTTATGGAACATCTGTACGTAGAGGGTTGAAATGGTACAGAAAGGTAATGTTTGAGATTTTGACCAATACAGCCGTTGGAAATGCCCACTCAATCTATAATAAATCTACTGTACTTGCACCAATGGACATTGTAGCATTCAAAGATGAGCTGGTGAAGTATTTGCTGGTGACACGCTTAGGACTAAACAGGGAGGATGACAATTTAGGTTTTGTTGATGAGAAACTACCTGTATCCACCAGAGATTGGTTCTTACCTTAGTGGAAAACCTTTTTGGAAAAGGTTACTGCCTCACATGTGATACTTTTTACAGCTCTTCTCAACTTGCAGATATTCTTATCACCCAGAAAACATATATGTACGGAACAGTAAGGCTGGATCGAAAGGAAATTCCTAGAAAGTTGAACAAAAAAGAACTGAAGAAAAATAAAATGAAAAAAGGAGAAATTTTAGGGTTTCAAAGAGGTAAGGTGACAGTGATAGCATGGAAAGACAAGAAAATTGTGTCACTTATATCGACCATTCATTCAACAAAAATGATTGACGTTGAGAAGAATGGTAAAATATGGAAGCGACACAATGGATGGTATTGATCGGGTGGATCAGCACCTCTCTGACTACTCAACACCAAGAAAGAGAGGCAAAAAGAATTATAAGAAAATATTTCCGCATCTTGTTGATCTGGCCCTATGGAATTCTCTTGCACTGTACAAAAAGTCAGGTGGCTCTCTGAGTCCACTGCTCTTTCGCCTTGCTGTAGTTGAAAAATTGATAGAGACCTACCATACTGAGGATATGAGGACCAAAGTCGGAAGGCCAAGCAACAGTATGACTCCATTGAGACTTTCTGGGAGACATTTTCCAGAGTACCTACCTGCTACGGAGAAAAAAGCCAATCCTACCCGCCAGTGTGCTGTATGTATCGTATATTGAGTACGTGATGCTAATGGCAAGAAAACACGACGGGAATCACGCTACTATTGCCCTGACTGCGATGTTGCTTTGTGTGTTTCTCCCTGTTTTCGAGTGTACCACACCGTGTCGTACATATAAGTTCAAAGAATAAACAAACTTTATTCATGTGATGTAAGTAATAAATTGGAAATATGTTTTCTTTTATAAGTTAGATTTATGTTTATGAAGAAACTCTTTTATTTTTATTATAAGTAGGTCATTTTAAATCTAAGATACTGCCTAGTTGCTATTCATAATAACTCATATCTTTGGCCATGTAGTTCAATCTAAACATTTGATACTTTTTTAGTATGTATTACATAAAACTTTTACTTCCATCAGTTAAATGGTCACTGCAACATTTGAGCCTACATGCTAAGTTTATATATAACAACCGTACTTGTATGTTGTATTTTTATATTCAATACATTCATTTATTCTCTACCAGAATTTCATTATATTCCTTTTGTATAGTTCATTAGATATATCACGAATATAACAACATAATATTTGAGATACAATTTATAATAAAATGTGAGTATGTTTGCGTGTGCAAAACATTCATTTTATTTATAATATATATATACGTCCAAGTGTACTCGGGTTAATCTTGTATATAGTTTTTAAAATTAAAAAAGACATGAAAATGCAAAACACTGCAATTCGATTTGTATAGGGGCTCTGTCGAAGAGATCACGTGTCACCCTTTCGAGATGCTGCAGGACTCATGACCATGGATGCCGTGTGTAAGATGCAGACTTGCTGCCTTATAAACAACGTGCTGTTCCAGCGGGAGCCACGGTACCTGGCAGAAAGGCTGTGCAGTGTCACATATATTGCAGTGTCAGGAGGTGGGACTTGGTTAACGCGCGGTCATAAATCTCTAATGGGAGTATGTGTAGTGTGATCGGAGCTAATAGTAGTAAAGTATTAGATGTTGAAGTGCTATCGTCGTTTTGCCATGGGTGTAATGTATGGAAAGGGCCTAAACAAGGTATGAGGATTTTGTAAAAACACACAGGAAAGTGGGAAATGTAGCAAAAACCATTTTGGTTCTGCTGGTAACATGGAGGTTGAGGGCATGAAGAACATTTTTCACCTTTCACAAAACCGTTACGGTGTTCGGTACACAAATTACATTGGTGATGTTGATACCTCCACTTACCGTAGTTTAGTACTATCTAAACCCTATGGACCAGATGTTACTATTGTTAAAGAAGAGAGTGTTGGACGCATCCAGAAGAGGATGTCAACCAGAATTATAAAATTAAAAAAGAAAACAATGGTAAATTGTTGAGTGACGGTAAGCCAATAGATGGTAAGAAACGATTAACGGATAGTGCTATCGACCAATTGTCTGTATATTATGGAAATACCATCAGGGCTAATACAGATGACCTGGCTAGAATGAAAATGGCAGTTTGGGCAACTTGGAATCATAAAGCCAGTTCTGACGAACACCCATTGCATCATCTTTGCCCGGTTGGTCCGAATTCTTGGTGCAAATACCAGAAGGCTAAGTCAACCAACACTATTGAGACTTTTAAACATAAAAATACCATTCAATTACCAATAATGGAGTATATAAAACCAATTTTACTTAATTTGTCTAAACCTGAACTTTTAAAGAGATGCCTCAAGAGTAAGACCCAAAACGCTAACGAATCGTATAACAGCGTTCTTTGGAGTATTTGCCTGAAAAGAGGATTTGCTGGCAGAACTGTGGTGAAGATTGCAGCATATGAAGCTGCCTTATTGTATAATGAAGGCTCATTGGCTAAGTTAAAAGTTCTCCAACATTTAAATATTGTTCCTGGAAAGCATTGTGAAGTAGCACTAAGAAAACTTGATGACAGAAGAGTGGTCGATGCAGAAATTAAAGCCAAAAAGGACACTTTGGAAGCAAGAAGAGCTAGAAAAAACTTAGATTGGAAAACCAAAGTAATTTTGAAGAAAAAGAAGGACCAACATATGAAGCAGGAGCATTTTAAACTGTAAGTCTAAATTATTTTTTATAACGATATACTTTAACGTTAAATTCCCGCAACTAGCTTTTTAGCTAACATTTTACAACATATCTCAAAAACGACTTAACTTATCACAATAACATATTTAGGGGTTGTTTAGGACAGTATTACCTATGGTATGAACCAAGATTATTGCTGTTGGTGCATTAAAAATATATTTATTGTGGAAATACTAAATTTTATTTTGTAAATTATTTTCCAACGGATTCTTTAAATTATACCGGTTTTAATTTTTGCCCTGGAGTAATATTTTTAGTTCATACTGTAGCCCAGGCTATTAGGAAGAGAAATATATGAAACTTACCATCCAAAAGTAATATGTAAAAAGAAGATTTTGTCAACAATATTACCTATTTTTCAAAATAAAAAAAATTTGTATCCTATCCATAAAAATAATTGAAATTTTTTCTTGTCTTATATTTCAAAATAGACCTTGTAATGTACTTAATAAACACTACAAATTTCATTACTGTAGTTAAATAAATGTGGCCATGGTAAAATTTCTTTTAAATGCTTAAGTTTGAGCTACCAGCCCCCTTAACAGTTTCACCCCTACACAGGGTTTTATTAAATATATATATATACAAAATCACGAAATGCAGGGGAAAAAAGGGCCAAGTCCACAAAATGCCCCCTTTTCCCCAGTAGATTTTGTTATTCAACAGCAAAATATTTTTTATCTCTGAAAATATCAACATAGTATGAAAATAATAGCAATTGAGGACATTGATGGAAAAAGGGCACATAGTGCTATGTGCCCTTTTTCCGGCAATCGCTGTTTTCGGTCCGCCATGTTGTTTTATTCATGCTCTGAAAATTTCAAGTCAATATCTTCATTCGTTAGTCTTTGGTGATACTTTTTTTGAAGTAAGTCACGAGCTAGAACTGAAAATATCAGCTGTCTGCCAGTTTTGACAGAACAGCAGGTTGCAGTGTTGTTACTGTTGTTTAAACAGTTTAGTTATTTAATATCTGTTCAGTAAGTGTAATAATTTTCTAGAAATTACATCACCATTAACCCTTTCCGGTCGTATGGCGCAGTACGGCGCCAATAAAATATTTCAACATCGCGCGTATGGCGCGGTACCGCGCCATTATGCAAGCCCGTGAACTGTTGCGCTCTATACAAGGAACCACCAGAGAGTGCAGTTGGCGGCGACTAATAGAATGGACTGGCCTGCGCGACGTTGCCACACAACTGCCGCTGCCGCCCGGCACGGCTGGCGCATTGTGGCTGATAAACCGCTGCGCTGTCACAACTAACACTGACACTGAACATTTAAAACTTATCAGTATAATTGAAAAACAATATTTAAAATGCGTTGACAGTTTGCTATATTATATTTAAATTACTTGTATAGTTTATTAATGTTATTAAAAACTAACTATCGATTAAAACAAACAAATCGTCCCGTCAGTTAATCAGAGTAAAGTACTTGCTTATTTCCATACGATACAACTTTTCAGTGATTTTAAACGATTACTAAACACACACAAAATTAATATATACATGTTGCTTATATTGGACACTGCATGACGTGTTGCTTGATTAAAAATAATCAAATTTTCCACTAAATAACTTTTAGGCCTACTATTTTAAAATGAAATACGTTAAAAAGCATGATTGACTTAATAATATTCTTACCTTTGCACTTGTATATTATTTATTCGCTCTCGGCGGCAATATCGTAGCCAAAACCTCGGAGTCTTCTTCATTTTCACTTTCTGCCTCACTGCTACTCGTGTCAGAATTGTCTGCTAAGTTTATAATTATTTGATCTACAACACTTGTGCGGATACATTCCTTTTCAAAATCAGCTTGCTGCAAGGCTTCTGCGTGCTGAACTCTTGATTGCCAGTCTTCTTTAGTCACTTTGTCCAGAGCATCATGAACAAGTTTCTCAACGTCGGTTATTTTAAATGTCTTATTATTACGTGCTACCTCTCCCTTCACTTGAGCCCATACCATTTCAATGCACTGGATTGTACTGGCAGTGATAAGGAGGGAGCCTGACAACTGTATGTCCCATTTCATTGGCTAATACGTCGAGTTCATAAGTTTTTTGTTGGGTTTTATATGGGAGAACCCTCATTATAAGTTCTGGTCTCGTTTCTTTCATACAGTATTGTATGTTTTTTCGAGACAGCCAATTTTGAATCTCTTCCTTTCTCCACGATGAATTTGGAATTTTCTCGGCGAGTACTGAGTGGTATGGAGCATTATCCATAACGATGATCGAGCCTTCTTCCAAAATGCATAGCAATTTTTTAAACCATTTTCTAAACGATTCAGCGTTCATTTCATCGTGATAGTCCGAACTGGATGATGTCTTAGACCGAAAAACCCACTTACATTCTTGCAAAAACCCATCTTTTGCCGAACCGACATGACAAATTATTAATCTTCTACCTTTGCCGAGAGGAACCTTTAGTCCACCAGACTCAGTCGTATCCTGCCATATGTATTTTCGAGTATGGTTTTCATCAACCCATGTTTCATCGAGGTAATATATGGGCCTACAATCACCAGATTCTCTAAGCTCTTGCATAGTTCTCAAAAATTTTAAACGAGCCGCTACAATATCATTTCGTTCCAATAAAAACTTTCTACCATCATTGGTTTTCTTATACCTGAAACCAACATGCCTTAATAATCTATTTGTTGAAGTTACCGATCCGTTGTAATCAAGTTTTTGTTTGAGATCCTGCGTGATTCTTTTTGATGTGGGAAATTCCCCTCTGTCGTAGTACGAAAGGACAGTTCGTCTCAAAACATCTTTTTCAAAGTCGTCAAAGCCTGTTATTTTTGATTTTCGACTTCTTTGTTTTCCTGGCGTTGAAAACTTAATTTCTGATGATGAAGGTCCATCTTCTTCGGACAGCTTAGCTTCTTTACTTATTTTGTTAACGGTTCTTTCACTTACACCACAGGCCTCAGCACACAGTTTACCACTTTGCTTTAAGTTTAGAGTTTCTCGGAAATTTGTCAACGACAGTTTTTTGAAAAAGTTGTAAACGTTGTAAATAATACGTCGTTCTCCACTACGTAGGGTTTTTCCGCTACCACTCTTACTTCCGGATGGCTGTGCACTTGAACAAACATCATCACACTCCATTTTGTCCAAATAAGGAATCACAATAACAAGTATATTACAATTGACACTACACAGAAAATAATCGGTACACTTATAATAGCTATCAATTTTTAGCTACACTTAAAAACACGAAAACGTTCATCAACAGTAAAATTCAGCACAAAATAATATACGCATACTGGAATTGAAGAGAATGCAGTATTTTCAACCGCCACTGATGAAGCGACAATAGGCACTGACTGACGGTCAGAGACAGGAAGGAGGAAGGGGCTGTTTCTCGGAAACAGTATGACTCATCCGTCTGGTATTACCACCACTGCTGGCTGGTGCGGCTTTTGTTTACAGGTATTTCACCCGTTTCCTTCACATTTTCACTCGTCTGAATCATCTATTATGTACTGTGTTCAAATTTCATTGGATGTTATAGAAAACCGTTACTTTAGAATTTTATAAGAAAGTGCATTCATATTATAAAAATACTTGTGCTGTATGATTTTTCAACTATGACCAGTTTAAATATTTAAATCACCCACTTGTAAAAAAAAACAATTTTACATAACACAGATTCAAGACTATTAGTAGCCAGGTAGGAAAAATGCTTTCAAATGGTTATAAATTTATGAGAACCGAAGTGCGTAACAAAACCGTTGCGGCAACAATTCCCATCGTTATGTACTGAATAAGTATATTTATGGAAAAGAACTTATATTTCAGATGTATTTGATAACTTTCTTACCAAATTGAAAATCCATTTAACATAACATGATTATACGAGTACTATGCAAACATGTAATGCCTTATTATATATATATATCAATGATAATGGCATTATCTAACTGTTAAATACGGGAAATTAACGTTTTTGCGGTATTTTTATGTTTTCTTTTTAATTTATATTTCGGCTAAAGATTTTAATTCTACGATCTTCGTATATGAGTAATATAATACAATAATTATTTATTTCAATCCATTTAACTCAACATGGAAATAAGCTACAGAGATATACTTTTTTTTTAAATGACCGTAAAATTACATTTTGTAATACGTAGTTAATTAATTCAAGACAGCTCTAACATTTCTTTCGAGCGTAACGGTTAAGTATTTTAAGAATGTTGGACTCGCGCGGCTTGTGGTTACAGCGGGGAACAAGTTTGGCAACGTCGCTCAGCTCTCGTTGGCCGCTCCAAGGTTACGGGCAAAATAGGCTCCTCCCTCAACTGAACTCTCTTGTGGTTTTTTGTATAGTGGCCGATTTTCGAACTTCTAGAGGTTTTCTTTTCTGTTGACAGCTGTTTCCGGCGTGACTCACGGCCACGTGCGTCTGTTGCTATGCGAATGCTAGCCAGTGTTTACTTCTCACTGAGTTCGATCGTGAGTGTTGTTGAGGTTAACGTAATGTTTTAGATATTTGTTTTATAAATGAGTAGGTGTTGTTAGAAGTAGTATAAGTAATAATGTGTTCAGGAATGTGTCTTTTTATGTAAATAAATTATTCGTGTGCAATAAGGAGTTTGAAGACAAGTGTATAGTTGTAAGTTTTGAGCTACTAGCCTCAGCTGAAAATTAGTTTTTATTTAGTTACAGACTAAACAATATTATCTTTTAGTTTTTCAATGAACAGTTATATTTTATGACATTTATCCAGTGATTATAATAAAATGGATAACCCAAGGCCTTCTACAAGTGCTCTTAGTGACACTGCAATTGCAGATGAACTAGGCCTAGATGAAGAACTATCAGGATTCAGTAGTGACAGTGATGAAGAAGTGATTTTACCAACGTTAGAAAATTTATCTGATGAAGATAGTGATGACAGTGATGAAGGCAATTTAGGACAAGGACCTTCTCAATCTAATAGGCCCTCTACTGATTGGTGTGCTTACAACGGGCCAGACTTTGTTCAATATTCATACACAAATGCAAGTGGGGGCTACAAACCACCATCTACAAACAAACCTGTAAGTGTTTTACAGTTTTTTCAATTGTTTTTTACATCAGAGCTACTGTCAAATATAGTCAAAGAGACCAACCGATTTGCATCAGAAAAAATTCATTTAGCCCAACCTCTAAAGCCTAGGTCAATCTGGCACTCATGGATTGATGTTACTTTGGAAGAACTAAAAGCTTTTATTGGTGTAATTCTGGCTATGGCTCTCTCTCCAAAACCTTCACTAAAAGACTACTTCTCAAACAATTGGCTTTTTGAGCAATCATTTTTCCATTCTGTTTTTTCTCGCACGAGATTTTTCCAAATATTTTGGTGTTTACACTTACCTGCTCCAGTGACCAATCCAAATGTTAGGTCAAGAAGTGACAAAATCAAATCTGTTGTAAATTATTTACAAACAAAATTTATGGAATATTTTGTACCACTTTTTGAAAATAGTATTGACGAAAGTACTGTTGCCTTCAAAGGTCGAGTAAATTTTAAAACATATAATGCGCTCAAGCCTAACAAATGGGGGCTCAAAGTGTTTGTTTTGAGCGATTCTAGATCTGGTTATGTGTATAACTTTGAACCTTATTTTGGGGAGGAAAACAACCACAGAATCTCTCATTCAACCTGATTTACCATTTACTGCCAGAATTGTGGTACACCTTGCTACAAAGTTGAGTGAAAACCATCCTGGTTGTGGCTTTCATTTGTTTACAGATCGGTATTACACTGGCTTAGAATTGGCTTTAGAATTAAAAAATCTAAATATACATCTGACTGGCACAATTAACCAAAACAGAAAAGGGTTACCTGATGGTATAAAGAAAAAAAAATTAAAATTGCAACAACACAAAACAAAAGCATTTCGACACAATAAAGATGTTTTACTTTCCGCTTGGCGTGATAAACGTGATGTCCTTATGCTTAGTACTTTATATAACAATGATAAAACAATTGTCAAAAGGAAAGGAAAAAAATGGTGCTACAACAGACATTGAGAAGCCAACAGTTATTTGTGAATATAATAAATTCATGGGAGGTGTTGATCTCATTGACCACTACCTTTCATCATACAAATTTATGAGAAAAACTGTAAAGTGGTGGAGAAAATTATTTTTCTGGCTTCTAGAGGTCTCAGTTGTTAACAGTTACCTTCTATATAATATGGAACAGTTGAATAAATCTTCCAAACAAATTGAACACCGAAAGTTTAGGGAGTTGTTAGTAACTGAGCTTGTTGGAAACGTTCGGAGCTCAGCAACTCGCAAGCGCAAGTCCACCACCGACAACCCTGAACGTCTTGATGGTAAACAGCACTTCCTAAGAAGCTTTGAAAATAAGAAAAAAGACTGTAAAGTGTGCAGCAACAGAAAAATTAAGAGGAAAGAGACAATGTTTTATTGCGCCACCTGCACCCAGAAACCAAGTTTGTGTCCTACAGAGTGTTTTGAGAAGTATCACACTCTCAAAACATATAAATAATTATAGAAAATTTGATTTTCACAGTTTAGAAACTTTATAGCCTTTTATTGTAAATATGTAATCTAATTGTTTCCATAGTGTAAATTATTTAGTACCAAAAAAATTTTTTGGTTGTGTTCCAAATGAATTCGATAAAGTGACATATTTAGTGTTATAAATAGTTTTTTATTATACAATGCGTATGTATTCAACCTTCAAAAGATCTTCATAAAAGGTAAGAAACTATCATAAAACATTCATAAAAAGTTATAAATAGGTTATGTGTTTAATTTTTAGAAGGTAATGATAAACTAATATCAAGTTATGTAAAATTTTGTATACATATTTGAATTTTAGATATATATTTTTTAACAATAAAAAAATTACCAGTTTGATAAAAAACTGTATTTCATTTATATTTTAATAATTTTAACAGTCCTAACAAAAAGAATATATTTTTGTTTGGCAAATTAAACATCTACAGTTGTTTAAACAACTAGAAATGTATGCATGCTAAAATCACTAAAAACAGTCGCGACCTGGCTGAAATCAAGGATAAAAAAATTTGCGACCTGAAAGGGTTAAATGAGGACATAGTTAAAAAGAAAAAACGTAAAGTTTACAGTAATAATGTTAATTTAGTACGTGAAAATGCTCAGAAAAAAGTCAGTGGTGAAGGTTATGTTACTTGTTCGGGTAAAGAAGTAAACGCTAAACAATTTACGTATGTAGAGCAGTGTTGCAAGGAGAATTGCTGGAATAAATTTTCAAGAAAGTGCCAAGAAAAACAGTTCTTAAGTTTTTACAATAGTCGATACAAATGTTACCAAGACTCCTTTCTTTCCAAGACCATGGTAAAACTTCAGCAGAAAACTAAATCCTTGCAAGCAAAGAAACCCCGTACTCTTACTTGGGTTTATAACCTCAGTATTGATGCAGCACATTCAAAGGTATGTCAAATCTTTATTAGAAATTTATTTCAAGTTTCAATAAAAAGAATCAGAGTCATTCAAACCAAAATTATTAACAATGAAGATTTAACTGAACGAAGAGAAGTCCAGGAAAACAGACCACACAAACTTAAAAGTAACGTTTTGGAATTAATGAAAATTCATTGGATACCATTCCACATAGTGAAAGCCACTACTGTGCAAATAAAACATCTCTGCTGTACTTTGATAATCCTGATTTGAATATTAAAACCCTCTTCACCCTGTTCCAGGAGTTTTACAAATCTCAAACGGGTGAGAATTTGAAAATGGGCTATCCTCATTACTTCAAGCTTTTTAAAAGTAATTTTAATTATGGAATGAGAGCACCTAAGGCTGACGTATGTGATTTTTGCTCAGAGTGTAAGCAAAAACTTGCTTTTAACCCTAATGATGACTGCAAAGTACCCTATCAACTTCATCAACGCAAGTATAAAAAAAGACAAGAGTTAAGAAAACATTTCATTGAGAAAGCTAAAATGGATCCATCATATTTGGTTTGTGAGTTCAACTACGCACAAAATTATCCTGTGCCCCGACTTAATGTGAATTCTCAATTTTATAAAAGACTTTTATGGCTCTACGCTTTTAATATTCATATATTTAATAATGACGAGTCCTACTTTTGTTTTATGGAGACACAAGGCGACAAAAATTCCAATTATGTTGCATCGTTTTTTTTATGAATGTCTGAAAAAAATCTTCAAATCTTTAAACAAGTGAAAACCGTAGTGTTACTGTCAGATTCTGCTGGAGGACAAAACTGTAACTCTACTATGGGAAAATTTTGTTCATGGTTTAGCAAGGTGTTTGATGTTGAAGTCCTCCAACTGTTTCCAGGACGAGGTAGAGGAGCGGCAGTGGGTTTTGAACTACAGAGATTTTCACACGACGGACAGAGGTATTTAACAAAGGATGCCAACAATGAATAAAAATGACCTTACAATTATTCCTGCACAACGTGGTCGCATCAGACAACACAATATTATTACGAGACTGCCTGTACGAAAGGGTCAATCACGAAACGTAACTTCTCACTTAGAATCTTTTCAGTTATTTTTTCTGGATAATGAAGTTTAAAAAATTGTAGATTATACAAACCAATGCATTGTTGCTTCAAGACAAACATTAGTTCAAGAGCGAGATGCCACGAATATAACCGAAATAAAAGCGTTTATTGGCATTCTTTTTTTGCTGGGGTTTGCAAATCCTCCCACCAGAACATTTTAGATTTGTGGGCTGAAGATGGCACAGGTATTGATTTTTTCACAGTGCAATGAGTATTAAAAGATTAAGATTTTTACTTAGATCTTTATGTTTTGATAACAACAAGGATCGTGATCAGCGTGTAGAGATAGACAAATTGGTAAATATACGTCATATTCTAGATCCTTTTGTTGAGAGATGCAAAAATGCATACTCACGTAGTGAATATGTCATCTAAACCGGCAATGTACGGGATAAAAATGTTTGCTTTGTGCTGTGCAATAACGTACTATACAGTGAAACTTAGGTTTATGTGAATAAACAGCCACCAGGACCATATGAAATCAGTTATAGAGTTGCTGATATTGTAGATAGAATGGTAGAACCAGTTGTAGGGACGGGACGTAATGTCACCATGGACAATTGGTTTACGTCAGTTCCTATAGCAGAACACTTGAGAAATTATCACAGATTGACAGTTGTAGGTACTGTTAGGAAGGATAAGAGGGAACTGCCTTTGATTTTCAGTAATACAAAAGAACTACCCGTAACCAGCAGCATATTAATGAATCGCTTGCTTGAGAAACCCCACAAGTCCAATTTTTTGCTGAATTCAGCTTGCGACAAAATATCGTGGTTTTTATAAAGATAAATCATTTGGTAGAGTAATCCCACAAGTCCAATGTTCTATGCCTGTTTAGTAAATAATCGTATTCTCCATTTATTTGAGAAATCCCACAAGTCCTGGACATGGGAGGTTTCTCAAACAAACCAGCTGATTCTTAAAATCACCTGATTATATGTGAACTTAACTTGAAGATCACATATTAGTTCTAATCTACTAGTTGTATTTTCAATAATAACGGTATGGAAGTTGAAGTGGAAACTGAAGCTATAAAGCGAAAGAAAGGATTAAAACAGATTGATTATAAGTGTGAGGTGATTAAGAGGGTAAGAGTTAAAGGCTTTGAATACAGAAATTGGAAAGAAAATGTTGTACAGAAGAAAGAACTTAACGGCCAATGCAGGTATGTAAACACAACTTGAAACTTATTTGTTTTGTGTTAATGTTACTATAAAACTATTTATATTTAGGTCTGTATCATAAGATTGAGCTACCATTAGGATGGTTTGTTTAATTTGTTAATATTTTTAACTGAGTTACAAAACCAAAGTAACAAAGAGCCGACCTAAACATGGCCTACTTATTCAAGCCTAATCTGACCTTTTCTCTGATTCCAAATCCTTCTTCATAAAATCAATTGTTTATTCATTTCCCTAAATTATGCTTGGTTGTTGCAGATGTAAAAAGAAATGCTGCGAGAGTTTGTCTGAAGACATCCAGTTTGAAGTTTTTACAAAACTTTACAGTTATGACACTAAGAATGAGCAAGATGCCTGATGGAGGTAGTGCCAATTAAAAGGAAATGTCCCAGAGTTGAAGCAAGTAATAAGAGCAAAGAAAAACACAACACTTTTAAGTAAAGCTTATCTTCTTCGATGTCAGGACGAATTGAGGTATGTAAACAAGCATTCATTTCTTTACATAGTATCACAAATGACAGAGTTCGAAAAATTGGCAATCTATTAGCACAAGGCAAGGCACCACTGGACAAACGTGGGAAGTCTGTTCCTGGCAATGCTAAAAGTAGAGATATTGTCCTTAAAGTTAGTAGCCACATAGCATCTTTCTCTTACAGAGAGGCTTATAACACAAATATAACCTACAAATATCTGAATGAGAAGCTAAATCTTACAGTTATGTTTGATTTTTTTAATTTTTTATTTAAGGGGCAAAAAACGCTGAGGTTATCATTGCCCTCAAGAAAGAATTGACACCTACTCGTATTTGGTAGTGTCAATTAGGTACATAAAGATTACATTGTATATGACAAGTACGTGAGTAAATAATTTATACTTAAAACTAGATAACAATAAATATAACAAGGGAAAGACTGTAAAGAGGTCTTAACCCATATAGGGGCTAAAAATATAAATAGAACATAAATAATGACAAGGTACGTAACATTAATTCAATAAACTGTAAAAAATTAACAAATTTTACTGCCACCAAGGTAGCTGTAAAGGGGCTAATTTGGCAGCTGTCATAATAATGATAAATAAAAATTAAATAATAAAATTAATATATATTAACAACTATCAATAATCGGAATAGATAAAGTTAACACAATACTATATTTTGTTTATCAGCGACGTTGCTTTCAGAAAACATAGAAGTGTTTGAGTTGCCGTCTCGTCATCACAAAGGATATCGTTCAACGAAGCCGGCAGATTCGAGTTGCGCCTATGTACCGAGTAGCGAGGGCAGTCAACAAGCATATGTTCAACTGTAATAACAGTGTCGCATGTGTCGCAGACCGGAGGATCATCTCTACTCATGAGGAAGCCATGTGTGAGAAGCGTGTGGCCTAGCCGCAGGCGACACAACACAACCTCCTCACGACGACTGGGGCGGTTCGCTGTTTCCCAGAGTCCAACGCAGTCTTTAATAAGCCGTAACTTGTTGTTGACGACTGCCCGCCAATCGCTATTCCATTTGGCTTTCAGTTTGCCCTTCACTACCGGGGTAATGTCGGAAGAAATCATCCGTGCGGTGTAAGGCTGGAGTTGTAATGCTTCCTTAGCTCCTCTATCTGCCAGCTCGTTTCCGGATACTCCAATGTGACCAGGTACCCAGACAAGAAAGACAGCAACACCTTCGGACTGAAGGGAAGACAAAGAATGTCATATTTCGCGGATGATGATGTGTTTGGAATACATATCGCTGATGGCTTGTATACCACTAAGAGAGTCGCTGCAGATAACCAATTTTTTAGTCATAGGAAACGTTATATTTAGGGCCTTTTGGATGGCTGTTAATTCGGCCGTGAAAATGGAAGAGTCGTTGGGGAGACGAAATCCGTATCGTCTTACCCCAGTGACGAAAGCACATCCAGTTCTACAACGTTCCTTTGACCCGTCAGTATAGACAACATCGCAAGGTGCGAGGCTGCCTAGTATTTGACGGAATTCTTGTTGGTAGACTGTTTCTGGAGTGGAGACTTTTTTAAACCTAGAGAGATTTAAAATAGTTGTAAGCATTGAGACGCTCCAGGGTGGGATATCACATTGATGAACGACTTTAAACTGGTAATCGTTTAGGCCTATTTCATAAGCGTAGGATTTGGCCCTAACGCCTAAGGGTGAAGGAAGATTTGGTCTCGCTAGGAAAGAATTATAGAGTGGATTTCGCAGGACCGGTTCAAACGCAGGGTTTTCTGGCTTCCCTGAAAGAGCGTGAACATAGTTTAGGGACAGCTGCTGCCGTCTATGCGAAAGAGGGGGTTCTCCCGTTTCTGCGAGAAGACTGTTAATAGGAGAAGATCGAAAAGCTCCAGTGGCCACTCTTAAAGCAGAATTATGGACTGGGTCAAGCATTTTGAGAGCACTGGGTCTTGCGGACCCATATGCTTGACATTCATAATCTAGACAGGAACGGATGGTGGCTTTGTAGAACCTGAGCATGCATGTCCTGTCAGCCCCCCATTTTGTTCCGCTTAAAGCTCTCAGTATGTTCAAGCGCTTCACGCATCGATCTTTTAGGTCTTTCAGGTGAGGCACCCAAGTTAGCCGGGTATCAAATGTGAGACCCAGGAATCTGATATTGTCACAAGTAGTGATTCTCTGAACCAGCAAAGAGAGCGTTGGCTGCTCAACGGTACGCATTCTAGAGAAAAACGATTGCTTTTGTTTTAGGTGGCGAGAAAGAAAAACCCCTCACTCCGCACCACTGCTCAAGCCTGTTGATGGTAAGCTGTAAAGCTCTCTCCCCCACCGCTAGCCTCTTTGTAGAGATGTAAATAGAGAAATCATCTACAAACAACGAAAACAGCGCACAGGAGGGGAAACGCAGGACGATATGTTATTGATTGCAATGGCAAACAGAGTGCAGCTTAGAACGCTACCTTGTGGAATACCATTTTCCAGCGTGAAGGAATCGGAAATGGTTGTCCCAAGTTTGACCTGTATGGTTCTTTCCGACAAGAAGCCCTGTATGAAAGAAACCATGTGGCCCCCTACACCCCAAGATATTAAAGCATTTAATATCCCCCTTCTCCAAGCTTTGTCATAAGCCTTCGAAATGTCGAAGAGTACCGCGATCAACTGTTTTCTTTCAATAAAGGAATTCAGGATTGCCGATTCCAAGGCAAGAAGTTGGTCACTTGTAGACCGGCCATGTCGGAATCCGCACTGGGAAGGTGAAAGAAGATTATTTTTCTCCAGAAACCAAACAAGGCGTCTGTTGACCATCCTTTCGAATACTTTGCAGAGACTGCTTGTAAGCGAAATTGGTCTATAGGCTCCTGGAGAAGTTCTATCTTGGCCCGGTTTTCGGAGAGCGATAATGTGTGAGCGACGCCAAGAATTAGGGAATGTGTTTTCTAAATATATTCTATTATATAATTTCAGAAGATCTTGTTTTCCATCCTCCGTCAGGTTCCGCAACATGGCATAATGTATGTTATCGGGACCTGGAGCAGAATTTGATGTCGCCTTTAGTGATGAATCAAGTTCATCAATGGTAAAGGGAAGGTTTAAAGGAGAGTTGTTATTAATATTTAAATTTAGAGGATGTCTTTCTGTATTTGTTTTGAAATTTTGAAACTCCCTATTGTAAGATGACGTTTTTGAAATTTCCGCAAAATGTGAGCCGAGTAAATTGGAAACTGTCAAGGGATCAGTTACCACATCGGTACCATTTTTCAGAGCAATAAGAGAAGGTGGGGAGGTCTTGCAGCAAACAGATCGAAGCTTCCTCCAAACATCAGATGCAGGAGTTGTTCGTTTTATTAGATTTGTGTAGTCCAGCCAGAACTGCCGCCGTCTCTGTCTAAAAACCTGTCTTGCTTTTGCCCGTGCTCTTCTGTACCTACTTAAATTTTCTTCATTCGGTGATCTGTTGAACTGTCTTAAACATTTTCGACGTTCCTTTAGAGCCGCCGAACATTCTTCAGACCACCAAGAAACCTGGCGTTTGTTTGGTGAACCCGAGGATTTTGGAATGCTGCGGTCTGCGGATGTTATAATATTGGATGTAAATAATATAGTGGCTGTATTTATGTCGTTTGATTGGATATTAATAGTTTGAGAAATTATGTTCTTTTTGTACTCGTTCCAGTCAGCCCTCTTAATTTTCCACCTGGGACACCTGCCTGTCGAAGACGGAAAGGATTCAAAAGCCACGGCAATGGGCGCATGGTCACTCCCTGACAGGTCGGGAAGTACGGACCAATGCACTCGAGTTGCCACGACCGGACTGCAGATTGACAGGTCAATTGCCGACCATATGCCAGTCCTAGGGCACATGTAAGTGGCCGACTCGTCATTGAGAACGACCGCTGCCACTTCATCCCACAATCCCGCAACCATATTACCCCTCCGATCAGAATGGTTGGAACCCCAAGAGCGATGGTGTGCGTTGAAATCACCAACCATCAAGAAAGGAGAAGGGAGTTGGCTGTACAGATCACGTAGATCATCAAGAGATAAATCAAAAGGGGAAGGTGGAATATATATGGAGCAGATGGTTAATTTAAAAGGAACATCAATTGATACTGCTACTGCCTGGAGGTTTGTGACGATGTTCAAGGCTCTAGCATTAACAGAAGAATCTGCTAGAATAGCCACACCTCCACAGGCAATTTGTTGGTGATGATCTAGGCGAAAGATGTCGTAACCATTTTGTTTGAAATGAGTAAGAGGAGACAATATAGTCTCTTGTAGGCAAATAAATTTAGGTTTTCTTGTCTTTACAAGTAGTTTTAAGTCTTCAAAGTGGCTTCTCAAACAATTAATATTCCATTGTAACAGCATTTTATATTATATTACATATATTATATTTTGTGCTAGTTCATCGTAATTTTTTTTCTTTGCTTAGATACAGGACGGAAGTTACCATGAACAGTTTGGAACTCTGTCTGCATCTCCAAAGGGTCCTCAATCATATCATCATCAAGTGATAATTGTGACGATCTGGACGAGGATGAGTTAGTCTTTTTTACTAGGGATTTGGATCTATTTTCTGATTTTGTTTCTATGTTCTTTTTAAGTTTGTCGGCGAGTTTTTTCCTCTCTTCCAAAGATAAGGTGGATTTCGTATTTTGTTGCACCTTATCTCTGAAAGTAGAAGTAGCTGTTGGGCGAGCTTGAGTCTGTGTGTTGGACTTAATATGGGGCGTGTGGACTGCTTGGGAAGGCTTACTGGTGGATGCCAACGGATGTTGTCCGGTACCGGCTGCAAGCTGTTTAACCAAAGCAGCAACCTGCTCTGTTAATTTGAGAACCATACCCTCTAAAGCAGTACATGACGGGCACTGTGCGGATTGGACTGGGGCTGAAGCAGCTTCGGAGTACGAGACTCCCTTTTTAGGGGTTGGAGCATTCTTCTCCTATACTCTTTACGGGCTTCGTTAAAGGAAAGTTTGTCTATAGTAACTATCTTTAAAACTTCCTTTTCCTCTAAGTAAACTTTGCATTCCTTAGAGGTCGCCGCGTGTTTACCCTTGCAGTTCACGCATCTGACGTCGTTCTTGCATCCGTCTTCTTGGTGGCCTTCATCGCCGCAACGGGAACATGTCTCAGGTCCCGAGCACGTCTTAGTAGAGTGCCCGAATCTCTGACAACGGAAACACCGCTGCGGATTTTTAAAGTATGGCCGTACAGTCAGGGACAAGTACCCAGCCTTAATAGTTTTTGGAGGTTGGGGAAAAGCAAAGGTCAGAATTAGACCAGGAGTAGGAACCTTTTTCCCATTCTCCGTCCGAAGCATCCTGACCACATCGGTTACCATTTCACACTGCAGCTCGTCCTTGATTTCTTCCTCACTACACTCCATCAGGTCACGGCAGAAGACGATCCCCTTGGAGGTGTTCAGTGAGGAGTGCGGTTGAACGACGACTTCCACCTGATCGAAAAAACTCGTCATCTGAAGGAATTTTTTGGCTTGGATGTGGTTCGCTGCCTCCACCAAGATAGTTCCATTCCTCAATTTGCTCACAGCTTTAGGTTGACCGCCTGAGGAAACAAACGCTTTGTTAATAAGGAAAGGACTAACCTTCGTTAGAGTTTTGCCCTCATCCTTATGACTAACGATTAGATATAGTGGAGTTGGAACGTTCATATTTTCAGCTCTTACTTTTTCTTCCACTTTCCTTTGTTTGATATACGATTCATTTTCAGAATCTGACAACTGTCGCTTTTTCTCTGGATCGTTGTCTCTTACTCCGAATTCTTGCCCTAAGGGTGGGGTGGTTTGAGTTTCCATAGATAAGATCACCAGCGCATCGTGTTTAGTAGTGCGGGCCGATTCACCGGGAGCGGGCATGCCCTCGGGTGTCCCACAGACCGTAGCTTGGGGGACAACCCTACCTCAGTTCCCCGAGGCCCGGTTTCCATCGATTACCAAGTCGGGAATACGCGCACAACTTGGACTCGCACGTGGCAACAGGGGCTCCGACACCCCTGCCTACTGAACACTTCCTGACCAAGGACCGAAGTGGCTGGCTTCTGAACCAGTACATGACTTACGCCTCGGCAGAGACAAGCTCACATCAGCTCTCACCGACACCAGATAGGGCATCTAGTACCGGCTTAAGCACTCCCAGCGAGCCATGTACTGGAACGGTCAGAGGACGGGTACTTAAAAGACCCTGGAGGGGGATTTGGTAGGAATTAGGGAATGGTTAGGTGGGAAGAGGCAGTTTAACGTCATACCCAGGACGGAGTTATGTTTGATATGTTTAAGGAAAAGTATCCTGAAGTAAATATAAAATACCATTTTTATAGGAAATTATTTCAGCAACAATTCAGTCGTTCATTTGGCAGACCATAAGTTGACAACTGTAGCAAGTGTGAACAACTGGAAGTAAAAATAAAAAGCAAGAACTTGAATGATACTGCAAAAAGGATAGCCGTTGCTGAAAAAAATCGTTCATAAAAGGCGATCTAAAAAATATTTCTTTAAAGTTAAGGAAATTGAAGACTATGTCCACAAGAGATGATGTGGCTTGTAATAGTACCGTATAGATCAGCGGTTCCCAAAAGGTGGTCCGCTGCGAGGTGGTATAAAATAAAAAAAAAAACTTTCTATTAAAAGTTATTCTATAATTTTGATTTTTTTAAAGTGTTAAAATATAACACTAAACAGATATTTTAGGTATGCGAGTAAATACGATCAGCGTAGTTTGTAAGTCCATAATGTGAACTGTGACAAGCTTATAGAGACATCATTACTGGGCGAGTGACGGAGCGATAGTACGAGAGTGAGCGGCGAATGACGCTGATATACATTTCCCCACTCCAGCGAAACCGCTCCTAACCGGTTTGTCAGCCATGGCATTGACCCTGCTCCCCACTACGCGCCGTCGCCGACACTCGCAGTCGCTCACGTGATCTCTCAGAATAGATTCAGTTGTACTGTGTTGTACGTTCAGTGGTACTCAGTGTTGTTGTCTGTTGATAATTGCATTTATGTAACAACAGTTTATTTAATAATAGTTGGTCGGTTTAGTTTAGTGTTTAGTAGCCAAAAGTAACAATGGATCGTTGGTTAATTAGTGCCAAGTTAAAAAGGCCAATATCTGACGTGGAAAAGGAAGAGCATCCTTCGTGTAGTACTGCTATGGTCGATGAAGTGCCCAGCTGTGAACAGCCCTGTACTAGCTTAAGAAGCGTGATAAAAAAATTAGGTACCAGTAAAAAAATAAGAAAATAAAATAATGAATATTTGGAATTAGGTTTTACATATATTGGTACTGAAGATAATCCAAAGCCACAGTGCGTTATTTGTTTAGAAGTTTTGTCAAATGAAGGCATGAAACCTGCTAAATTGCGACGTCACCTTGAAACAAAACATCCTGAATCTAAAACTAAGTCAGTAGAGTTTTTCAACCTAAAGCTAAACGAGTTAAAAAAATCTAAAAATATAATTAAAAAAGGTATTGTAGGTCTAAATGTCAATGAAAATGCAACATTAGCTTCTTACCAGGTTGCTGAGCTTAGGCAACTTCTGGCAAGGCACACACAATAGCAGAAGAACTCATTATCCCTGCTGCTGTAAAAATGTGCAGAATTGTGCTTGGAGATCAAGCAGCTAAAATGATCAGCTCAATTCCATTATCGAACAATACAGTTCAAAGGCGAAGAACAGATATGTCTGAAAATATCCAATACAATTTATTTATGAAAATATCTAATAGCGACATGTTTGCCTTGCAAATAGATGAAAGCACGGATATATCCAAGAAAGCTACTATGCTAGTTTTTGTCAGATTTATTTTCGAACATCAATGTTATGAAGATTTTTTGTTCTCTTGTGAACTTATTCATACAAAAGGTGAAGATGTTTTTAATGCTATTGATAAGTTTTTTTCCCAACACAATATTAAGTGGGATAAATGTGTTTCTATTACAAGTGATGGTGCTGGAGCTATGTCTGGCTACAAAACAGGATTATTGGGCATATTACAAAAAGTCGCACCACATGTCCAATGGACTCATTGTTGCATCCACAGGGAAGCACTGGCAGGGAAAAATATGCCAGTAACACTTAAGACTACCTGTGATGAAGTTGTTAAGATAATTAATTTCATTAAATCACGCCCCCTACAATCCAGGCTGTTTGAAGCGTTATGCAGAGACATGCAGAGTGAGCATATTCAGCTCTTGTTACACACCGAGATTAGGTGGCTCTCTCGGGGAAAGGTACTTGAGCGGTTTTTTGAACTCAGAGATGAGGTTCGTTCTCCTGGAAACACAATTTTCTAATCAACTGAACGATTTTAATTGGCTATGTAAGGTTGCTTACCTATCAGATATTTTTGGCCACTTAAATGAATTAAATTTAAGTTTGCAAGGATTTTATGTGGATATATTCAGAGTGGAGGACAAGATTGCAGCAATGAAACAAAAATTTGAACTTTGGTCCAGAAGAGTTGAAAAAAATCATTTACAAACTTCCGATTACTACAAATGTTTTTAGAATCTAACCAGGAGCAGTTATCAGAAAATGTCAGAGAAGAAATATCGGCCCACCTTAAGACTTTAGCAACATCATTGAAAGAGTATTTTCCAGAACCAGATTCTAAGAACAGTTGGATAAGAGATCCCTTTACTACTATGGACATTGAAGAACTAAATTTAAAAAAGCCAGAGTTTCAGGAAGCTCATACATAAGTTGGACTGGAAAAGAAGTACCAGAAATAACTCCAGGAGAAGATTGCAAGTAAGTATTTTTCACTTTTATTATGTTCGTTCAAGTACTAAGCTTACATATTTGTACATATTTTATGTGCATATCTCTTAAATGTCATATAATAGTAGATTATAAAAGATAGAAGTAAAAACATTTATTATTTACTACTGTCCTATTATGGACTACGTCAGTTTTTCTACCTTAGCTGTCATAGTGCTATAGCAATAATTTCTATCATTGTGTTTGTGATAGCCTACTTTTTTAGCTCTTATCCTGTAAACACAATTTAATATATAATACACACACACACACACACACACACACACATACATGAACGCACCATACGCATACCTATTACTGTTGGAGTAACACTAATAAACTAAAACTTTCTTTAAAAAATCCTTTTCACAATACACTTTGGTATAGACTAAGTTTCTATCCTTATATGAAACCAATAAATTTGATGTGTTAAAGTGAAGAAAAATATTTTAAACACACTCACACAAACAATTGCAACATGGCCTAATTGATGCAATATAATCTATAACATTGAAGAAACTCTTTAAAAACTTTAAATAAATAGATATATTCCCAGAAATAATTTGTTGTTTTTTTCAGGTGTCGGCGGAAGTGCTTCACAAAAGTGGCAGATGAAGAACGGAAACGGATATTTGAGACCTTTAGAAGTTTGGGGTCTAAAAATGAGCAAGACAACTATCTACAATCTTTGATTGCAGCAACTGAAGTTAAACAGAAACGGCGGAGGAAATCAAGTGAAATATCACGTAAGCCAGATAGAGGAAATACATTCATTTACGAAGTATCAACACCATCTGGGAAGCAGCAGGTATGCAAACTTGCATTCTCTAATATACATGGAATAAGTAGTGACCGCATCAGGAGATTGACAAAACTACTAACAGAGGGTAAAAATCCTCAGGATATGAGAGGCAAAAGTGTCCCGGGCAATGCAAAACCAACTAATTTTGTCAATAGAGTTAAAGAACATATCGCTTCCTTTCCTGTGAAAATAACACACTATGGTACAACTGATTATAGCTACTTGAATGAAAAAACAATGTTCTTGAGATGTATAAACTGTTTAAACAGGCGAATCCAGATATTGATATTGGGTACAAATTTTATCTTAAAATATTTAAAGAAAATTTTACTCTGCATTTTGGTCGTCCACAGGTCGACACTTGCTGTACTTGTGAGGCTCTTGAGATAAAAATTAAAAGTAAATTCTTGAATGATATAGCTAAAAGAGTCCATGTAGCTGAAAAAATAGTCCATAAGCGCAGGGCTAAAAAGTTTTACTATAAAATCAACGAAGTTCAGGAACAGGCTGCTACTAATGAAAATATTGGTGGCATATGTATTGATTATATGCAAAATTTACAGCTACCAACTATCCCAGTCCAAGAAACATTTTATCTCAGACAACTCACTGTTAGTGTTTTCTGTGTCCATAATCTTAAAGACAACAGTGTAGTATTTTTTATGTATCATGAGGGAATTGGTGGTAAAGGCCCAAATGAAGTCTGTTCATTTCTGTTGAGCTACATTCAAAATCATTTAATAGAAGGGATTGAACACTTACATATTTTTTCTGACGGATGTGGAGGCCAAAATAAAAACCACTCAGTTCTCAGATTGGCAAATGCCTTGGCCTCCACAGGAAAGTTTAAGACAGTAGAGCAGTATTTTCCTATTAGAGGGCATTCTTTTCTGCCCTGCGATAGGGACTTTTCAGTTATTAAAAGAAAAGTGAGAAGGTGCGACAGAGTGTACACTGTTAAGGAATATGCTGAAATGTTCCTAAGTGCCTCATTAAAAAATGAGTTCTATGTGGTCCTACCTGAGTCAGAAGACATTTTAAATTTCAAGGATTGGTGGCCTGCATTTTTTAAAAAGAATGTAATTTCTCAGGAAACACGAGGCAAAGATGTGCCCAAAGAAAAAAAGGTTTCTTTTAAAATCTCAAATTTCATGCAGTTTTCCCATTCACATGAAAATCCTGGTATAGTAAACGCAAAAGACTTCATTGATGGTGTAACTGAACACACTTTTGATATAAAAAACACAAACCGTAATAGGTTGAACCTGCCTACACAAAAAGCTTATCAAGAGGATTGTGTACCAATAAACAAGAAAAAAATGGATGACCTTGAAAAATTAAAGCCTTATTTACCTGACGATGAACAAATAAAGACGGTTCTACGACAAAATATTCTCATGGAAAACTGTCAATAAAGGAGATGTTGAGATAGATTGAGAAAATATTGCTTAAAACTCCAGAACTTTGTTTTATATATTAACATGAAACATAATTATATGTTAGATTTACTACTGTAAAATTATAATAAACATTTTTAGCTGTTTAACTGACTTTATTTTCCTCCATATCAAAATCAAGTGTCTCTATTTTCCTTTAAAACCCTATAAGTCATTGTTTTTGCTCCATTTTCTTTTAAAAGCCCATAAGTCAAAAAATTATTTTTAATATTTCTATGAACTTAAATACTTATAACAGGTAAAATTTGTAAATTCACAATTCTAATAGTGAATTCTATAATTAGATTGTGGTTTTTTATTATTTGGTGCAAAATTACCAATCTGAGAGTGATTTTTTACATTTACCAAAAGTAGGTTTTTTTGACTTAAAGGGTTTCTCAAATGACCAATTCAAATGGTTTCTCATTTTTTTAGCCATTTTTGTTGACTGAGGACCACCATAAGGCTCAAAATTTCGTAGTTCACCAATTTCTTGCCGCCAATTGCCAGGAATTACAACTCCGGTATCCAAATTTTCACTATCAACTGAACCATGGGCACAATATGTCGCAGGGGACGTGTCTGTCAGCCAGTTATGAAGGCAACATGAAGCGCTAACTAATTTGTTTACCGTAGTAGTATGCACTGACAAGGGTCGCTCAAAAACCCGAAAACGGCTGACCAGTATTCCAAATGCGTTTTCAGAAATTCTTCTTGCCCTACTCAACCGGTAATTGTAAACTTGTTCCATAACAGTAAGGCGTCTTCTGTATACAGTGTAAGGTTTCATCAAATACATTTTCAACGGAAAAGCGTCATCCCCGACAAGAAATAGGCCATCAGGTAATAAATTGTTTTCTAATGCTTCGTACAGTCCACAATTTTGAAATACACCTCCATCAGAGTTCGATCCTTTAAAACCCACATTAATATACACAAAGCGGTACCGGTGGTCAACTACAGCCATAAGTACAATGCTATTGCTTCCCTTGTAGTTAAAGTATTCACTACCAGAATTGGAAGGAGCTTTAATTATAATGTGTTTCCCGTCTATAGCCCCACAACAGTTGGGGAAGTTCCAACTTTTCTCGAAACCCTCAGCAATATGTTGCCATTCTTCTTTATTGGAACCTGTAACAAAAACAAGAAATTAATGAGACTATAATTATTATATCGTTTTATTCTTTTTCAGGAATCTGTTATACAGAAGACCCAAAACATAGAGGAAAAAGAGCTTGAGCCAATTATCGAAGACCCTGATTCCAATTTGGAGTCAACAACTCAAACACAGGCACAGCCCATCCGGGATATATTTTCCGTAAAGAAATCGGCATCAGAAAAGGCCAAAGAAAAGATTAAGAAGAGAAAGATTGAACATTTAGCTGATTCAGTACAGAATCTCCGTCATGTCACCGAATCTGTATATGAAAACGAAAACAATACAAATGAACATGACGCATTTGGCAACTTTGTTGCAGCTAGCCTAAAAGTATTACCAACGGCAAAAGCATTGTTAGCTCAAAGTGAAATCCACAGTATTTTAATGAAACACAGATTAACACGTTCAATGCGGTTGCGGTAGATCTACTGCACGGCTGCCTCGCGCCAGGCGCGCATGACGTAGATCTACTGCACAGCGCCATTGTTTAGAAACCCAGTCAGTGTGCTCTCAGCACTCGTCGTGTATGGTTGTCCGTTTTGCCGCTCGTGGGGGATATACTTTTCCCGCGTTTTTGTGGTCGCCGTTCTCAGTTAGCGTTTTGTGGTTAGTTTTTAGACTACTTCAAATTTTACCGTTTTTGTTGTGTGTTTAGTGTTATTCTTATAATACAATAGACATGGATTTGCCTCCTGGAACTAGTGGAATCCAGAATAGACGTCAGTTTGTGGCTAATAGTGATTCTGATTATGAAGACGACCCTGGTGTCCCTGGTTATGCTCCGGACCTCGACGATGAACAATACGAGACTGATGAGTCAGAGGTCGAAGACCCAGACTATTATTATCTATTATCTCTCAAGAGAACACATGGACGCCCACTTCAACTAATAGCTACTCAGTCAACGATAGTCGCCCTTCAACAGCCTCTGATTTGGTGTTTATCGACCAAGGAGGTATCCCTCAGGAAGTAATTTTGGAATTTGACCAAACTGATTCCATTGAAAATGGATGTAATATTAACAACACCACTTCTGATGTAATTAAACGAGCAATGGAAATGACCGAAAACTGAAAATGTACCGTCTACCAGTTCAATTAATTGTCAAACCGTCAATTAATTATCAATAAAAGTGTATTTTGGAAAACAAGATTTTTATTTAACCTAATTGGTACATGTTTAATTTTCATTAAGTTGCCTAGTTTATTGGATTACAATACCTGAGGACGTAACTAGAGTTAACAGAATTTTTTTTTTCTTATATTTATCACTATTTTAGTTATTTTTGAAATAAACTACATCTATAACCTTATATTGCTATTGACCTTTATTGAATCATTGAGTACTTCGGAGATCGCTTCACAAACCTCTGGCACAAATTTAGAAATTGCTGGTATTGAAATTCTAAAGAAATGAGATAGGCTCCTATAGTTGTTACCCGTTGCTAGAAAGTTTAATGTAACCTCGAGTTTTAACCTAGAAGGTATCGCTTCACGCATCATTGTGTCTTCCCGTTTAATTTTGTCACTAACCATGTCCAATAGTTCGTTAAATTTTATTGGCGTCATCCTCAAACATTTCTTGTATTCTTTCTCATCCACCGTTGAGCCGGGGCTCAGTTTGGACAATTTATTTTTGTTTATTATTTTTCCCACCTCGGCCAATCTTGTCAGTCGGTGGGGGAGTCACTCCGTCAGAGTATTGATTTTCTGCCTGGTTGGACTGTTTGGTTGAGGTCAGCTGGTTGACCTTGACTAGTTTACCGACCAGCTGTTCACCGGCACCGGCACCGGCACCGGCTACTGTTCGGAGCGGTCAGACACGTTCGGAGAAGCTACTGCGTTGCTGTCTGTTCACTGCTCGTCCCGTTCCACATGGCTGGCTAATTCACCGACTTTCCGCAGGTAATTGTCTTTTTCACTCTCTTTACTTAATTAGTTGGCGGTTTTTCTCTCCCACCCAGACATATATTATCGTAGATTAGTTATAAGTAGTTTATAAATATTATTTTGTAACTGGTGTTCCTCGTGTACGTGTTCGTGTCGCAAAGTGTTCTTTCCTGTCTATCGTACGTTCTAAATTTGTTAATTTATTTACTATGCTAGTTAAGTTTTTATTTTTGCGCCGTGCTTTCTAATCGATCCGTTCGGCGAACGGAAATTATTTATTTAGTAATCACCTTGTTTTTATTTAGTGTAAGCGAGACGGTACAGACTTTGCAAATTTTTGTTACCTCGTGTTTGGTGTTGCGTGCAAAATTGGGTGGCAACATTCATGATTTCAATTTTATTATTTAATTATTGCCTTTATAGTAGCGTGAACTGATTGGAATTTAATTATTGTTATTTGGGAAATAATGTATTGTTATTATTTGTAAATTATATAATTATTATTAGGCCTACCTTACAATTAATATTTAATAGCAAAATGTAAATTATTATAATATTATTTTGTTATTTCCTTGTTTTTCCTTATGTCCTTGAGTTATTTTTAGGAAATAGTCTTTGATACTTAAAAGGTACTGTTAGTTACAGATCGTTATTTTTAATTGTTAAATTTAAATATTTTATATATACTTTGTGGCAAACATAATTAAGTTGTTATTATTTCTCAGGTTACAATAACATTTTTCTAAATATCTACTGGTTATGTTGGGATTCTATAGGGTCCCCGTGAGTGCCGTCAACGGAATGGTGCGGCGAGTCTGCCCAATGGTAACATACTGAAACCAAAATGGAATGCCCGCGCCCTGCCAGCGCTACTGTACCGGCATCCAACCGGAGCTCCTGTATTCATCTTGAACAAGGTTGGATCAAAAATGTTTTTTTTTTCTTCTTCTTATACCACTTGAGAGGATTGGCTTGTATGGAGCGCTGCCAGATGTTAGATCTGGAGGAGGGCCAGTATGTTAGCCAGTGTTTATTTAGTTTAGTTACATGAACTGAAGGGGAGGATTTCATCTTTAATTCGGATTCGTGGAGGCAACTAAGCCCCCGCCTCCTTCGAAAATTGGCTTTAATTTTTTTTTTTTTAATTTTCGGCTACAAACTTGAAACCAAATTACTTTTTAAAATTAGTGGGCCTAGAAATTCTACAACCTTTTCCCTCCCCTCAGTTCATAAAAAAAATTACCTGTTAAAATTTTTAGATTTACTACTGCCGTACCCGAAATTGTTATTTATATATCAAATCTCTATATTATATTATTTATTTATTATGTTATTATTTCTATTTATTATGTTATTGTCTATATTGGAATTTTATCTTTTGTTATTTAGTTTTTAAGTTACGCGGTGCACCGTGGTGCTGAAGTAATTGTACTTTTGTGTAAAGATGTTTGCCACCTAATAATTATATCTTGTACTCGAAATCTTGTCTCTCTTCCCACTAGTGGCATATGATTGTTTTTTTTATGATTTGCTCCGAGTTTGGGAGGGGCGCGCTTCCGAGGCCTCCTGTCTTTTTCGCCTGCTCGGAACACCATGGCTAGCTCTGTTAACAAGAGAGAGGATGCTCCGTATGTATTCCTTCTTTTAAGCCATTCCCTGACCCATTCTGTTCGTTGTCTATTTGCCTCATCATCTATAGCCTCAGCAACTTCTCTTAGAAGCACATTTAAAAACCTAGGAATTACTGATCTAATTAATTTCCTTTTTTTTACAACAAAACTCATTTTGAGGAATTTAAAAGAGGCACACACTTCACTATCATCAACACTCTACTGTGTGTGAACAGCGACTTCTGTAAATCGGTAGAGTGAACAAGATAGTGGCTCTACTAGATACTCTACTATTACCCACAACTCTACCCGTGTAAATACAGCTTTAAGCCTGGTTTACATTAGTCGAGTAGAAAGGCGAGTTAGTACTCGACCGTAAACTCGGCCAGTGTGAACAACTGGACGAGTCGAGTGACGGGCGAGTCGAGTGTCAGACCCAGTTGGCAGGCGAGTCGAGTAGTTTCGGCGGGGAGAAACAGTTATTAGACTCGCCCGACCCCCACCACCGACGATTTTCTACCAACAACTCTCCTGTTTACTCACCCAATGTAGACAGTCAGCAGATCGAGTTCTATGTCGTGTTGCATTGTTCGTGTCAATTCACGCACACGTGTTTGAGTAGTGTTATTTGTGTAGTTTAATACTTCAAGCAAATATGAAGTGGACGGAAGAGGAAACATTAAAGTTTGTTGAGTTGTACCGTGATGCAGAATGTTTATGGAATTTAGCTAGCCCTACGTAAAACAAACAAATGAGACAAGCAGCAATTGACAACCTTGTCAAAGATTTGGGAAAGGAAGGGTTCGGTATAGGGGAGAGCGGGGTAATATCGCACACCGGGGCAATATCGCACAACCTGCTTTTCGGCACTGCAGTTGATTTAGACTGCGTTGGTCAGTGCTGCAGCCTGTCGGCCAAGTCTACAAGCTTCCCCAGTGTGGAAATTTCCAGTCAACACTGAAACGTCAAGCGCTGTTTTTATTATTGTGTTTAGCGTGGTTTTCTTGTTAAATTGAGACTGCACTACTTAAGAGGTAAGTGTAAAAGCTTTACAATTAGAATAGTTTTTATTATTTAAATTAAATTTACGTATGTTAAGGTATTTTTCAATAGTGAAAGGAGATAGATTTGTGAAGGTTCTTATAGGTTATGTTCGAAAACATTCATGATGTCAGTGAGGGGCAATATCGCACAAAGTGTGCGGTATTGCTCCACATGGGTTCTTATGGGAAGTTTTAAAACCTACTTTTAAGCCTATTAGTGCATAGTAACAGGCCTGGTTTTTTACAGATGGTGAGAAAACGTGCCAGAACAACGGACAGAGCTAAATGGGACAAGGAATCGATGGACGCAGCCATAAAAGATATAACATTGAATGGGAAGAAACTAAGAGAATCAGCTAGAGCATATGGTGTTCCTGTTTCGACCCTTAAAGATCGCATCAGAAGTGGAAATCCGGAAAAACTGTGCCTTGGAAGGAAACCTACATTTACTTCAGCTCAGGAAAAAGAAATTGGTGACCAGGTACTCTTATTGGCTAAATGTTTTTATGGTATTTCAGCACTTGAACTTAGACATTAGTTTTTGAATACGCAGAAGCTAACAACATAAAAAATGACTTCAATCAATCCTCAAGAATGGCAGGACAAGATTGGCTTATTCACTTTCTGAAACGAAATCCTACTATTAGTGTAAGAAAACCCCAAGCCACTAATCTTAACAGAATAACTGGATTCAACTACACTGAAGTTAAACAGTTTTATTCAAATATGTCATCCGTAATGGAAACGCACATGTTTGATGTGTCAAGAATTTATAATTATGACGAGACTGGCATATCTACAGTCCAAAAACCGGGCAAAATTTTGGGCCCTAAGGGAGTAAAACAATTGGGATTTGCGACCAGTTGGGAGCGAGGGAAGAACATAACAGTAGGCTGTGCAATGAGTGCCAGTGATATGTATGTTCCACCCATGTTCATTTACCCTCGTCAAAGGATGAGTCCTGTTTTAGGAAATGGAGGACCAGCAAACTCAATATATCATTGTAGCAAAACCGGATGGATAACCGAGGAGTTGTTCATAACTTGGCTGGAACATTTTATTTAATTTACAAAGCCAACTAAGGACAACCCAATCTTATTGATCATGGATAACCATACTACACACACAACACTAAATGCTTACAATGTGTGCAAGGAGAATCACATTATCGTTGTTACACTTCCTCCACACTCCTCTCATCGCCTCCAACCCTTGGATGTGACGTTTTATAGCAGCTTGAAGACATCGTTAAATACTGAATGTGACTTCATGAGAACTCATCCAAACCGCAAGATAACGCCATATGATGTTGCTGGTATTTTTAACAAGGCCTACAGCAGAGTAGCAAATATAGAAAAAGCAATATCTGGGTTCTCACAAACGGGTATTTACCCTTTAGACACAGAAAAATTCACAGAGGACGATTTTGTAACTTTCTTAGAAGAAGAAGTAGTGTTACCAGTGGTTGAAGACAAAGAAAGACACAATGATATCAGAACCTGCAATATTGACAATACGCCAACTGTTATGTCTGTTGACGAAAAACAAAACAGCGTTCTACAAGGCAGCTGTGATTTATCAGCATTGAGAGAGCCCACTCCATCTACGTCTGGGATTATATCATTCAAAGACATATCGCCCCTTCCAAAAATATAAAGCTAAATTCAAGAAGACAACACTCTATAATTTTCACACTAACGCCAAACAAAACCACTTTGGAAGAAGCGGCTGCCAGAAAGGAGCTTAGGATTAAAATAAAAGAGGAAAAACAAATGAAGAAGACTGTAAAAAAATCTAAAAAAACTTTACAGAAAATAGCGAATCCAAAAGGCAAAAGCAATTTTAGGAAAACTAACTCAAAGATAAGACCAGATATCAAACAAGAGAAAAAACGATGCCGGAAAAACTTATCTTTTGATACGTCATCAGATGATGATGGTGACGGTTTCACTTGTAATGATGATGAAATGGATGACTTGGAACCAATGGTAATGGATGTTTCTGCATCAACAAGAAATGTAACCGATTCAGAAGGCGTCTGTTGTCTTTGTGGGGAATTCGGGAAAAACAATGAACTTTGGTATCGGTGCATTATTTGCAGTGGATGGGTGCACTCTGAGTGTAGTGGAGCAGAGACCGTACAATGTAAACTTTGCTTATTTTTTTTAATTGTAAAGTGTTTAAATTATTTCAATTTCTTGGCTTGGTTACATGTGTGATAGTATAGTTGATAAATTAGTAATGTATTTCAATTACTATGTCCATTTCAAACATGGAAACATGTGATTTTTCTTAAGTGTGCGGTATTACCCCGCTCTCCCCTACAAGAAGCCAAGCAGAAAATAAAAAACATGAGGTCTACGTATAATCAAGAACTGACGAAAATTAAAAAATCAACCAAGTCTGGAGCAGGATCAGCTGATATTTATGTACCGGTACCTGCTGTCAAATGGTTTGCTATTTTGGACCCAGTTATGAAAATAGGAGGAGGACAAACTGAAGCAACAAGTAATTTGATAAGTACACAATTTATTAAGAGAATTACATTTACATATAAAGACATGAAATGCTATTTCACTGCCAAAAAAATATAATTAATCACAGATTTTACACATTTTTCATGCTTCCGGAGTTGAATGTAATAATAGTCTTTCTGATTTTATTTGTTTAAACATACTTGTTTTGCCAAGGCACAGCACCTTCATTGTTGAAGTAAGTTTTCAAACCATCGCGAATCTTTTTTGCAAGTTTGGTTGTTCTTCTTCCTCCAAACCTTTATAAGTTTCTGAGTTCTCCAATGTTTCCCTCCATCGACCAGGTACTAAATTACCTGTGTCTAAGGTTTTCTCATCTACAGATCCTGGTGCAAAGTAAGTTGTAGAAGAGGTTTTTCGTAGCCAGTTATGTAGAGAGCATGCAGCTTTAACAAGTTTAGGTACTGTTGAGATGTGACATACTACCTTTCTCTGGAAAACTCTAAATCGACTTACCAAGATACCAAAGGCGTTTTCAACAATCCGCCTTGCTCGACTTAAACGATAGTTAAAAATCATTTCCTCGAGAGTCAGTCGTCGTTTACATGATGTGTACGGTTTCATGAGGTACGGCTTCAGCGGGAAAGCATCATCTCCGACAAGGAATAAACCATCAGGAAGAAGTCCATTCTCCAACGGTAACCATATTGAACCGTTAAGGAAGACACCTGCATCATTTTCAGAACCTTTATGTCCTTCTTCGACATAAGTAAATAAATAGTTGTAGTCTACTACTGCCATAAGAATGACACTGTGAGTCCCTTTGTAGTTGTAGTATAGACTACCACTTTTTGGAGGAGCTTGAATCAATATATGTTTCCCGTCTATGGCTCCACAGCACTTAGGGAAATTTCAATCACGAGTGAAGCCTTCTGAAACAGCTTTCCACTCTTCATGGCCGTTTGGAAGCTGAAAATAAAAACTGTTATTAACATTAGTCACAGCTATTTCAAGAGTTTTTTTTAATTTTCAGGAATCAAATACTATGGATGATGAAGTCGAAAGCCAGGGCATCTTCGAAGATGAGTTATCAAACACGAGTGGAGTACCAGCATGTGAGCAGGAAACTCCTCGACGGGTTTCTACGCCAACTGTACACACGCATACTGGTGCCAAGCTTACGGGAAGGAAGCGTAGAATTGAAGAGTTGTCACATGCTGTTAAAGATCTTCGGACCGTAAGTGAAATAATGACTAGACCTACCACTGATCCAGAGGAAGATGAAATAGACGTGTTTGGTAAATACGTGTCAAAAACATTGAAAAAACTATCAGCTTGTGATGCAATATGCGCCCAACGAGATATTCAAGATCCTTTGACAAAATACAGGTTAGGTAACCGCCCTCTGAGTGTACAAACAGATATAACCTACACCTCAGATAATATGTCTAATTCTCCACAAACTTCCACTGTATTGTTTAATGAACCCTCGGGATTACTCTGTTTCGCTAATATCGTTGCAGACTCAGTAAACTTGCAGTAATGAAATTGTATTGTTCTTTTAAATACATTCCATGTTAAAATGTGACTCACTTATTCGTATAACTTTCTTTAGTCCATGTTTAATTACGAATAATGTAAAACTATTACTTATTTTGTATATTTTGACTACCTAAATAAATTGTTTCATAAATATAAGCTAACTATTTGTTGTACGCTTTCCAAAATAAGTAGAATAAGATAATTAATTATAAATGTTTCAATCAGAAATTCGGATATTATAAGTGACCAATGACAAACTTCACCTAATAATTTGGTAGATAAAATTTATAAAAAAAATCCCCCTTAAGCATGGACCAATTTTGCTTGTCTTGCTTATGTTTACCTAAAAATGTGTATGTTTCATAAATGTTTCGATATACCTTCATGAACTCTTTTAGGCTCTCAGATATAGCATCGCAAACTTCTGGGATGAACTTTGACATAGCTACCCGAGACACTCGAAACATATGCTGCAGAGATCTGTACGTGTTTCCAGTAGCAAGATAAGCTAACGTAATCTCTAACTTCAATTTAGCAGGTAGTGCGTCTCTCAATTGAGTGTCCTGTTTGGTGATTTTTGGTGAAATTAGATCCAGTAGAGTGTTAAAATTATCTGGAGTTAATCTGAGAAATGACCTGTACTCCTGAATATCCTCCAACGCCAGTTCAGTTAATAACATAGCAGATGCACCATGAGTGTCTCTTCTCTTAATCCAGTCTCTTACCCAAACGCGTGTTTCCCTGTTTATTTCTTCCTCCACCGCTTCGTTTATCTCCTCTACCAACAAATCATGCACCCTCTTTAAGCAATTTCTAACGATTTCACGGGACATTTTCAGAATGAGTTACAACATGCATCTAACAATAATTTTCTTGTTGTACTGTCTCCGTATCCAATTCGGACGAGCATACTCGACTAATGAAAATGCATTTTTCTAAACTATTGCGAGTAAACTAGGCCGAGTTAACTCGGCCTAGCACACTCGGCCAAGCTTACTCGACTAATGCCAAAGATGCGCAGTGGCCTAGAGGTCAGATGTAGGAGTGGGGGTAGCAGCCGGATCAGTTCACTGCTGTCAGGCGTTGGAGTCGTGTCGTTCCGTTGTGCTGACATCTAGCGTTCACGTGGCCGTGCTGTCGTTGTTGTAGGTGTTATATAGTGGTTGTGTTATTGCTGTTTGTACTCATATTAATATGGAAGCTCAGCAGCATCGTAAACTAATTGGTGGACGAAAAGTATTGCATAGCCAAAGTCGAGAAATCATTACAAATATGTACAAATTTATGAAACGTGAAGCTGAAACTGGAGCTGCAATACATTTAAAACAAATTCAATGTCGTGTAGCGGAAACCACGGGTGTATCACTGACGTCTGTAAAGAGAATTATTGCAGAAAGCAGAACCGTTGTTCAGACTGTACCCAGTTTTGTACGCCAAATTAAATAAGACAGAGTAAAGAACAAAACGGAGTTAGATGAGTTTGATTTGTGCGTTGTCAGACGAACTGTAAATGAGTTCCACAAAATCAATGGCGAACGACCAACAGTAAAAACTCTATTACCAGCTCTCAGAGAAAAGATTAATTTTACAGGGAGTAAATGGTTGTTAGGTAAGGTTTTACACAAGCTAAACTTTCGCTGGAGGAAATCAGTTAATAACAGGAAAGTATTGGTTGAAAAAAGTGATATAAGGGAACTACGTTTAAAATATTTGAAAAATATCCAGAATTATCGATCGGAAGGTAGGCCAGTAATCTATATGGACGAGACCTACGTTCATTCTACACACACAAAACCCTGAGTTTGAGTGATGGAAGCGAGGCAGGTTTAAAAACCACCATTAGTAAGGGCGAGAGTATAATAATTGTTCGTGCCGGTAACGAAGATGGCTTTGTAAATAATACACTACTGACATTCATTTCTGGGAAAAAACAGGGGATTATCATGGTGACATAAATTTTAGCAACTATGAAAAATGGATACGAACACAATTTAATTCCTAACATATCCCAAAACTCTGTTATTGTTATTGATAATGCACCCTACCACAATGTGCAGTTGAACCCAGCTCCCACGTCGTCAACTTTAAAGGCAGACATGATACAGTGGCTATCAGAACGAAACATACACTTTTCTAAAGAAATGTCAAAACCGGAATTGTAGTCAGTTATTAAAGAAAATAAACCAAAGTACAAAATGTTTAGAGTAGATTCTATTCTGGCAGAAGCCGGCCATTCTGTTTTAAGGTTACCACCATACCACCCAGATTTAAATCCCATTGTAATGGTATGGAGTTTACTTAAGGAAAGTGTAGCCAAACGAAACGTTTCGTTTAAATTAGCTGAAGTTCAACAACTGGTAGTAGAGATATGTAGCCAGATAACACGAGAACAGTGGAGTTCTCGTGTGAACCATGTAAAAAAGTGGAATTGGATTACTTGGCATTAGAACCGGAAATCGACGAAATTAGTAAACAAATAATAATTAATTTGGGAAAAGATTCCGACACAGAAGATGACAATGATGACAGCCATCCAGAAAGTGATGATGAAATGGATGACGTGGACTTGAGTGGAATAGAACCCCTGATTTAAATAACTGTAAGTTTTTTATTTTATTTAAATAGTTCTAGGATTGTATATAGGCTAGACTCAAAGTGAATGCTTAAAATTCGGGGATAAGCGGAATTCGGTGACTGGTTAAGTCCGGACATTAGGTAAATGACAAGGGAGTTAAAAATTGACCTTTTTCATTGATTTTTTCCGGATTTGTCCAAACTTTTGACTTTGAGGGCATTTTGCGGTTAAACCGTTAGAGATACGTCAAAAAGTGACTGGACCTTTCTTGTCGGAAATTTAATTTTGTGTGTTTATGCCATCAGATTTAATCTACGACCTATAATTTAGGAAGTACAGAGCATAGGATAAAAGACTGCACTGGGCTGTTTTTTTTTTTTTTTTTTTTTAATTTTCCGTGGGTTTAATTTACTCAGGGGATTACCTGGTCATACCAGGAAATTCCCGGAGGGGGGTTAGTCTTACCGAGAGTCAGGACATTAATTTACTCAGGAAACTTACTGGTCTTACCAGAGTGCAATCTGAATCTGGAATGAATTACACAAATGAAGACCTGAAATGCTAATTGATCTAAGTGCCACTTTTTACAAATATTGTTTTATTTATGCTAAGTGATCTATGTTCCTATGCCAATGCACGGCTAAAAGATCTATGTGCCAAACCTTCTCCAAATGGTTTTAAAAAATTACAACAGAATGCGCTGCCTGTAACTCCACAGGTGGTGGAAGTGCTACTTGATCTAAGTTCCAAAACGTAAACAAAGGAATTGATGTGGCAGTGGGCAGTGGCATGTGAGTTGATTTCTTGTGAAAGTGGTTAGGTCTATCTTTTGTTATTTACAATGGCTTCAGATACAGATCAGGCTTTTAGTAATGAAATTAAGGAGTGTAATGACTTTAAAAAGAGACAAAAACTGGCAAGATTAAGTGGTAAGAGTTACGTCACACAAAACAAACGGAAGCAGATTCCTGAAAAGAAACTACCTACTGAAGAGGTTAGTTTATCGAACTTTGTATTAAACTAGGCTAAAATATTATAGGTACCTAAGCTAAACGTTACATTATTTATTTGTTGTATCTGTTTTTTAGTCCTGAACTCTAAATTCTGTTGCTGTTTGTTACCTCTAGCTTTAGGCTAGTTTTGTTACTACATATTTTAGGTTAGGCCAATTTATGACAGATATCTTTTCAAACAAAGTTTATCTACGTACTTTCAATTATTTAAAAGATTGGTATTTTAAATATATAACTACATTCTAGCCATAGGCTTATTTTTGAATACATAATTTAAGATTTAGTACCGTGTCATTCACTCTATTTATTTGATTATTTTTACAACGTTCACTTTATTTCAGGTTATTTGCAAGTGCAACTACAGCTGCAAAACAGTGTCATTTGAAATGAAGAAGAAGCTTTTTGATGCCTACCATAAACTTGGAATGAATGAACAAGGTTCATACTTGTTAGGTTTGGTTGATATACTTCCGATTACAAGACGACGACATGGTACTTATGAAGGTCCTGAAAATAGCAGAAGACAAACTACAATAAGTTACAGGTTGCCTGATGGGGAGGGAGATTTTTTAAAGGTATGTAAAAAAACATTTTTAAATATTTTTGGAGTATCTCCCCAAAAAATTACAAACATTGTAACAAAGAAGAAATCTGGGAATTTGGTATTTAAAGACAACCGCGGTGGACCTGTTAAATTCAAGTTTACAGAGTCTGACAGAAAACTTGTTAAAGCCCATATTAATTCCTTTCCTAGAGAAGAAGGACACTATAGCCGAACTAAATCTGAAAAGGAGTATTTAAGCTCAGATTTAAATATGAGTAGACTTTTTAACTCTTTTAAAGAGAAATATCCTAAAAGTATCGTGAGTCAAAAGTTTTATCGGAAAGTTTTCCTCAAAGACTTTCCCAAATTGTCTTTCAGAAGACCAAGAGTAGACACATGCAAAAAATGTGACTACCTGCACTTACAAACCAAATTAAGAGATACTATTTTGGCAACCAAAGGCAAAAAATTATTAGAGTTACACCACCGAAAAAGTGAAAAAGCTTTGAGTACTCTGAAACAAGATACAATAGATAGTACGATGCCCAACAGCAGTGTTTGCAGTCTCGTGATAGACCTACAAAAGGTTTTCCCCTTACCAAAATTAGTACACAGTGATATGTATTACCTAAGGCAGTTGTCGTGCTACAATTTTAATTTGCATATAAATGATACAAATGACGCAATTATGTGTGTATGGCATGAAGGCCAGTCAGGAAGGGGAGGTAATCAGATGGCCTCATGTATTTTACAAGCCCTTAATTCAGGTATGCTCTCAACCATAAAAACTAGTCTTGTTATTTGGAGTGATAACTGTGCCGGACAGATAAAAAACCGTATGCTGGTTTTTCTTTATGTTTACCTAGTAACTATTGGGCTATTTAAGTCTATAGAACACAAATTCTTGGTCCCGGGGCACAGTTTCTCAGCTGCAGACAGGGATTTTGCAGTAATAGAAAAGAAAGCAAAAGTGTCAAAAATGCAGACTGTTCAAGATGTTGAACAAGTAATTAGAACGGCACGCACTTCACGTCCCTTCAAAGTTCTCAGCATGGATAAGTTTTTTAATTTTGAGGAAGCTGCATCAAAGTACATTAACACAAAGAATATACAAATTTCTCAACTGTCATGTCTTAAGGTAGATACAATAAACCCTGGGTATGTATTATGCAAAAAAAATTTTAATGAATTAACCGATTGGGAGAAATTTTATGTTCTCAAGAAAAACATTTCACTCAAAGATATTGCTTCCACAGAGCTTACCACCTTACCCGAAGAAGTTCCGTTGGCTGAAAATAAGAAAAATGATCTCAGAAACATGCTTGGATTTATTGATGATCATAACAGAGATTTTTACCGGCAACTGTGTGAAGGCACTTAGATCTATAAGAAAATACTACTTCACATTTGGACTTAGATCTGTTCAAAAAATGATTAAAATAAAATTATCATAAGAAGGGTAAATATTAATAAAACATTTAGAAGTGTTGTGACATTACAATTTGCAGTTAGTATAATGTTATAACAATAGTTTTGTAGAAAATAAATGCATTTTGTGCAAGTTGCTGGGTTTTTATTCGACTACCGAAAATTTTGTTTTTGGCACTTAAATCGATTAGCATTTCAGGTCTTCAAATATTAGTTACATATATATTTAAAAACTCCAAAAATTGCCAATTCACGACAAATATATTGCTATTTATACCGTTTTTCGGGCTTATTAAAGGACATACAACAAAAAGTTACCGGACCTATTTTGTAGATCCCATCAATTGTTAGTCATAAGAATTTTTACATTTAAGCTAGAATAAACTGTTTTGCCGCTATCGACTCTAGAAACAAAGTTCTTAAATAAAAATTACGAAATATTTACATTTATTGGCCGAACCAATGGAGATAGAGCAAAAAGTTACTGAACCTTTTTTTTAGAACACGTGATTTCCTAAATCCCGTTGAAAATCCTGCTATGGTGATTTTTTAGTATAAATATAAATAAAGATCTTACGTCAGTATTTTTAAGTTGTTTACGAGGTTTAATTTGATCAGAAGTTAATATAGCCATGCCAGGAAATTCCCAGGGGGGGTAATGTTACCGGGGAAATGTTATGTCCGAGCTTAAGATTACTGGTTTGGGAGTGAAAAGTTGACCAACTTTATCGAATGTTCCAGATTAATTTAAACTTTTGACTTCAAAGGCATTTTGTGGCTTAACAGTTAGAGATACGACAAAAAGTGACTGGAACTTTCTTGTCGGAAATTTAATTTTATCTTTCGATTCCGTCGTCTGATTTTAGCTGCGAGCTTTGGTTTAGCCAGGACTGAGCTCGGAAGAAAAGTCTGCTCTGGTCAGCTATCTTGAATTGTTTAGTATAAACATAATAAAAACCGACCTTAAGGCAGTATTTTAAGTTGAACAGTTGGGTTAATATCATCAGGAGATTATTTAGTCAAGCCAGGAAATTCCCTGGGGGGGTTAATGTTACCGGGGGGTTAACACATCAGGGGGTTTAATTTACTCAATCGTAACAAAAATACATCAATCGTTGGTTAATGTTGATCTTCCATGACGTGTGCATCTTTGCATATTTAGTTGTGTATATACATGTAACAAATTATTTGATAATGATGTATTTTTATTGAAACTGTTGTTTGCCCGTTAGTTTGTCAATGATTGAAATGGAAGCATGACGTATCCAGTCTCGCCACGGGGAGGCCGGCAAACATAGAGACCATATATTTACATATATACAGAAAACTATTTACATCGACGATGAGTTTTGTTTTGGCAGGCCCCCTAGCCTACTGCCAATCTCAATCCGGTTCACTGAAGAAGTTCGCCGTACACGATGTTCTTCGCGTAGGCGAATTCATTGTGTACCCTTTCGGGGCGGACGAGGACAACGATGTCTTCCGGACATTGAACTCTACTGAGCAGGACGTACAGCTGGCCATGAGTGAAACAGTCAGTGCGAAGATCGACTCCGACCTGATCTATTGTCTGACCTTGGCTCTTGAGGCCTGTCATCGCGTATGCCAGCATCAGAGGAAACTGACGTCGACGGACAAGTAACGGTGAACCTTCAACGATCGCGAATCTAAAGATTATTCTAGGAATACCAATAGGTTGCGCGTCGTGAGGGCGTGTGACGGTAATCAACCGATTCGTTATAGCCGTCACAATGACCTTAGTGCCGTTTACAAGGCCGTCAGCGATATTTAGATTCCTCATGATGAGGCACACTGAGCCGATCTTAAGTCGCAGCACGTGATCAGGAACACCCTTTCCTGTAGCCTGGTTCAGTAGAGGGACTTCTACGGCAAGATCGTCATCGTTTTCCCTATCCACAGTGTCGGCGCTTCGTAACTCATGAAGGCGACCGTCTACGAATTCAAGATTATGTAGTTGATTTCTCGGACGTTCACGTTCAGAGTCGAGAGGATCGCACGACGAGCACACTGATCGGGATCGCGGAGTACGTCGGGAGGAAAGACTGTAGAGATGAGGGCTTCTAATGCAGTGACATACCTCACCTCGGCCAAGGGAATAAGTGTGTCACTCTCTCTACCCTCCCCGAAAGTTGTAGACGGAACAGTGCCGTTGCCTACTGCGAGAAGAAAGTCAGAGTATTCAACGGAACTGCTCGTCCTGTGCGGTGTCGTCAGAGAGACGCGGAACAGTCGCCACAGATGCGAGGCCCGAAGTGAAACGCACGCGACGGCATCTGCCGTTCGTGCCTTTACAACAACGGGTGCGATTTGCCGGAGATCTTGCCACCGAATGGCTCATCGCGGTTCATAAGATCTCGAAGCGAGCGGTCGAGGATCTCAAAGATGTAGCGATGGGCCATCGGAGCCTCGTCGAAGACGATGAGCTGAGCAGCTCTTATCAGTTCTGCGCGCTGGGACCCGTTGGTTATGTTCCAAACGCCAGACCCGTCGCCCAGATCGAGCGGAAGCCGGAACATACTGTGTGCCGTTGAACCACCAGGCATGTTTCCTGCAGCGATGCCCGAGCTGGCGACGGCCAGTGCAATCTGACGACAACTACGCACGTGTGCCAGTATGACACGAAGAAGTGAAGTTTTGCCATATCCCCCGGGACCATCGAGGAAGATTACTCTTGAATATCGGCGGTCACCTGGGTTGTCAAGAAGGGACCGTACGTGTTGCAGAACGCGTCTCTGGTCTTCTGAGAGCTTTTTTTCCCATTCCTCGACAATGGCCCGCTGTTGGATCTCGCCATAGTCCAACAGCTCCCTTCCCACTTCCGTCGTGTCATCCTGCACGTCGGGGAGACCACAATCCACTAAAGACAATCCCTGCCGACGTAGACTGCGATCGATATCGATCAAGGACAGTGTATACGCTCTTTCGGGGTCAAGTGGGCACCTTTCCAAGTGGTCCTCGCAAAGGGTGTCACGGAAGGAATCCCACAGAATTGCTGCAGGAGCACCCATATTACAAAGGAGCACGAAGAAGGAACGAAGTCTCGAAGCGACCATGAACCCAGAAGCCTCTCGCAGCGCTTCACGGTACTCATCCTCGTCTTCAATCAAGCCGAGCTGACGACAAACCTCCTGGAACGTACAGCAATCAGGACCACCGCGTGACAGGAGGTCGGAGTAGCCGCGACAAGGTGTTGACATAAGGAGCATCCGAAGGTAGTAGAGCTCCACGATTAGGCGAGATCCAAAAGACCCTACATACCTTCCCTCCACGCTGGCGAGGTGTGACAGTGTTTCCCGTCTTGGTGTTCATATAAAGGTTCAGTTTTCGGTCGTTTGTCATGAACTATGTATTTTTCGAAAAATGTCAGGTAAGTTAAACTGTCAAAAGTTTTATCAACAGGTCTGTTAAAATACAATATTAACTTGGAGCTTGATCTGGTTATCGCGGAGGTGAGATCACCGGGACGAAAACAGACGTGCTGTTTACCCTCAAGATGGACGGGTAGACACTCAACTGTTGGCTCTGACTTTGAGATTGGGAAGTCCAAGAGACGCTAGCATGCATCGCTTGCACCAACCATTCTCTTAGTCATATAGTGTTCTACCTCGTCCTCTTGTTGGCACAAAGAAGTGACGGTGACGTTTTGAAGTGATCCACCCTTCATCAGGTATTTGAATAGATACTTGACGACGCGACGGGTAGACGCATGCTCCAAGTTAATGTGTGCTTCATACTTAAGCAATAGTGCGGCGTTATATGAAACAACCAATCCATCATGAACAAGACCTGTTGCGTGACTTGATTTGACCAGTATTTCTATAGTACCGCCTGTACTGAACGAATCCTCTGTCATCGACGTGAGTTGTCTGGCATGAAGGCGTAGGATAGAACTTTGTGCAGTGACCCTTCACAGCGTCCCAGCACAGGAAGTCGGTGCGATGATCAGTCCCACAAGGATCGTGCATCATGTGCTGCAAGACCAACTTCCTGAGTCTTCCACCATCTTCTTCCAAGGGGATGTCTGCGCGGATTACAGAGTCGATTTCGTCTGCTTGTACTGGACCGTCTCCGTCAATCTTAAACACAATGTGGGCGTGAGGAAGGCCCCTCATTTCATTTCGATGACGTAGACGATATAGTTTGTGCAGCCGAACATCGCTCCGCTCCGCAGATCTCGAAGAAGCTCGAGGAGTTTGATTTGGAAGACGATGCAAGCCGTTCTAGGGTCACTGCGTCCACTGCCGTGAGGACACGCTCTCTTGTTCTCCTGCCAAGTCGCGCTGTACGTGAACGTGAGGAAGTACGTTGGCGAACCCAGACGTGATACGAGAGCCATCGCGTTCTCGTAGTGTATCTTCATGTACCTGGGCCCACCAGTGAACGTACGTGGGAGGTAAATCTTTCCAGGCTGTGCGTCAAGAAGCTCGTTCAGTTGTCCTATCCGCATAGCATTTTGGGCTGAGGAATTTGTCTGTGAAAATGTTATAAAACGAAGTCTCTCCTCTTCAAACCTAGCAAACATCTCGACCTGCCATGCTTGAGAAAGACGGCCAAGATAAGAGAAACGAGGATTGGAGAGTAAGAGACAACGTGAATAGTTATATTGAGAAAGTTTTTTTCCGTTATTGTCCAGCATGCCGATGTGCCAACCCAAAGTGCCTTGCGGATATAGTAGTGGATACTGGAAGGGCTCCATCAGAGAACTAAAGAGATCGATGGTAGAAGGTCTTTAAGCTCCCAATTTCCATACGGTGAGCCGACGAGGCTCAGTGACTGCATCTTCGGAACTAAGTAGGGATGAGCATCGATAGTCGATGTTTCTGAAACATCGATGTTTTCCTTTCGATATTCGATGTTTTTGCCATCGATGGTGAGCTAACGATGTTTATCGTACATCGATGTTTTGCATAGATATTATTAGAATTTTACTGTACACGATATTTTTCAGTTTTATATTTCTATAGTATTATAGACTCGTATAAAACGGAATTGTTAGTTTTATTTTTACCACTTTGAAAGTTTTAAAAAATAAACCCCCAACGCTCAAAACAATAACTAATTTTGTTAGTACGCTATTGGAGTGGAGATTCTCGTAGGGCTCGGACCCGACTGTACTCTCTGTCTGTACTGTACAATACACTCTACACTGGCGCTCGGCGAGCGAGTGAGTACTGACTTGAGCGATTGTGTACGTGACTGTACTGTGTTCCCGCGTTTCTTTGTCTATTTCTCCTTTCTCTCATTCCAGCCGCATTCGCATCGTAATAACATAACCTAAGTTACAGTTACTGTCTGTATGTACTGTGACTACTCAGACTGCTCAGTGTTGTGTTGTTTAAAGTTAGTCGTGTTAGTGTTTAGTTCGTGTTAACGTTAGTGTGTTAGAAATTAGTTGTTTACATACTGTCGTATTAGTGACAGTGCGCTGTCAATCGCATACGATTATTAGAGAGTGTTAAATTCTGTAGCTGTTGATACTATTTCTAAATATTAAAATGCCACCTAAAAGTGCTTTGTGGCAGCATTTTGTGCGAAACGCTGACCAAAGCGGTACTTGTCGGCACTGTGGAAAAACATTAAAAACAAAAGGTAACACTTCAAATTTAAAATCTCACCTTCAAAGAAAAAATCCAAATATTTTCTCTGTATTTAAAAAATCTATTGAAACAAAAATCGATTCCAGTAAGCCTAAACAGCCTAAACTTGTTAATAAGGTAGACAACATACAAGGCCCTTCAACATCATCAGGTTCATTAACACATTCGGTTTCATTAAAGGACGATGTGTCAGCAGCTAGTGGGTCTATTGAAAGTGTTAAGGAATGTCAACCAAGCTTGTCATCATCTATTTGTCCAGTGGGGGCTACACCAAAAGACCCACAAAATAGGCCCTATCAAGCAACGATAGCGAATGCATTCAAAAAGATTGAGTCTTTTAGAGAAGGTGGTGACAGAAACCAAAAAATAACCCAAGCTATTTTGTATATGATTTGCAAAGACTGCCAGCCTTTTTCAATTGTTGTTGAAAGCACACTGCACAAAGCACACTGGCTTCAACAAACTAATGAAAACTGTAGCTCCTCACTATAAAGTGCCGAGCAGGTTTACGATCAAAAGACTTATTAACCCTTTGTTGACCGACGGTACTTGCAAGTACCAGTATTTTTTCCTCAATGTGTGAATGTTATTAATGGGTTTGTACGTTCAGCAGCCCATTGGTACTCACAAGTACCGTCTAAAGAGCAGGGAATTTGGTTTCCAGGCAATATATGATGTGGCTAACCTGACTGACAGTGAAACAAAGTGACTCGTGCATGTGTTTTGACCAGTACTTAGCAACCCAATTTCTTTATCCATCCCAGGCCTTTATTTGTTTACTTTTCTCAGTTATTTTATGTTTTAGTGATTGATAATGTATTTATAATGATGTAAAAACGTTCATTTCACAGTTTTGTTAATTGAACAGATTGCTATATGCAAAATAGTGAGTGGTACTCGTAAGTACCGTTGGGCTGTCCAACGCTCTTGTTGCTTACATTAATTTGAGGTTATGTTTGATAATATGTACTGTGCTAATGTTTATTGTGGTAATTGACAGTTTTATGTGTTGTATTATTTTACTGTAATGTTACTAGTAGACTATTAAAAACTAAAATATTAATAACGCAATGGCTGAATATTTGTTCAGTGACAGAGAAATAATTACTGTGTTGGAGGAACTTTTGCCTTTGGACAATAATCAAGACACAGATCTGGAATCGGATGATGAGAATGTTTCTGAGGTTTTTGAACGTGATGAACACCGTAAGGCTACTGGTAACTTATTTGACGACGTTTTTGAAGCAAATTTACAAAATTTGATTGAAGAAGTAAGTGTTGAAGAGGAATCAAATAATGGTACTGTAATTTGCTTAGAAGAAGAAAGTAGGCCTAATGTTCAAGACATTGTTAACGTAAGTAATGATTGCCTTACAAATTCAATACCTAGTACTAGTGGGACCAATATGCGTACTGTAAAAACAAAATTACCTTTACCAAACAGGAAGTGGAAAAAGGTAGATGTAACAACTCAAATTCCTGAATTCCATTTAGATGAAGGAGTGGTAAAGGGTATTTTTGATGACTGCCAGACTCACACAGATTATTTTTTGAAATTCGTATCAAGTGCTTTGAGAGGAGTAGTCTATCAGTCTAATTTATATGGTACACAAAAAGGAAAAAACTCTGAACCTAAAAGAACACGAGCTCTTAGTTTTTATTGGAATCAATTTCATGATGGGCTACCATAAGTTGCCTAGTTGGAAGCATTACTGGAACATGTTAGAGGATTTAGGAGTGAAAATTGTTCAGAGATCAATGTCACGAAACCGTTTTGATTTTATACTATCTTGTTTACATGTAAACGATAACCATCAAATCTCTGCAAATAACAAAGATAAATTATACAAACTGAAACCACTAATTGAGTCTTTGAATACAAAATTCAAGGAATCCTACCATGGAACACGACAACTGTCTATTGACGAATCAATGATTTTGTTCAAAGGGCGAAGTACTATGAAGCAGTATAACCCACTAAAACCGATCAAACGAGGCTACAAGCTATGGTGTTTAGCTGACCAATTTGGTTATATAAAACAATTTAGCATTTACCAAGGGAAGAATGAAACTTGGGAAGCAAAATATGAGAATTGCAGTCTTGGTGAGCGAGTAGTATTAGCACTGACAGAGGACGAACGAGGAAAGTTCAAGATGTTGTTTTTCGATAACTACTTCAACAGTTTACCATTGTTGGAAAAGTTGAAATCTGAGAAAACACTAGCCTGTGGGACTATACGCTCCAATAGAAAAGGACTGCCTGAAAACATCCTTGAGGATAAGAAGCTCAAAAGAGGAGACATGGACCATAGAACTTCATGTAATGGTATCACATTCTTCAAATGGCGGGACACAAAGAGTGTTTTCTTAGCATCAAACTACCACGGAAGTGAAATGACATTGGTAGATAGAAAGGATGATAAAGGGAAAACTCACAAAATAACTGCTCCAACAGTAATCAAGGATTATAACCAGTTCATGGGGGGTGTAGACCATGCTGACCAACTACGAGCAAGTTATAGTGTTCATCGGCGATCCAAGAAATGGTGGCAAAGGATTTTTTGGGGTATCTTGGACATAGCTTTTGTGAATAGCTTTGTGGTCTATTGTCGCATCTCGGGTGAGAAGCCTCCATTACTTTATTTTCGGCGAAATGTCGCTCTGGTCCTTATGTCCAAATGTGAAGTAAACTGTAAGAAGGGAAGTTTGAAGCGCACCAGCAAATCACCTCAACAACCATCAAACAAGCGACGGGGCAAGGAGCCATCTGTGTCCAACGATGTGAGATTAGGCAACTTAGGAGTGCACTGGCCAACATTCACTGAAGGAGTTAGAGGAAGATGTGAAATGTGTGCTTTGAAAAAAATCCAATCCCGTCCTTATTCAAAGTGCAGTCACTGTGGCGTTTATTTATGTTGCAACGACAAAAAAAACTGCTTCTCTGAATATCATGGGTTACATTTGTAACCTAAACTGAATATAAAGACAGTAAAGTACATTTTCCTTATGTTTTCATGACTAATTAAATTGTATTTACCTAATAAAGTTCTTAGTCTTTGACATTGTAAGTTTGTTTGTAAGCCTACTTGTCTCATAGCCCAACGGTACTTACCAGTACCATATACAAAATTAAGCCTACTTGTCTCATAGCCCAACGGTACTTACCAGTACCATATATAAAATATGTGTTTAGCCATGAATGAAATAATATATATATATATATATATATATATATATATATATATATATATAATTTACCTTTGATGAGTGGTAAATAGAAAAATAACACTGAATCACATTTTAAAACATCTTTACTATATTTGGACAACAAAGGGTTGATAAGTTTGAGCTAATTGCTTCTATCATGAGAGAAAAACTTAGTAAAAAGAAATGCACTTTAACAACAGATATTTGGATGGATCCCCAAACCCGTAGTTTTCTAAGTTTAACCTCTTCAAGGAGCAAGGCTCATATGGGTACATTAACTTTTATATTTTATTTCAATATTATTTAAGAGCCATCTTATGAGAAATATACTCAATACTAACCATTAACATCCCATAAGTTGGCTACACTGAATACATTTTGCTGCACATGTTTTCCATGTCAGCTGGACCAGTTGTTTTGAAGGCGTACTGGGTTAAGTTGTGTTTGGTGTTTCGTGAGTTTTGGTGAAGTGTTTTAGATTATATATCTTGTGAGTACTTGCATAAGAATTTTATATTAAGGTGCCAAATACTATTAATTTTAATATTATTACCTAATTTAAGCAAATTTAGAGTCAGGGAAATAAATATAAGTAATTTTTGAAATGTACTCATTTGGGTACAAAGCTCGAATAGAGGTCAGTATCAATGTACTCATTTGAGTACTTAGCTCTAACTTGGATAGTATTTGGACATTGTCTGTCTATCTGTAACAGTTTTTTAGATAGTAGTTCGTCTATTCAACTTATGCAAGAATACACAAAATATAAATGTATTTTTACTTTATAGTAGTACAAACTTTGATTCATAACATCCGAAGCAAAGTCTTAGGCCTAGTTATGGAATAAAATATTTGTATGATTGGCAAGTTCCCAATTCAAAATTTAGCTTCTAGAATAAACATTCAATTTTATAGTGTTTATTCCTTCAAGTTGTGACTAAAATGAGTAGATCATGGAATTTGGCATCAAATCCAGACTTTATTGAACAAGTGTTAGTTAATATGGAGAATCCAAATAGCTCAGATTTAGAATTCTCTGATAATGATAGTGATTCAGATGACTCTGGCGACAATGAAGATGTACTACAAGAAGTCAGAAGCAACCAAAGAAATCGTGCTACTTTCGAAATTAACAATCAAGACATACTGGAGTTCTTCATTGAAGAAGAAGTGGACCCACCAACTGACAATGAACAAAATGTAAGCCTGCAAAATAACATTAGCTTACTAGAAGACAGTGTGAGTGACCAGATTGACGATCACCAACTCTCTATTACGGAATGTGTACATGAAGTGTCTAACATTACACTCAACATTCCACCTGATATACCACAAGCAACACCTGATAAACCTATTTCACCTAGTACTGCACCTACTGTTCAACAACGATCTACAACTTTACATATTCAAAATTCTAAACCTAAAACAAATAGACAGAAGAGACAAAAAAAGTCCAATGCTAATCACCCTGTTTGGGACGCTAAGGACAATAATTTAAATGTAAATATTCCACCATTTCAGGGCCAAAAAGAGTTTAATCTAACTGATCCTAATGGTATTGAATCACCACTATATTTCTTTTCTAATTTATTTACAGAGGAACTTTTTGATCTAATTACGAGAGAGACAACTCGATATGCATCTCAAAATGGAGAAATAGACTTCACTGTTAGTAGCCAAGAAATTAAGGTTTTCCTAGCAATAAACCTAATCATGACATACATACATTATCCAAACATTAGGCTATATTGGTCATCATTACCTGCATTGAGAATGGACCTCATAGCTGATTCAATGCCACTGAAGAGATTCGAAAAAATTAAACGTTTCTTGCATTTTGTGGACAATGACAAAACTCCTAATGACAACAAAGGTTTTTCATCAAAGTTCGACCCGTGATTGAAGCCCTTAATGAAACATTTCAAACATGCATGTCTCCCCCAGAATTTCTTTCTGTAGACGAGGCTATAATTCCATTCAAGGGTAGATCAAGAGCTAAGCAGTACTTAAAGAATAAACCCAAAAAGTGGGGTTTTAAATCCTGGGTGCTAGCTGCTTCCAACGGATATGTCTGTAAGTTTGAAATGTATCAGGGAAAGAGGCAAGAATCTACGTCTGATATGGGTGTTATAAGCGATACTGTGTTGAGACTGTGTTCTCATATCAGTGGAAAAAATAACAAATTGTTTTTGGACAACCTGTTCACCAACTACAAATTGCTCAAAATATTGAAAGGCAAAGGCATTGAGGTTGTTGGCGTTTTTCGTAGTGACAGACTGTATGGAGCAGATGCAAGCTTGGAAGAACCCAAACAATTTGGTAAAATGAAAAGAGGCTCAATGAATGTTGTTACATCTGAAGACAACATAACAATTGTCCAGTGGAAGGACACAGGAATTGTTTATGTTGGCTCAACGTTTGCGGGCATACAGCCAACAGACCTAGTTAGAAGATGGGACAAGACAGAAAAAAAAACATGTCATGGTAGACCGTCCTTATTGTGTACAAATCTACAATAAGTTTATGGGAGGGGTTGACCTTAGTGACAGAATGGTTGCCCATTACCCCCACTCTCTTAAAGGCAAACGCTTCTATCTTAGAATATTTTTTTATCTAATGAATGTTGCGGCAGTAAATGATTGGATAATTTTTAAGGAGAAAACCAACTCAAAGATGCCTTTTGGAGATTGTAAGGGCAGTATTGCTAATGCAATGATTCAAACAGCCTGCAACAAGAGAAAAGTTGGTAGGCCACCCTCCATAACCCCGCCTTTGAAAAAAAGATGTCGCCCAGGAGTACTACAGGATGTTCGGTTTGATGGAAAAGACCACTATCCTTTCAAAAGTAATCCTGGCCGCTGCAGGGACAAAGCCTGCACGAGCAGAACCCGATATAAATGTGGAAAGTGTGATGTTCCTGTCTGCCCAGAATGTATGGAAAACTTTCACAAAGCAAACTAAAACTGCATAATACTATTATATGATCATTACATAATCCTAAGATTATTATTTTGACAAAATGCAGATTTTTAAAATCTAGATTGTACACTATAATTAATAAATATTTCTCTTGTACTGATTTGTTATTTCTCTATTTCCTAAAAATTGTTACCAAATGTCAAACATGGTCAATATTTTACAATAAGTAGGCTACTAAACATGTATTTATCCAATATAAGGTTTAAAATATTTCTAAATACAAATCACCTCTAACTAATTTGTCTAAACCTAAAAATAATTCACATAATACCTCAAGCTACTTAAATATGCTGTAAAATATGCTCAAAACTAACCAGTGACCATGTACGGTAGTAAAAAAAATCAGATGGTGATCGATGTAGGGTCTTTGTACACATATGAGTACAAATTAATTTTAGCTGATTATTATAATAAAATACAGTTTTTGGAACAAAAAACATGAATTTTGTGTATTTCACTGCAAATGTCACAAGAAAAAAAGATATAAGTGCTTAGTAAAATAATTCATTGAAAACGTCCCTGAAGAGGTTAACGGTACACTTTTATGACGAAGACCAAGACAAGTTAATATTTAGTGGGACAATCGGAGTTTTTATGTTAGAAGAGCGACACACGGGACAAAATATTGCTAATGAGTTGAAGTTAATTTGTTTGGAATGGAATATTTGTGAAGAGGATGTCATCGCCGTTGCTACAGATAACGCAGCGAATATAACACTTGCTGTGGAAATTGCGTTTGGTAAAATAGGCACATACCTTGTTTTGCCCACACTTTAAACTTAGTTACGGAGAAGGGGATTGAGCTCAGTAACGATGCAACTGTCTTGATTGGTAAAGCCAAATCAATTGTGACATGGTTCAAACACAGTGGTGTTGCAAGTGACGAGTTGAGAAATTAACAGACAAAAGACCAGTTCAATCTGTACCCACCAGGTGGAACTCGGTTTTTTATATGATAGAGATCTGGCCTTTTGTAAATCAAGTTGTCAATCAACACGCCAGTGCACCGCCTATGCTTAGTGCTGCGGAAATTGAAATGCTCTCAGATATTGTTGATGTGTTGCGCCCTCTGGAATCCGCAACATCTGAGATTAGTGGGCAATATTATGTTACAGGAGTTTGGCAATTCCAATTGCACACATAACTAAGCAAAAGCTTGATTGTTTCGACCCAAAAAACTAATGCAGGAAAAGAGTTCCACAAACAAATTTTGAAACAATTCAATACAAGATTTGGTAATATTGAGCAAGTCCATCTTTTGGCTGTTGCTACCATCTTAGACCCCCGCTTCAAAAAAATGTACTTTGAAAATCATGTAGCATATTCAAAGCATATTGGTTTTATTGATAAAAAAATAAAAAATATGGACAAGGAACTGTCTGCAAAGCGATTGGCAACCGATTCATCCTCCTCCGACTCTGAATTGGAGCAGAGGCCAAAGGGACTATTCTGTGATCACAACAAGACGATCCAGAAGAAATGGAGGAAACCAGATGACAACAACGAAAACCTGGGTGGAGAACCTCAAAGACTACATCCAGAGCTTTCATTGTATTTAGGTAAGCCTGCGTGTTTTCTTTGTTTTGTTTTATATAATTAATATACTCTCCAGCATATTTTGTTTACTTCTGTAAAATGTAAAAGAAACGTTGGTTGAAGTACGGTAAAAAATAAATTGTACAAAGTTTTGCAATAAGTCACTTATATACAAATACGTCAAAACAACATACAATTTTAATATAAGTACAATATCAGTACAATGACAATATTTGTAAATATCTGTATAATTGTATTGTCATTTTACTGATATTGTACAATATTTGTAAATATCTGTATAATTGTATTGTCATTGTACTGATATTGTACTTATATTAAAATTGTATGTTGTTTTGACGTATTTGTATATAAGTGACTTATTGTAACAACACGTAACATGCTAATCAAAAAATTATTTAGTTTTACAATAGTAATTTGGTTTTCAGGTGCCCCCGCTGAAAAAATTCAACAAATACCCCTGCTATTCTGGAAGCAGATGGCCAGTACCTATCCACTACTAGCAGAATTGGCCAAAACCTATTTGATTACAATGGCCACGTCAGTTCCATCTGAGCAACTGTTTTCCAAAGTGGGACAGACAGTTACCAAAGCCCGAAACAGACTAGAGGGGAAAATGATTTCCAAAGTGGTTTTCCTTCATTCTATTGAAGATATGCTATGGAGCTGGGAATGATTTTGTGTAGGCCTATCCTATAGCCTTCGTAATATGTATTAATAACTTGACGAAATTAAATACTTTTTTTATAACGTTCGATTTAAATTTATTGTGTGTATAATTGAAACCGTTTATTTCAGAAACCCGTCAACAGACATTTTTAACAAAAGCCATTTTTATTACAGATTCTCATTTCCATTCTGTAAACACACATTTTAGTGCAGAAACACGTCAAGCGATATGCCCCCTTACTGTGTTTGATTTCAAAATTAATATTGCGTTTAGTGCAGAAACCCGTCCAAGCGTGGTCACTTGACAGGTTTCTGCAGTAAATTTCATTTTTCATGGTGTGGCAGCACTGGGGACAACGTCACTCCTCTCACCCTCTGTTATTGTTTACTTCTACAAACAGTGGCATTCAGTCTTCAGTGGTTGTTCAACTTGATGTTTTGTTAGAGTTAATGTTTTGTTTTATTAGTTTTTAAAAGATTTTGTGAGTTTTATTTCGTACTGTGTTTTGTAGGCTATTAATAGGTCTTATTAAATAGTGGGACTTTAAAAATGCAAAGTGAAAGTTCTGATGATGAACCTGTGGTTAAAAGGAAACGTGGTGGTTGTCAATGAAGACAAGTATATAAACGTAATGTTATACGGAAAGCAAGAACAAAAGGCGATTGTTACACAAATTACAAAGGTAACGTTGTACCAGACAAATCTATTCCTGTAGAACTTATTTGCAAATGCCCACGAAAGTGTATTTTCTTTTATTGATGCTGAAATAAAAAGTCAGGTTTGGGAATGTTTTTATTCTCTGAGTACTAAAAATGGAACAAGACGTGTACTTACAAACACTAATAGAAGCTAAGGAAGTTAAAGCGTTAGAGTAAAAAAACAAACTAATCCAAATTGTTCCAATGCTGATTAGAAGGAAACTCCAGACTCACACACTAAAAATAAATCTTTTGTATATAATATCAAAATCAATGGTATTATAACACCAGTTTGTAAAAATATTTTTTTACAAATACACGGAGTTTCTCGTGATCGAGTAGCAAGGCTAAACTAACCTGTTAGTTAAAAATGAAATACCAATCGATTTGAGAGGGCAAAAAATCGTAGTGGAAACGCAATCGATGGCAAATTGTGTGTTGCTATCCATGAACACACATTTCTCTATTTGAGGTCAGGGAAACTCACTATGGAACCAAGAAAAAGCAATATTTGGATGCAACGTTAAATGTGTCTAAAATGTATGAAATGTTTCAGACCACTCATCCAGATCTTTAAGGATTCAGTTAAATATAGTTTTTTATTACAAATATTTTAAAGAAAACTTTAACTTGTCATTTGGGCGGCCACAGGTCGATGTCTGTAGCCAGTGTGAAAACTACAAAGCAAAACTTCGAGATCAAGAGCTGAGCGACAATGTCAAGCGCAGCGTTGATTGCAGAACAAATTGTTCATAAGCGCAGGGCAAAAAAGTTTTTCTTAAAACAACAGGAAATGGTCGCAAAATAAGGACGATGATACAGTTGTCATTTGCATAGATTACATGCAGAACCTTCCTCTCCCTCATTTACCAGTTCAAGAGGTTTTCTATATGCGACAGCTGTGGGTTAATGTTTTCTGCGTTCACGACATGAAAACAAATAGAGCAAAAATGTATATGTACCATGAGGGGGAGGCTAATAAGTCGCCTGATGAGGTGTGTTCAATGTTACTACACTACCTTCAAATGGAAGTATTTCCACTTGGAAAGAAAAATATTGTCCTTTTTTAGCGATGGCCCCTCAGGTCAAAATAAAAAACCACTGTGTGGTGCGGTTTTTAATGAACCTGTGTGATCAGGGACTGGTTGAGACGATTTCACACTATTTTCCTGTGAGAGGCCACTCATTTTTTAGCCTGTGATCGGGACTTTGGTAACATAAAACGGGTTGTGCGTAGAGCTGACCGAGTATACACGCCCGACCAATTATGCTGAGATGATCCTTAAAGCAAGCAAAACTGGCCGCCGTTTTTGATGTTATCCAAGTAAGAAGTGACATGATCTTTTCTTTTAGCAGTTGGTGGCCAAAACATTACAAAAAGACTGTTAGCTCTGACGAAACAAGTGGAAGAGGTGTTCCAAGAAATGAAAAAATACCCTTTTAAGGTGTTCTACATACAAAGAATTCAACTACAACAAGGCGGAACGAGGAAAGGTTGTGGTCAAGGAGTTCATTGATGGCTTTACCTCCTCAACATTTACCTTCAAGAAGTACAACACTGTTCCCGAAACTCCCAACGGAGCAAGCATATCCATTTGGAAAGGTACCCATTAACATAAAAAAAATCAATGACATTGTTAAACTGAGAAAGTACCACATCTGGGTACGAAGCCTTTTACAACAGTATCGTACAGTGGCCTACAATCAGAAGCTGAATGCAAACGTAGATAGAGAGTATGACGATTAGATTAAAATACATGTACTTTACACTAAGTAAATAAATGTAGTTGATTGATGTGATTTATCTTCTTTCTATTACCATTCTGACCTAAAAACCCCTTTTTAAAATAAAAAAACAAAACTTTATTGCAGAAACCCGTCAAGTGAAAAAATTTTATAATTTTTTAAAAATGTTATTACAAAATTTAAAACTTTACTAAAAACTGTTATTTGTTTTTAGAAAGGTATGAAGTATTATTTAAAAAAAATGTGAAGCATATATCTATGATATTAGGCGAGATAAAAAGTTTTTCTTCGTTTTTACCGAAAATCCTAAAAACTGCACTTGACGGGTTTTCTGAAATAAACGGTTCAATTGTGGTTTACCTATCCTTTTATACGAAACTACAGAATTATTACTAAAACATTGATGTTTGGATCCGATGTCTTTTTTTTACAATATAACAAAGTTTTTTATAAAAACATCGATGTTTTACTATCGATGCTCATCCCTAGAACTAAGCACGGCGTGCACTTCAATACCTCTTTGTCTGTCACCAAGAACATTGCCATGAGTAGCTCGACTTGTAATCTGGAATTCTAAGTGAGCGTCGACCGAGGGCTCATCACTCAGCCGGCGAAATTCATGGACATATGGGTTCAATGAAAGCAAGTAGTTTTTAATGTCGTCCACTATGTCGCCATCAAGTGATCTACTCATGGCCATGTTCCTGCGTTCTTCGCCGTCGTCGATATACAGGCGGCACCGGTTTACGAATTGGACGTCACCGCCCGCAGTAACAAACCTTTGGCCGGGGGCGTCCAAGCTGTACACCTGGTGGTACATCCTCCCTTCAATTTTGAAGAATGATAGGCCACTTGGGTGCCGGTATCCGCCAGAAATTTCGAGGGCACAGAGAGCAAAGAGGTCATTGTAGGCCCGCGCTCTATCGAGGAAGCGGCGATTAGAATAGAATGGTGCATTAAGGGGCGGTAACTTTGTCACATTATATGCGCCCACTCCACAGCACCACTTTTTTCTGCTCTCCTCTTCCTCGAACAGAGGTGCTTGGCAGTGAGGACAAATGAAAACGTCATCACACCAAAGACTTGTTTTTTTCAGTTTGTATAAGTTTATGTCATAGAGTAGTACACCGCTCCAATATGCCATTGGTCCGTGGGCAACGATGAGACGAGCAAGTGAGATAGGTAAGTAACGAAGTTCGGCTAGTTTTGGATTATTAAGACGAAACAATCTAACTCTGTCGTGACATGCGTCAAGGTGTCGTTCCTCATACCGACGGACAACGTCCCTGTGGATGACGTTGGTCGTTTTTTTTTTTTTTTTTTTTTTTTTTTTTTTTTTTTTTTTTTTTATAAGGAGCAAAAAACGCTGAGGTTATCATTGCCTCAAGAAAGAATTGACACCTACTCGTATTGGTAGTGTCAATTAGGTACATAAAGATTACATTGAATATAACAAAAATAGGAATTACGACAAGTAGGTGAGTAAATAATTAATACTTAAAACTAGGTAACAATAAATATAACAAGGGAAAGACTGTAGAGAGGTCTTAACCTATATAAGGACTAAAAGATAAATAGAACATAAATAAGGACAAGGTACTTAACATTAATTTAAATAAACTGTGCAAACTTAACAAATTTTACTGCTACCAAGAAAGCTGTAAAGGGGCTAATTTGGCAGCTGTCATTATAAAGATAAATACACATAAATAATAAAACTTATAAATATAAACAACAATCAATAATCGGAATAAATAAGTTTAACATAATACTATATTTTATTCATCAGCGACGTTGCATTCAGAAAACACAACAGTTCTTTGAGTTGCCGTCTCGTCATCACAGAGAATACCGTTCAACGAAGCCGGCAGATTCGAGTTGCGCCTATGTATCAAGTAGCGAGGGCAGTCAACAAGCACATGTTCAACTGTGATGACAGTCTCACATGTGTCGCAGACCGGAGGATCATCTCTACCCATGAGGAAGCCATGTGTGAGAAGCGTGTGGCCTAACCGCAGGCGACACAGCACAACCTCCTCACGACGGCTCGGGCGGTTTGCTGTCTCCCAGAGTCCAACGCAGTCTTTTAATACGTCGGTAACTTGTTGTTAACGACTGCCTGCCACTCGGTATTCCATTTGGCTTTCAGTTTGCCCTTCACCACCGGGATAATATCGGAAGAAACCATCCGTGCGGTGTAAGGCTGGAGTTCCAATGCTTCTTTGGCTCCTCTATCTGCCAGCTCGTTTCCGGATATTCCAATGTGTCCAGGTACCCAGACAAGAAAGACAGCAACACCTTCGGACTGAAGGGAAGACAAAGAGTGCCATATTTCGCGGATGATTATGTGTTTAGAATACATATCGCTGATGGCTTGCATACCACTAAGGGAGTCGCTGCAGATAACCAATTTATTTGTCATGGCACACGTTATATTTAAGGCCTTTTTGATGGCTGTTAATTCGGCCGTGAAAATGGAAGAGTCATTGGGGAGACGAAACCCGTATCGTCTAACCCCAGTGACGAAAGCACATCTAGTTCTACAACGTTCCTTTGACCCGTCAGTATAGACAACATCGCAAGGTGCGAGGCTGCCTAGTATTTGACGGAGTTCTTGTTGGTAGACCTGTTTCTGGAGTGGAGTCTTTTTTAAACCTAGAGAGATTTAAAATGATTTTTGGCATTGAGACGCTCCAGGGTGGAATATCCCATTGATGGACGACTTTGAACTCGTAATCGTTTAGGCCTATTTCATAAGCGTAGGTTTTGGTCCTAACGCCTAGGGGTGAAGGATGATTTGGTTTAGCTAGGAAAGAATTTTGGAGTGGATTTCGCAGGACGGTTCAAATGCAGGGTTGTCTGGCTTACCTGAAAGAGCATGAACATAGTTTAGGGACAGATGTTGCCGTCTATGCGAAAGAGGAGGTTCTCTCCTCCCGTTTCTGCAAGAAGACTTTTAATAGGAGAAGATCGAAAAGCTCCAGTGGCCAGTCTTAAAGCAGAATTATGGATTGGGTCAAGCATTTTGAGAGCACTGGGGTCTTGCGGACCCATATGCTTGACATCCATAATCTAGACAGGAACGGATGGTGGCTTTGTAGAATCTGAGCATGCATATCCTGTCCGCCCCCCATTTTGTTCCGCTTAAAGCTCTCAGTATGTTCAAGCGCTTCACGCATCGATCTTTTAGGTCTTTCAGATGAGGGCACCCAAGTTAACCGGGTATCAAATGTGAGACCCAGGAATCTGATATTGTCACAAGTAGTGATTCTCTGACCCAGCAAAGAGAGCGTTGCTGCTCAACAGTACGCATTCTGGAGAAAAACAATGGCTTTTGTTTTAGGTGGAGAAAAAGAAAAAAACCCGTAACTCCGCACCCACTGCTCAAGCCTGTTTGATGTAAGCTGTAAAGCTCTCTCCCCCACCGCTAGCTTCTTTGTAGAGATGTAAATAGAGAAATCATCTACAAACAAAGAACAGCGCACAGGAGGGGTAACGCAGGACGATATGTTATTGATTGCAATGGCAAACAGAGTACAGCTTAGAACGCTACCTTGTGGAATACCATTTTCCAGCGTGAATAAATCGGAAATTTTTTGTCCCAAGTTTGACCTGTATGGTTCTTTCCGACAAGAAGCCCTGTATGAAAGAAACCATGTGGCCCCCTACACCCCAAGATATTAAAGCATTTAATATCCCCCTTCTCCAAGCCTTGTCATAAGCCTTGGAAATGTCGAAGAATACCGCGATCAACTGTTTTCTTTCAATAAAGGAATTCAGGATTGCCGATTCCAAGGCAAGTAGATGGTCACTTGTAGACCGGCCTTGTCGGAATCCGCACTGGGAAGGTGAAAGAAGATTATTTTTCTCAGAAACCAAACAAGGAGTCTGTTGACCATCCTTTCGAGTACTTTGCAGAGACTGCTAGTAAGCGAAATTGGTCTATAGCTACCTGGAGAAGTTCTATCTTGGCCCGGTTTTTGGAGAGCAATAATGTGTGAACAACGCCAAGAATTAGGGAATGTGTTTTCTAAATATATTCTATTATATAATTTTAGAAGATCTTGTTTTCCATCTTCCGTCAGGTTCCGCAACATGGCATAATGTATGTTATCGGGACCCTGGAGCAGAATTTGATGTCGCCTTTAGTGATGAATCAAGTTCATCAATGGTAAAGGGAAGGTTTAAAGGAGAGTTATTATTAATATTTAAATTTAGAGGATGTCTTTCTGTATTTGTTTTGAAATTTTGAAACTCCCTATTGTAAGATGACGTTTTTGAAATTTCCGCAAAATGTGAGCCGAGTAGATTGGAAACTGTCAAGGGATCAGTTACCACATCGGTACCATTTTTTCAGAGCAATAAGAGAAGGTGGAGAGGTCTTACAGCAAACAGATCGAAGCTTCCTCCAAACATCTGATGCAGGAGTTGTTCGTTTTATTCGATCTGTGTAGTCCAGCCAGGACTGCCGCCGTCTCTGTCTAAATACCTGTCTTGCTTTGGCCCGTGCTCTTCTGTACCTACTTAAAATTTTCTTCAGTCGGTGATCTGTTGAACTGTCTTAAACATTTTTCGACGTTCCTTTAGAGCCGCCGAACATTCTTCAGACCACCAAGATACCTGGCGTTTGTTTGGTGAACCCGAGGATTTTGGAATGCTGCGCTCTGCGGATGTTATAATATTGGATGTAAATAATATAGTGGCTGTATTTATGTCGTTTGATTGGATATTAATAGTTTGAGAAATTATGTTCTTCTTGTACTCGTTCCAGTCAGCCCTCTTAATTTTCCACCTGGGACAACCTGCCTGTCGAAGACGGAAAGGATTCAAAAGACACGGCAATGGGCGCATGGTCACTCCCTGACAGGTCGGGAAGTACGGACCAATGCACTCGAGTTGCCACGACCGGACGCAGATTGACAGGTCAATTGCCGACCATAAGCCAGTCCTAGGGTACATGTAAGTGGCCGACTCGTCATTGAGAATGACCGCTGCCACTTCATCCCACAATCCCGCAACCATGTTACCCCTCCGATCAGAATGGCTGGAACCCCAAGAGCGATGGTGTGCATTGAAATCACCACCATCAAGAAAGGAGACGGGAGTTGGCTGTAGAGATCACGTAGATCATCAAGAGATAAATCAAAAGTGGGGAGGTGGAATATATATGGAGCAGATAGTTAATTTAAAAGGAAACATCGATTGATACTGCTACTGCCCTGGAGGTTTGTGACGATGTTCAAAGCTCCAGCATTAACAGAAGAATCTGCTAGAATAGCCACACCTCCACAGGCAATTTGTTGGTGATGATCTAGGCGAAAGATGTCATAACCATTTTGTTTGGAAATGAGTATGAGGAAGACAATTTTGTCTCTTGTAGGCAAATAAATTTAGGTTTTCTTGTATTTATGAGTAATTTTAAGTCTTCATAGTGGCTTCTCAAACCATTAATATTCCATTGTAACAGCATTTTATATTATATATTTTATTTTGTGCTAGTTCATCGTAATTTTTTTTCTTTGTTTAGATACAGGACGGAAGTTTACCATGAACGGTTTGGAACTCTGTCTGCATCTCCAAAGGGTCCTCAACCATATCATCATCAAGTGATAATTGTGAGGATCTGGACGAGGATGGATTAGTCTTTTTTACTAGGAATTTGGATCTATTTTCTGATTTTGTTTCTATGTTCTTTTTTAATTTGTCGGCGAGTTTTTTCCTCTCTTCCAAAGATAAGGCGGGTTTCGTATTTTGTTGAGCCTTATCTCTGAAAGTAGAAGTAGCTGTTGGGCGAGCTTGAGTCTGTGTGTTGGGACTTAGTATGGGGCGTGTGGACTCCCTGGGAAGGATTACTGGCGGATGTCAACGGATGTTGTCCGGTACCGGCTGCAAGCTGCTTAACCAAAGCGGCAAACCTGCTCTGTTAGATTGAGTACCATAACCTTCCAAAGCGGTACATGACGGGCACTGTGCGGATTGGACTGGGGCTGAAGCAGCTTCGGAGTACGAGGACTCCCTTTTTAGGGGTTGGAGCGATTCTTCTCCTGTACTTCTTTGCGGGCTTCGTTTAAAGGAGAGTTTGTTAAGAGTAACGATCTTCAATACTTCCTTTTCCTCTAAGTAAACTCTACACTCCTTCGAAGTGGCCGCGTGTTTTGCCCTTACAGTTCACGCATCCGACGTCGTTCTTGCAACCTTCCTCTTGGTGGCCTTCATCGCCGCAACGGAACAAGTCTCAGGGCCCCGAGCACGTCTTAGTAGAGTGCCCCGAATCTCTGACAACGGTAACACCGCTGCGGATTTTTAAAGTATGGCCGGACAGTCAGGGACAAGTGCCCAGCCTTAATAGTTTTTGGAGGTTGGGGAAAAGCAAAGGTCAGAATTAGACCAGAGTCGGAACCTTTTTCCCATTCTCCGTCCGAAGCATCCTGACCACATCGGTTACCATTTCACACTGCAGCTCTTCCTTAATTTCCTCCTCACTACACTCCATCAGGTCACGGCAGAAGACGATCCCCTTAGAGGTATTCAGTGAGGAGTGCGGTTGAACAAACGACTTCCACCTGGTCAAAAAAGCTTGTCAATCTGAAGGAACTTCCTGGCTTGGATGTAATTCGCAGCCTCCACCTGGATAGTTCCATTTCTCAGTTTGCTTACCGATTTAGGCTGACCGCCTGAGGAAACAAAAGCTTTGTTTATAAGGAAAAGGACTAACCTTTGTTAGAGTTTTGCCCTCATCCTTATGACTCACGATTAGGTATAATGGAGTTGGAACGTTCATATTTTCTGCATTTACTTTTTCTTCCACTTTCCTTTGTTTTATATATGATTCATTTTCAGAATCTGACAACTGTCGTTTTTTCTCTGGATCATTAAGATCTCTTCCTCCGAATTCTTGCCCTAAGGGTGGGGTGGTTTGAATATCCATATATAGGGTCACCAGCGCATCGTGTTTAGTAGTGCGGGCCGATTCACCGGGAGCGGGCATGCCCTCGGGTGTCCCACAAACCGTAGCTTGGGGGACAACCCTACCTCAGTTCCCCGAGGCCCGGTTTCCATCGATTACCAAGTCGGGAATACGCGCACAACTTGGACTCGCACGTGGCAACAGGGGCTCCGACGACACCCCTGCCTACTGAACACTTCCTGACCAAGGACGAAGTGGCTGGCTTCTGAACCAGTACAAGACTTACGCCTCGGCAGGAGACAAGCTCACATCAGCTCTCACCGACACCAGAAAGGGCATCTAGTGCCGGCTTAAGCACTCCCAGCGAGCCATGCACTGGAAACGGTCAGAGGACGGGTACTAATAACACCCTGGAGGGGGATTTGGTAGGAATTAGGGAATGGTTAGGTGGGAAGAGGCAGTTTAACGTCATACCCAGGACGGGACGTTGGTCGTAACGACGGACAACGTCTCTGTGGCCCTCAGGGTGTTCTTGGCCGTAACGACGTACAGCATCTCTGTGGGCCTCAGGGTGTTTTTGACTGTAACGGCGTACGGCGTCTCTGTGGCCCTCAGGGTGTTTTTGGCTGTAACGGCGTACGGCGTCTCTGTGGATATCGGGGCTCTGTTCATGGTATTGACGCAGTTTATCACGAATAGTCTTAAAATTCCTTTTAATATAGTTTTTCTTTGGCTCTCTCACTTGCTCGTCTCTCGTACTTGCAAGTCGTTTGGGACGGCCACGGCGTATCTTTTTAGGCCTCCCAATGGCCTTATGTTTGATTATACATTCTAACGGAGACAGAATCACTCTAGGGCTCTTTTTAAGTTTGGGATCATCAAGGACGTTATCTCCACGCGTCCACGTGGGTGGTGAATTGCATATTCTTGGTAGGATGTCAGAAGTTAGAGAATCGGACTGGACAACGTTGTGGGTCAGTGGTCGATAAAAACTCATTCGAGTTATAGTAAACTGTCGCCTCGACCTGTCAAAGGCAGTGTTAGACAACAATAACGAAGCCAGTCCAGGATAACTCTCGCATTGGAAAAGCCGCGCCAGGTTATTGTTCTCATTAGCCAGATCATAATTTCTCTCCTCATTCACTGGATGAGGATCAAACAGATACAACTGCTCCTGGGAACGCCAAAAAGCAACTGTAAATGTTTGTCCAGTGAAGAGGAATCCAATGTTGTGAAGGCACTCGGCCATTAAACACTCCAAAACATTAGACAAAGACATAACGCTGTCGTCCATATCTGCTCGTTCAAGGGGATATAGGGCATCATGTACAAATGCATTTTCTGCCACGGCAACGGACTGTCCCTCGATGACAAAATTAGCGGGAAGTCCATCGGGGCACAAGTACCGGTTTCCATCCATACGATTCTCATCCCACAATGTATTGTAAATACCATCGCCAGCGATGGGAATAGTCTCGATGGTCGCTGTAGAAAATTCCAGTCCAAGGGCCTTCCATACAAGGGCACAGGCCGAAATCGCAGTGCATTGTGTGTTTTTGCGGAAACAGTGTTGTTTTCGGAAACAGCTGCTCGTTACTCTGATGGAAAGAGCCCTTAGCAACGCAATAAAAGGACATAGTACCGTGAACAAGCGAATTATCACAAGAGTTACAAGAAAAAATTAACTTTGAAAACTAATGTAGAGGTGTTCCAACAATTCAAAGCCAAAGAATGTTTAGTATCAGAAAATTTCTCCGTCCCTATCTACGAATTTACGAATAGATCAGCCTCTGTTTCACCCTGCCTAAGGAACTCTGTTACGTACCGTACCGATCCAGCCGTACTCTGCATTTCAAATCGTCCCTCTCCAGTGATACTGACGTATCTCAAAAAATCGATTTTGAGTTACGTCAGTATGTAATTGCTCTTGTGTTCCTCTACGTTCTCTCAAACTGGCGAATCTCTACTTCTATCGGCTTACGAGTTATACAACATTATTGTATCGACGTATCTCCGACATAAGAATATATTTTTCATGCATACTGACGTAACTTGAGTTACGCCTGTTTGCAGGAAAAATGGAAAGAACTCGATATCACAAACTTCATGCATATAGGCGTATCTCAAGATACGTCAGTTTGAATGAAACTTAAAAAATGGGTTGCACTTAACTATGCCATTGACGTATCTGTTGTGTGAAATAAAAAAATGAAACAAAATGTTAAAGTAATGTTTTGTTTTTTTGTTTCAGATTACTAGATGTCATTTTACTGCATGAGATGATAAAATTACTATGTGAAAAATCATTGAAGTTACAATTCGGGAAGATGAGAGTGTAGAAAATTACTGTGTTATAACTTCATTTTGACTTGTATATTTTGCATTTTTCAGATTGAACAAACATTTTTCATAGTTAACATGAGTTCTGATAGCTCAGATGATGTGCCTTTGTAAAAAAAAAAAAATTACAAACATTAAAGTTTCTGAAGGTGAATCTGATAAACATTCTATAGAAAATGACTCCTTAATAAATCAAGATGATTGTTTTTCTGAGTGCGACGATTTAGACTTTGACCCAACATACATAGGACAGTGTGATGTTGAGAAATGCAAAAAAGAAGTTCATGATGTTTGCATTTATTGTGAAATCATGTTTTGCAAACATCACAAACCTTGTTGCAGGGTAAAAAAAGATCCAAAAAATTAAAAAAAAAACAAAGCCTAAGGTGCTTTTAAGTGACAGTCAAGATGAACAAATTCCAAATAATAACGAACAACAAGCAAAATATTCCTGTGAAATTTATGGATGCAAAGAAGAAGTTTTGCAGCTTGTCATCGCTGTTTAATTTTACTCTGCTGGCTCCATTTCGATCAAAATGACAATTGTGATGAACACAAAAAAACAGAACGCGTCCCTCCTCATAGATCACAGTCTCCTGAACACTTTTTGGACCATAGTGAGTTAACGGAGAGACCGGAGGACTTTACAGTTGAAGGTGGAGAAGATCAACACCGACCAAAGAAATCCCCAAGAAAAAACAAAAGGAAAATAGCAAAGCAGCTTAGGAATGAAGGAAAGGAATATATAAGTTCAAAAACAAACAAAGTCATCTCTAAACGAACATTAAATGAAGGCTGTGACTCCGTGACATGTACAAAAATAGGAAAAGAATGTTACAAGTTGAGTGAAGAAGCTAGAGAGGAAATAAATAGAAACTATTATGAGTTAAGAAATCTGCCTCTACAAAGAGAGTTTATTGTAAGGCATATTGAGAGTGAAGAAACGAAACAAAAAACTACTAAGAATCCTGAAAGTCGTAGACAAAAGAGTAATAAATATTTTCTGACTTACAAGAATGAAAGGCTTACAGTGTGTAAAAAGTTTTTCTTAACGACTCTGTCAATTTCAGAACGTACTACCAGAACTGCTCTGGCAAAGCTAACGTCTACTGGTTTGATTGAGGGGGAAAAAAGAGGTGGGCGTAATAGCCAAGAAAGAATTGAAAAAGATGAGTATAATAAAAAGATCATTGAAGATCATATAGCGAGATTTCCATGTGTAGAATCACACTACTGTCGTTCAAAGACCTCGAGAGACTACTTACACCCAGATCTGTCAGTTGCTAAAATGTACTTTATGTTCAGGGACGAAAATAAAAACATCCCAAACTTACCTAGCTTTTCCAGTTACAGACGGGTGTTCATCACAAAAAAACTTCTCTTTTCACAAACCGAAAAAGACCAATGCATGATTTATCTTAACGGAGACGAAGAAACAAAAACAAAATTTAAAGAACAGTATGAGACTCACTGCATGGAAAAAGAAGAAGTTAGGAAATTAAAAGACAAATGTAAAAAAGAATGTGCAACTGAAATTGAAAAACACAAACAAAATCCAGATAAATCAAAAATCAAAAGATTGTGTGCCTCATTTGACCTGCAACAGGTTATTCACTTACCCATAACCAGGGAAAGTGCCCTGTTCTATAAAAGAAGCTTGGGCGTTTTTAATCTTACAACATTGGAATAAAAGAGGTATTTTGTTATACGAGCCGGTGAGAGGAAAAGTGGTCTAAGTCAATTTTTTTTTAATTTGAGATTATTTGTGTAACATATTGTTTGTAAGTCATTCTATCACATGCAAAAGTGATCCAAGTCAAATCCTGTTTTTTTTCTGATTTAGATGGCAGTGAATAATCATTGGCCAACGGAATAGGTGAAATACTGAAAGCAAAAGTGGTACAAGTCTGACTTATACCACTTTTCCATGAAGGTGCTTGACTTACTTCACTTTTCCATGTGGTGTGTCTTGTTATGTGCTTTTGCTTCCTCTGCAGACTTAACACAGTGATAGTTTTGAATTTTTGCTCAAATAGTTTATTTAACGAAACCAGTATGGAAAGTGAATCTGAAGATTCAACTCCTTCAATTCTATTGGATTCAGGATCAGAATACATTCCATCTGATGCTGAAAGTACAGGTAACTATGCTTTCTAATCTATCTCTAACCTCACTTTTTATAACCTCAATAGGCAATAGGCCTACTTATTGTATTTTGAATATTACTTGGCCTGTAATATTATTGTACTTTTAAGAGATTATTTATAGTGGATTGAGAATTCCAATTGTCTAGCAAAGTTAGAAAATTAACCTTAGCTTGGGCCTATCACTAAGTTAGTGGGCTGTTGTTTACACAAGCAGAGATAGGCCATGCCTATGCCTATCTCTGCATATGAGATAGGCCCATGATTTTGGGCAGATGCCTATAGGCCATACAATATTAGGATATAATTACCATCCAATTATACTGCCAAATCCTAATTTGAGTTTATTTTTTTAGATCATGAAAACGCAGGCGCAGCGATACCACAGAACATCTCTTCTGTCAGTGAAAATTCAGGTGCGGATATTTCATAATTATTTTTTATTATCTCTTCTTATACATTAATCAACATAAAAACTGTTATATTGCAGATTGTGCTGTAGTATTGGTAATAATAAAAAGATAAGGTTTAAAATACTCAAATAGCCAATACAATGTTTTACATTTTGAGTTGTCCGTAGATGTCAGCCTACCTGGCGAAAGGCCTCACAAATTTTAAACATTGTATTGGTTATTTGAGTAGCCTATTTAAAATCTTATCTTTAGAAAACCTGTTATCCCAAAGTGTGTAGCTATTCCAAAGCTATGAGATAAAGTACGTGACAAACCACCTATAATAGCTCGAAAACTAACATATTTTGTTTCTTTTAGTTGAAATACTATTGTTGGCCTACAAAGAATTTGTTTTGTTACAGAACACAATATCGCAGTTGTTGCTGATGCCAAAACAAGAAAACGTAAAAGGAATATTAACAAAAAAACAGAGCGGAAAATGAAACGTGCTTATGGGAAGGAGTATTTCACAGCAAAAGGCAAAAAGGTGGCGCAAAAAATATTCGTAAATGAACCATGTCAGCCTTCTTGCAGAAATAAATGCAATGAATTGGTAGCCGAAGAAGAAAGGAAGATTTTATTCCAGAAGTTTTACGATATGGCCAGTTTTCAAGCACAAAATGCTTATATTTGTGGACTTTGCCAGCAGTCAACACCGATTACTCATCGAATAAGAGATGGCTCTAGAGGAATAAAAAATCGAACAGTAAGGTACCACTTACAATTACCTACCAAAAACGTTAAAGTGTGCAAGCAGTATTTTTTAGGTACATTTCAAATCTCAAACGGAAGAGCTTCTAGAGCCCTCAAAAAGGTTACAGATGGAAAAGAGCCGGGTAGCGATTTAAGGGGGAAGCAGGTTTCTGTTAACAAAACCGATGAAGGTAGACTGAAAATACTCAGAGATCATATTTCTTCATTTCCCTCGTATGAATCACATTATACAAGAAGTCACAATCCGAACCGCAAGTATTTACCAGAATCTCTTAACATTAGAGAGATGTACAATCTGTACAAGAATCATTGCTATACTTTGAACACACAACCTCTATCAGAGTCAATGTACAGAAAAGTGTTCAATTTTGAATTCAATTTGCACTTTCATCAGCCTCACAAGGATACGTGTGTGAAATGTGACACGTTCAAAATGAAACTAGCCATAGCTGAAGATGAAGAAGAAAAGAGAAATATTGAACGTATGAAGGAAATACATTTGAGAAAAGCAGACCTTGCAAGGGAGAAACTAGACGCAGCGAAAGAAGAATCCAAGAACAATTCCAACGTTTATTCATTTACGTTTGATCTTCAGAAGGCGTTAGCTTTTCCAAATTTGACATGTTCAATTGCATACTACAAAAGAAACATGTATGTGTACAATCTGGGCTGTCATCAGCTAGCAGATAGTTCAGCTTTCATGTATGTTTGGAATGAAGTTGAAGGTTCCCGAGGATCTCAAGAGGTTGCTTCTTGTATTACAGAGCACTTAAGTCACAATGTTTCCAATGATGTTAGTCATGTAATAATGTTCAGCGATAGCTGTGGCGGGCAAAACCGCAACATCAAGCTTGCTCTCACCATGATGCAGTTTATTCAACAAGAGAATTGTAAAATTCAGACAGTAGATCATAAATTTATGGTCAGCGGACACTCATTTCTGCCTAATGACGCAGATTTTGGCATTATAGAAAAGTATTCTAAAGGAAAAACAATGTACTCTCCTCGTGATTGGTACGATACCATAACAAAGTCAAAGAAGAAGAAGCCCTTTGTGGTTAAAATCATGAACCGAGAAGACTTTAATTCCACTCAGGCGCTCGAAAGATCAATTACTAGAAGAAAAACCAATGTAGATAAACACAAAGTATCTTGGTTTAGTATCCAATGGTTGAGGTATGTTAGGGACCAACCCTTCAAGATCTTTTACAAGGAGACACTGAATGATGACATTCCCTTTGATTGTCTTGACATCACCCCAGCAAAAAAAGGAAGGCAAATGGTATCCCTCGCAAGTATCACAACTGAAGCTCTGTACTCGTCACCTCGTCCGGTTACAGCAGCGAAGAAGAAGGACATGATGGATCTCCTAGCCTTCATTCCTCCCATCCACCATAGTTTCTACACAGACCTGACAGTTGGAAATCAGCCTGAAGGAATTGACGACACCCCCATCATCGATCGTTGCAGTGAATCAGAATCCGATGATGAAAAGGACTAAAGGATAGGCTAACTTATCATTGTTCAATGTTTTTGTAGCTAACTAATGGCAAAATAAATGAGTTCTTTCAGTTTCTTACATTGTCAAACAATTATTTACCCGAAATATGTTTTGGAAAAGTGGTACAAGTCAATTTTGAAAAAAACTGCAAATTGTTACTAATCGATTGCATTCATTAAGTACATATTTTGATATATGAAATGATAAATCAGGATATGAGTAACCAATTTTGTCATAGAGTAAAAAGCTATTATGATGAATAGATTTATAGTACTCCTTTTAGTAAACCCTTCAGAATCTCAAAACTATAAAAAAGTGACTTGTACCACTTTTCCTCTCACTGGCTCATTACGTAGGACGAGTCTCAGAGTAAGAGAGGGTCCTCCGAAATATCTACAGCATTGTACATGGCATTAAAACATTATGACTCTGAAGTTAGAATGTATAAACCATGTAATGAAAAGAATGGGTGCCAGACTACGACAACTAAAATTAGAATAAAAAAATCAAAAACTAAATGACGGTAAGAGTTTAGGAGGTGAAAATCGCCTCACTGACAAGCTAATTGATAAAATTCAGTCCTATTATGGACAAGCTATAAAAAAACACACAAATAATCTACAAGAAATGCGACAGGCTATTTGGGGAATTTATTGCCACATAGGATCTACAGACGATAAACCAGAGCATCGGTTGTGCCCCGATGGAGCCACATCTTGGTGCAAATATAACAAAGCAAAGGCGGAAAATAAAGCATATAGTCATAACAACACTATACCAGAGTCTATAATGACTGCAATCAAACCAACTTTCAAAGCACTAGTTGATCCTAATCTATTGAAAAAATGTTTACACGGGAAGACCCAAAATGTCAATGAAAGTGTAAATAGCGTTATTTGGGGGAGAATTTCTAAAAACACTTTTGTAACTTTAAAAACACTTTCATTAGGAGTCTATGAGGCAGTGGCTAGTTATAATGATGGATATATCACAAAATGTAAGGTTTTACATTCATTAGGAATAGATCTAGGTGTTCGCACAATAGGAGCGATGAGAATGCTCGACGGAGAACGGATTCGGAGTGCTGAAAAAGCTGTGTCAGACTTTGTTAGGCGAGCTAGAAGGAAGAACAAGCTAAATAAAATAAAACTTGGACAAGATGAAGAAGAAACACTAGCTTATATGGCTGGAATGTATTAAGGTAATGAATAAAATAAGTATTTTCAGTTTTTTGACGTTTTCCGAAAATTTAATTTTTTTTACATAAAAGGAACATTATCTCATAAACTATTGCAGATATTAATTTAAAATTTTTACACAATGTTTAGGTTGCTATGATACATATACAATAAACTTTTTCACTGGATATAGTTAATATTTGTGTATTTAATAAAATATAATAATACAAAAAAAAGTAATTTTCAATAGCGCTACTACGAAATAATTTTTTTCTCAGTTATGCTAGCACATACACACCTATAAAAAACTGAACATATGTATCAAGAGTTACTTAAACAGTGCTAAAAAATTCAAGTTTGTACTACATACAGTTTCTGAGAAAATGTTCCTTATATTAACATTACGAAGATGGGCGTTCCGGGTGCCCTTAAAATAATGCATGACGAATAATTGCTTTACATACATATATTGATTAGCTGTAAGGTGCATGAGTTATTATTTTTGTCATTCATTACTTTATGTATTGTTATATGGTATCGTATCTATTATGTATCTATTGGATTAGCATGAAGATATTATTTACTCTATTATACTTATGTTATAATAATTTATCTTGTTCACTGCCTTGCATGTTATAGGTTACTGGTATTCTTAATATTGTTATTCTATTTCTTACATGACTGGTAGACATGGGTTCTTTTGTCCATACACATTGTTTATTATCGCAAAATATTTACAGATGACTATTGCAGTAAACTAACTTCGCCTTTGTTGACGTAACGATTAGAGCAACCAGGATTAAATATTATCGCTAGAATAAGAAGTGAGGAAGCTTACTAATTATGCTAGACAGTTCAGTTTTGGTGTGGTTGTTGATTTATAACTAGATAAAATATTAAATATGAAATAGTTATACTGATAAATAGATTTCTGTACCTAGGATTTAAGTGTAACTGGTGAAGTCAGCTGAATTGCGGACGTTTACAGGCGGTATGCTATGACCGTTATTAATTTATTATTGATTAACTGTGGAAGGCGTGAGTAGCCACAGTGGTGTGATAACAGAGCTGTTGGTGGGAAGTTGCCTGATATGCATCGATTGTGGTCGGTGTTGTACGTGGCAGTTAGTCCCACACTGGCTCGCAACTCGGTTAGGGCGAAGGTTTTACCGGAGGGCGAAGGTTTTCCCGTACCGGTAAAACCATGCTATGTTGGGGGAGAAAATACCAATATTAGTAAAATATCAATCAAGCCAGTTCAGGTGTTCGAAAAAATGGCTTCTTCAACCTATTGTGATTTCTTTCAGTAGCCAGTTCTGATTTTCCAAATTCTCCTACAAGAATTTTATTATAAAGAAGAAATATTTTTATGTTGAACAGTACGGTTTTTGTTGTTAGACGCCATAGCGTATGTTACACTTCACAATCATTTAAACAGACAAACAACTTTATCATAAAAAAGAAGCGTTATGTTACCTTAGTGGTGGATGATTACCGAAGTTCTCACCCTGGTGACCCGGTCTATAACTATGACCTTGGTATACGCCGGGGTGGTTACACTGACAATCACCGTGGTATCAGTGATTTTCACTCGATACCGGAGACAATTAGATCGAATTAGTCTCGGACGACGTGTAAATAGTCGAGCGAACCACATCCACGCACCGCATAATGGTATCAAGTAATACAGTAAATTGTAACAATGAGGCAAAACCGCAAGCATATCAAACGGAAATGGTTAAAGAAGCGATAAACACGCTCTCCCATTGCGAGATCGAGCTAATTATATAAAAATATTTTACCGTGATTATTCTATCTTAAGAAACAATTTATTAATTGAAATAATAATATAAGAAAATTAGTCTTCAAACGTTATTATAGGGAATTCAACTTATAGCTATATAACACACCAGTTACACATTGTAGTAGAAGATGTTAATTAATACGAAACAGAAATGTAATACTTAGCAAAGGGGAGATGTCACTGAAAATGTAATTTTTTTTTAATTTTTTATATTTTTCTCTGAGTTTTCCGGAGTAAAAATATATATAATACATGCATAGTAAAATATTATTTATTATTGAAAAATAAATTATAAAGATTGTATGCACACCAAGTTTGCGCGCTCCATGACAGAGAACTGCTTGCATGCCTCTTATGTATGTTATATAGTACTGTTTTACTAATAAAGCAGTCAGCTGTAGTTGTCGTGACTGTACTGTATTCTTCTAATTGACTGGATTGTACTTTCCCTGCTGTTTTGTTTACATTCTGCTTGTGTTTTGATGATTAATTTCAATTCAAGTGCTTAGTTTTGATTGTTGAGTGTTTCTAAGTGATACATTACAATGCCACGAGCTAAATCATCTTGGAAAAGGAAATTTAGAGGCAATCAATATGTTACAGATACTAATTTTAGTGGCAGACAGTGTAGTGATATAACCTGTGAACAAAATACTGATTCTAATGAAGCTTCACCTAGGCTGACTACTGATTTACCAACTACTACAAAACCTATTTCAAGTTCTAAAAAGAAATTGGCTTATATCCCAGAATTTATTGACAATTCTCAAACTGAGAACCTTCAGGTAGGCCAAAATATAATTATAAACCTAGACATTGTTTCTGAGCTTATAAGGGGATTTGTAAAATGTAAATATTGTGGTGCGGAGAATTCTGTTGTTCTGGAAGAAAATAAAATACTTAGAAAATGTTTAGCCACTAACCTTGTTCTGAAATGCATACAGTGCATGGAAAACAAGACAGCTATGTCTTCTAAACTTACCAAACATAGACTTTATGAAATTAATACCAGGTATGTTTATGGATTACGGGCTATCGGAAAAGGTGAAGCAGCTGGTAGGACTCTTTGCGCTATTATGAATCTGCCACCTCCTCCAAACAATCGCTTCAAAATCCACAATAAGCACATAGCCAATGCTATTACTGTTGTTAGTGAGAATTCAATGCGTGAAGCTGCATTAGATGCAGTAAAAGAAAATGAAGGGCTAACGGATATTGCAGCATGCTTTGACGGCACCTGGCAGCGTAGGGGGCATACTTCGCTAAATGGTGTAGTGACTACAACATCATTTGATAGTGGAAAAGTAAAAGATGTTGAGTGTTTGACCAAATATTGCCAAAAGTGTACTTTAAATAAAACTGTGTGTAAAGAAGAGGACTGCTTAAAAAATTATAGTGGCTCAAGTGGCGGCATGGAAGGTAAAGGTGTGCTTACAATTTTATCACGGTTAGAACAAACTCGAGGTGTTCGATATTTAAAATACTTGGGAGACGGTGACTCGAACAGTTATAATTTAGTTTGTGAAAAAAACCTTATGGAAACTTAGTTACTGTTGACAAATTAGAATGTATCGGACACGTGCAGAAGCGGCTAGGCTCAAGGTTGAGGCGACTTAAAACTAAAATGCAAGGTGTAAAATTAGCAGATGGTAAAGTATTAGGTGGGAAGGGTAAGGGGAGATTAACTGACGCAGAAATTGATAGATTACAAAACTATTATGGACTGGCAATTAGGAGAAATGCTGGAGATGTTGAAAAAATGCAAAGAGAAGTGTGGGCGATATATTTTCACAAGAACTCAACAAACGACAAACCAGAACATGGCCTTTGCCCAACGGGAAAAGAAAGTTGGTGCAAATACAATAGATTGGCAGCAACAAATGCAAATGAAAGTTATGACCACAAAAATGCTCTTGCACCAGAAGTTTTAAAAACTATAAAACCTATATTTAGAGATTTGTCCCATAAAGATTTACTATCTAAATGTAAGCATGGGAAAACGCAAAATCCAAACGAAAGTTTAAACAACATCATATGGTCTAGGATTCCAAAGTCAATATTTGTTGGTCTAAACACATTAAGAATAGGAGTCTTAGATGCAGTAATTACATTTAATGATGGAGCAATGGCTCGTGCAAAAGTTCTTAAAGAAATGGGAATTACTCCAGGTGTCAACGCGATTGACGGATTCGCAAAAGCGGACACTGATCGACTAAAAAAAGCTGAAATTGCTGTTCTTCAACTGACAAAAGAAGCTAGGCAAAAAAGAAGATCACAGAAGAGAAAATGTGAAGATAAGGAATCAGCAGACACTCAATCTTATGAACCTGGTGCATTTTAAAAGTAAGATTAAAAAATTTTTAGTTTTTCTTGATTTCTCGAAAGTTGTATTTTTTAACTTTAGGAACACTTTTCTCAGAACCTATAATATATAGATCTCTGAAATTTTTTGTGCTTATATGTTGACTTAGTGCCTAGGCTGGGTAGCAAAATAACAATTTTTCCCTCATAAATTTTGCATTTATAAATTTATATTTAGAAAAAAACGTAGACTAAAAAAATACAACATTTAAAAATTTTTTTTAAACTGATTATTTTTATAATAGAGTAATAATTTTGCTACGGAGCATGCAAAACAACATGATTGTTGTGTGGTAAAAATTTCAAGCTTCTAGGACAATCTGAAGCTGAGAAAAGTGTTCCTTAAGTTTACATGTGTTTCTTATGGAGCGACGTTTCGGTGACATCTCCCCGAACTAAGGAAATATGTTTAGTTATATAGACTTAGATACTGTATATTTAACTTGTGTTTTCACATATAATTATTTAGCCAGTTATAGTTAAAGGTTAAGGTAGGTATCGCTGAGGCATCATAGCGTGACTTACAAGTAAAAAGTTTAGAAAAATACTAGAGATGCGCCGGAGTCCATTGGGTATAGTTGAATTTGAATGTTAGGCTCGGGATAAAGTCAGACACAACTCAAGGGATCAGTCATTGCTATTCCGTTTATAAAGTGACAACAAACGAAATACGAGCGCTATCCGCAGGACCACGACTCCACACTAGCAAAATTACGGAACGTGACACCAGCTCTAGGTGCTTACTTGTGTGGTAGAACACTATGTGTTCTCACCCTTAAGAAGGGGCGAGTGTTATGAATCATTCTACCCCAAATTGGAAGTCAGTTTGGAAAGTAGACAGACATCTGAGAGGCTTTAGGGCTTTGGCCTTCTTAACACTTCTTCCCAGGGTATTAAAGAGCGTCTGGTAATGCAGACAGGATTATTCGGGATTAGGCATCAACTTAGTTTAGAGAACACATGTAGCGAAGATTCCCAGGGAGTACGACACCACATGTGGAAAGGTCACATGCAGTTAAAAATAACATGTTCGAAAACCAGTGTCCGGGATGTCGGCTCACCACTAATGGCCCGGCCGTGGGAAACCAGTTCCGTCCTTGGAGGTCACACGTGTAGACCCAAAAAACCCACTGGCCAATCACGGCCCGGAATCCCTGGGGTGCGGCACGGTAGGGGAGTCTCCGCCTTCTCTGGAGAGGGAACCACCACCTCAGTATCAAAATTACTCTCTTCTCTTATTTCGTCATCTCAGTCTCGCATCAGCGCAGTCGAGTTCGGGGTCAGAAATCGCCAGTTAAGATCCAGTCTTGTACGAGTTCTGCCCGGTGTCATTCTTCGTGCTGCCATATCTTTGTTGACCCTCTTGATCATGGTGCTGGGTAAGTCACACTATCCCTCAGCTCTAGAATGTATCTGGTAGTCTCCAGTATTATTCTGCCCTTGTAAGAACAACTTGTGTTTAATGTGTAATTAACATATAAATGTTTTGGTTCAATAAATATATATTCAATACTCAAGCACTTAAAGTTTGCCCATTATTTGCTCTTCTCTTATTTCGTCATCTCAGTCTCGCATCAGCGCAGTCGAGTTCGGGGTCAGAAATCGCCAGTTAAGATCCAGTCTTGTACGAGTTCTGCCCGGTGTCATTCTTCGTGCTGCCATGTCTTTGTTGACCCTCTTGGTCATGGTGCTGGGTAAGTCACACTATCCCTCAGCTCTAGAATGTATCTGGTAGTCTCCAGTATTATTCTGCCCTTGTAAGAACAACTTGTGTTTAATGTGTAATTAACATATAAATGTTTTGGTTCAATAAATATATATTCAATACTCAAGCACTTAAAGTTTGCCCATTATTTGCTATCCTGACATTTAGAGTACACCCCAGCCATGCTTAATATTATTGGCATCAAGCTACGTTTCTGTTTAAGATTAGAGAATGTGTACGTATTTTCAAAGTCTCTGTACCAAACAAAGAATGAACTACTGGAAAAAACGATGCCAAAAGAAATCTGATATTTATATTATATACGATAACTCACAGGTCATTAAACCGGACGAAGCTAAGGGAGACTCTTTGATAATCTTCGACGATATAGCTTGCGAAAAACACGGTAATATACGCAGCTACTTCACTACGGGAAGGCACAAAAACATAGATACATTCTACCTCGGTTAAACCTACAGTCACATACCTAAACAGCTCGTTAGTCAATGCAAATTTTATAATACACTTCAAACAGGCCGATATGAACCTACACCACACATATTGTGACCACGTCAATACCGATATGAGATGTGAAAAACTAAAGCAATTGTGCAGCATGGCTTGGAAGGACAACCAAGGTTTTGTAGTCATTAGCAAGGACGATGACATTGATAAAGGAAGGTACCGAGTAGGTATCGGCAGTTATGTTCAAGATCTGTAATGGTGAGGATCTACGCCTATAACGACTCAAATCTATGTACTTGGTACTATCCGGGCAAGAAATTTTTTTTTCACACGGTTTTCTTTTCAATAGAAGGTGCTGGCGACACAAACGCCAAGGAGAGTACAGTACCACCATTCTTCCTGTAATTCTGTTAATGATGTCGTCCAGCGAACGATTTTATAATCGCATAGATTTTTTGAAAAAGAGCCAGGACAGACGCATGCCATTTGAACTCGTTGTACACCATGAAGTCATGTTAAAGTGCACGGTGCGGAATCCACAGAACCTGCTGTCCAGATTCAGACCGTTTCCGGACCAATTTGGTAAACTTGTACACGCTGAGAAACGCAAACTGTAGTATATGCGGTACTTTGCACAAGTCTGCATAAAAATGCTCGAGTACGGCTGTACAATTCCACACACTTCACGTTGCATTATACTTACGGAGCGAACGATACCTATTAGGAAACCTGTTAAAATATACAGAGATGTACTGGCCTCAAAGTGCTACAGTGACGTTAGTTACAACGTAACTTACGGACCGGTACCTAACGGGCTGCCGAGAGAAACAAACAGTTTACAGGTGTAAACAATCTGTGTCAGAGTTTGTTTACGGCAGAATTTCTCAAGGTGGCGTTACCAACCGTTCCAATGTACTGTGAGAGATTCGGAATAAGCCTGCGTGACGGAGTGTATGGCGTTACAAACCGTAATCAGTTTGATGCATGGAAGAGATTTACAGGAGTTAATCCTTGTGAGTTCTGGCTACTCAACCTAATTCCTAATACCTAATTCATATACATGGCAGGGTGAGAAACCCTATCGCTCAGTTAAAATAGTATATGGATAAGACTGTAGAGGATGACAAGTACACGGTGGCCGAGATTCCCCAGTGGAGGGACGGATTGAAGAGAACGTTTGTATTTAGAAATTCAAATATACGAGCGCAGGTGTAAATACCGAGATCAGCCTACTTCAGGAAACTGGTTATGGTGGCGTCACTTAGTGACATTATACACTACCTTAGAAAACACAAGAAACGCGCAATGTTCTTTAGACAACTCGAACCACCTTAAAAAGTGTCAGCTCGTCACAAACCAGTTAGTGTGCAATATGGAGTCAAACAAGAAGTTAAGATTTGACGACAGAGTGAAGATCCACTTTGTTCCGAGGCATGATGAGTGCAGAAGGAGTAATACATCATTAGTTTTTGAGCATATGAGGAAAGCGTATATACATTTTAATCGAACAAGTGGTGTAATCATTGATAACGATGGAGCGAGACGGGAACAGCTTACAACTGAGATATCAAAGTTGAGAACGGCTATCAGGCGAAAGTATAAAGAGTTTAAGGGGGGAGTCTGCGTCAAATATGGCAAAAAAACATATTTTTAACAACAATTTTTTTAATTGTTTAACCCTTTTAGTGCCGCGAGTCACGCTCCGTGACGACGGGTATCGGTGCGAAAAATGCCGTTGTCACGGAGCGTGACGATTAGTATTTGATTTATTTTAGTACTCTGATAATGTAATAACTGGCTAATATCGATGCAGACGTCTTCCTAAGATAACCTAGTATTCGGATCGATCGATGTTTGATGTTCAATATCGATTTTATATCGATCTATTCATTGTATACATAGTCGAATTCGAATTGGTTCTTAGTTTACATTGCGTTGAGTGGCGTTGCATTCTGTTTGTGCTGTGAGTTTGAACCTTAGTTTCGTTTATTTATATTTCGAAATGGAACGAAATAAAGTTAATTGTGATGACTCTGGATTTATTGAGAGCCCTTTTAGAAGAAGTTGGAAGTGGTGGGGAATTGTAAACTACAATGGAAACGTCGGTTACTGACCAAAGTGTAAGGTATGATGGTACGCCTGCACAAAGTAGTATCTTGGTTGAAAATCCCACTCTAGATGTAGATGTAGACGATGATATTGATATGTCACCTAGTCCTACATCAGGTCCTAGTGGTGTTTGCAATATCTTACCAAGAAAGAGGTATAGGCGACCTAACCTAGCTAGGCCTACAGGCTATGATTTGGATGTATCAGACACTACTGTGGATGACACAGATGAGGACAGTGTCCTAGTGACACTGAACCCTCCACTGACCATTCCAAACCTAAATTAGGAATGAAACAAAGAGGCCGTAGAAAAAGAGGAAGAGGTTTCGCTGCCTCGACTCCGGGAAAAAGAAACCTATCCGTCTCAAAAGTTAGTAGGCCTAAATTAGTCAAGCCTAACACTAGCGTTGGTAACAACCCAAATATTGTTGAGAGGCCTGGGGATGGTGTAGAGAATGAAACTGGAATAGATTTATTAGGCCTAGAATCTAGTGATGACCTTTAATCTTCCGAGGAAGATAACGCTGATGACCCAGACAGTGATGAAGACGAACCCTGGTATGAAATGCGCGAAGGAGATATTTTGCTTGACTCTCCTGTGAAATTTATAGAACACGTAGGCACCCAAACATATGCCCCCAACAGACTCCCAACCGATTATTTATTTCAATCTGTTCTTTACAGTGGCTCTGATTACGAACTTTGTTACTGAAACCAACCGCTACGCAACACAATCCATTGCAAATGCTATAACATCTGGTTCATTGAAGCCTAAGTCCCGTGCCACTGAATGGTTACCTGTTTCATTTAACGAAATGAGAGCTTTCATTGCATGTATTTTGAACATGGGTCTAATAAGAAAAAGTACGATTGCCTCATACTGGTCCACTTTGCCCTGCAGTGCAACACCCTGGTTTGGAAAAATGTTCTCCAGAAATGTTTCCAGTTACTTCTAAAATTCTTTCACCTGATAGATAATAAAGAACAAGCAAAATCCCCTTATGACCCTTGTGCAAAATTTATGCCATTGTAGAACATGCTAATATATTATTTAGACACTATTTTGTTCCACACGAGAAATTATCAATTGATGAATCGCTTATTGGCACAAAGTCCCACACATCATTATTACAATATTTGCCCAATAAACAGCATCATCGGTGGGGCATAAAATTATGGGTTTTATGCAATTCTGCAGTAAACTACATTTTGGCATTTTCTGTATACAGGGGCGCCGTCACTGATGAAGACAAACAGAATAAAAAACAGTTAGGCGTGTCTCACTTGGTTGTAAAAAAACTCCTTAAAGTTGGTAATTATCTAAACAAGGGTTATCATTTGTTTGTTGATAACTTTTATACCTCCATACCCTTGGCTAGATATCTTTATGATGTAGGGATCTACATCACTGGTACAATTAGAATAAACAGAAAGCTACTTCCAAAAGAAATAAAACCTAGATTCAATGTTGGACAAACCAAATTTTTTTAAACTGGCCCTTTACTTTTGTGTGGACACAGAGATAAGAAATCTCAAAAGAACCAAGTTTTAGTTTTGTCTACTAAAGCACAAAATACAACAGAAGTAGAGAGAAGAGTACGACATCAAACAGAGCCAGAAATAATAAATAAACCTGATATCATACTTGAATATAACAAGTTCATGGGAGGAGTTGATGTGTCCGACATGATGATTTATGCTTATCTTGATGAGCGAAGAACGGTGAGGTATTGGAAGAAAGTAGTATTCAACGTGATGAGCAGAATGGTGTCTAATCTGTACATATTATACAAGGAAAATATCAAACCAACAGGTAAAAAACCTATGAACCGCCTTTAATTTACCGAAAACATAATAAATGCGATCGGAGAAGAATGGTTAACGTATAAAAACACACCTGAGCCCCGAGATCCACTTCAGCAAAATCCTTTATATGGAATAAAGGTTGTCTGGAAACATGGTTAGGAGATGTTATGGATGTTCAACCGAACAACGCCTGAGACGCTCACATTTTGTATGCGTGAACAAGGATTGCATCCAGAGTGTATCCCTACCCATCAGTGCAAAAATTAATGAAATTAGCTTTGTGTAAATAGTTATTTAGTGTAAACAACATTATGTATAATATGCAATTTTCAAGAAACTTGAACTCACTAAAGCTGGATTTACAGACATTCATAAGGTATGTTACAACAATACTTTTATTATTTATAATTATTATTTTATAATTTACAATAATTACTATGGTTACAAAATAGGTTTAGGTAATCAAATAAGCATTTAGAATATACTATTACATTGTTTTTACTGTTTCTTATAGTGGGTACAATGGTTTGCATTACTGTCCTGATTAGACCTTAGATTTGCGTTTGGTACGCGTTGTAAGGTATTTTTGTTTTCCAAAAAAAATTTTTTTTGTTTGCTTGAAAATAATATATATGTACTGATTTTGTTCAGTTTTAGATGTACTTTGCAAATGTATTAATTGTTTTAATCAATAACAATTCTACAGTTATCATTTTTTGACTCAAAGTCAAAAAAGTTTTGTTTAAGATTATAAATATTTAGTACAAGTTTTTTTACAATAACTAACAAACACAGTTATGCAACATTTATCATAGAACACAACAACAAAAATTCTATGAGTCTATCACAAAAAATGGATTTTTTATAATTTTTTAACCAAACACTTACATTTTTGCTCAGATTGGCCTGGCACTTTACAGCCAGGAAGGCGTTCAAGGTCGCGGCACTAAAAGGGTTTTAAATTATTCTTCAATATTTCCCTGACCCAATTATATAAGTATAACCATGGAAATATCATTTTATCCCACTCAAAATAATTTTCAAAATAAACGCTGCACAGGCCAGTCTCACATTTCAGGAGTCTGTTTGGTAAGCCATCGCGTCTGTTCTGCTTGTAACATGTTCTGATGCATTGTATTTTAGAATTATTACTCTATAATATATATCACAGAACATACCTGTACATGTACTTGAGATAGATACTTTCGTTGTCTTTGGTCAAAACCAAAGATATATTGTATTTTTCATATCCAAATATATCAAGTGCCAGATGGTTTCCTAGTTGTAATTTGGAAATAATTCGTTTTTGTTGATGTTTACAAACATTGAAATCCAGTGATTGTGAATTTCATTTACCTTCATTATATTATTTTGATCTAATCACTTTATTAGTATTAGAAAGTGCTTAGTTTATGTTCGTGTGTTTATTTCAGTGATAATCTAGGCTAGGATCCCACCTAGTTTTGTGCGAGATTTGTTTCCACTGTAGTTATATATTGTAGGTACAATGGCACCTATAAAACAGAGATCTAAATATAACAAATATGTAACAAACTCAAAAAAGTCTAAGGCAAAGTTAGCTATTATGAATAGATGGGAGTCTAGGACTAGTGAGTCTGTCAAACCAACAAACCCAATTCTCAATTGTGAAAAACGAGTAATTAAAGTTGAGGCATCTACAAGCCAAAATGAAAATGAAAATTCTAATTCAAATGTAGACAACATTGAACAGAATTTGTACTCAAACATGCGAAAACAGGACTTTATAAACAGTAATGTTGAAATTGGCCTAGATGAAAGTTCGGAAGCAGCGCCTGAATATTTGATTGTTGACAAACATAACCTGAGCCAACTCTTTGAAAAACTGGTTTGTCCTAACTGCAATATATCTGGACTAAAGTTAGGAGTATCAAAGAAATGTGGTTTTAACTCTAAGCTCACTGTGGAGTGCAAACACTGTGCGGGTAGCCTATCATCGGTGTCAAGTTCTCATCAAATTCCTAATGACGCCGGATACGACATCAATAGGCGAATGACTAAGGCTTTTTTATCCATCAGTAAAGTGTATGCTGCTCTTGAACAGTTCTCAATTGTCATGAACATGGACTGTATGAGCAAAGATTTGTTTCACAAATCCTCTGTCATTGTTCAAAAGTTGGGAAATGTAGTAGGAATTGAAAGTTTGACAAAGGCTAGGGCACGCGTTCGGAATACTGTCAGAGAGAAAACAATGAACCAACTCAAACTAGTGCAATTGATCTGGCTGTAAGTTTTGATGGTTCTTGGCATAAAAGAGGCTTCACTTCAAACTACGGAGTAGGCTCAGTCATTCATATCGACACAGGTTTGGTTATAGACTACTGCGTTCTGTCAAAGTTTTGCCGTAACTGTGCGATGACAGAAAATACCTTAGGTGAAGGCAGCCCCGAATTCAATATCTGGTATCAAGGTCATGTTTTGGATTGCGACAAGAACTATGATGGATCTTCGCCAGGTATGGAGGTAGCAGCTGCTGAAATTTTGTGGAAGCGGTCGATAGCCTACAAGTTTCGTTACACCACAATCGTAAGCGACGGGGACCCGAAAGTATTCGCTCACTTGCAGAGTATAAATATTTATGGGGGTGACATAGAGCTGACAAAAGAAGAATGTATTAACCATGTCTATAAAAGGCTTGGTACTGCCCTCCGTAATGAAATCAAAGCATGTAAGGCCAAAAAAATTACTCTTGGTGGTAAGGCACACGGAAGTTTGAAGGATTCTACAGTAAAAGAAATTAACAAGATACTATCACAATGCCATATTCAGCGATGTAAATAAAGATGTAGCTTCAGCCAAGAACTCAATCCTGGCAACACTTCACCATTGTGCGTCAACTGACGAAACCCCCAGACACAGCAAATGTCCCACTGGTGAGAATTCTTGGTGTTTTTACAATCGCGCTCTCGCTAATGAAGAAGTTCCAGGTAGGCATGCTGAAAACATCAAAACACCTTTGGACAAGCTGGTGTTACAGAATATAGCACCAATATAGAAATGACTAACAGGGACCGCCCTGTTAGAAAAATGTTTAAAGGGCCAGACGCAAAATGCCAATGAAAGTCTGCATAGTTTTATTTGGCGCAAGTGCGATAAATCGAGGGGCGTGTCCCGTAGGCTAGTAGAATTAGCAGTAGCAGAAGGTGTAAGTGAGTATAACTTTGGAAATACAGCTCTTATTTCTACTCTACACAATACAAAGCTATCCCCAGGAACAAAAAGTATTGCTATGGCAAAAGTGCGCGACCGCCGAAGAAAAGTAAAGATCCACCGTACTAAATCCGAGAGGTTGAAGAGGCGCAGAAACTACCTGAGAATGAGAAATATTCAATCAGAAGAAAGAAAAAAGGAGCAGGAAGGTTCCTTATATGGGCCTGGAGAATTCTAGCAAGATTGTAAGTTTGTACTGAATAAAACGTTGCTTGTTGAATATAATGTATTGTTTTTTTGCGTTTTCCGAAAGTTTTAATTTTTGACACGGGAAAGGTTGTATTTTGACCCACATTCGACATTGACCCACTGCGGCGTGAACGTGTTAAGCATGTTAAAAATAGCACAAACACAGCTGATCAATCAGTAATAATGACGAAAGTTTACGATCAAGTTGGCCGGTCGTCAATGACGTCATAGCCGTGACGCTTAAAAGCCCCACACACTACCGGACCAGACCTTCAGACCAGACCGTCTGGTCTGGTGTCAGGCACTTGTCGTATCGTGTGTGGGGCTGTCTGCGGACCGATTTTCTCGGACCAGACTGTCTGCGTGTCTGATGGTTGAACCCTCCGACCACCGACGGTCTGAGGTTCCCCCACCACTATTTTTTGTCCGGTCTGGAGTGTGTAGCGCTGTCTGTCGGACGGCCGACCGTCGCGACAGTCTTCATCCATCTGTTGCAGTGAGTGTTGCTGTTCTAGCACAACATCGTGATGTCTTCACAGCAATCCCAACCGAACAATGAAGCTGAAAAAGAGGTTTTAGTGGAGCTTATTGAGTCACTAAAAGAGAACCGATGTTTGTGGAACACTAAGTGCGATGCCTATGCGAATAGGGATCTACGGAGGGCAGCACATGGTTCGCTGTTGGAGATATACAAAAAATTCCAACCGAATGCAACAATTGACCTGCTCAAGAAGAAGATAGAAAATCTCAAGTGCAGTTTCAGACGGGAATTGAGGAAGGTAAGCTTCACAACATTGATGTTTGTATAAATTATCCAATAATTTATTAACTTCTTGATTTTATATAATTTTTATTTATTTATTTAATACTAGCTGAGTACCCGTCCTTCGTACGGGGATCTTATTGTTAGTAATGAGATGAGTACAGACATAATAGAAGCATGTTCTAAGTTACTATAATGTAGATAGTCAGTAAAGATATACTCGAAAACAGTCCTAACGGTATTTTATTCGAGCAGCAGCCAGATATATACACCACGTCTCTGGTTCTATGAACTCATGTCATTCTTGGAAGAGAAGGAGATGATCAGAGAAGGATTGGATACTCTGGAAGAAGACGAGTCACAAATGGATGCTGTGGTAAGCAATTAGCAAAATCACGTTATTGCGCTCTTAACATATCCTCTTGAAACGTAAGGGCTCCTTTGTCGTTGTAGTAGTCAAGAAAACATCTTCGAATGTTCTTTCCTTGTTTAGAAACAGTTCTTACACTCGATTGCTGCATTGGTGCCAAGGACCGCACCTCATGATTTTTTTGTAATTTTTTTAATGTCCTGTTTGGACTTTTTAAAATGACTTAAACGACTGTTTCAATGTGTATGGATAGTATATGAGATTCATATGAGTTGTTTAAAACTACCAATAAACTAATTGTTATTGAATATTGTGTGGTTTATTTACCTTTATGTACTTCTTCAGACAGTGGTAAATTGCAGCACAGGTTTCAGGTATGATTGATGACAGGAGCTGAGGCGAAATAGCAGCACTGAATTTTAAGTCTTCGTAACTCCTCCCAGTTGCCAGATATCGGAGAGTTACAATCAGCCTCTCCTCAGCACTCACAGAACTTCTAAATAAAGTGTTCTTTTTCTCAATGAAAGGCTTAACCATATAGAGTAAATCGGTAAAACACTGCTCGTCCATTCGCAAAAAATTTCTAAAATCACTCTCGTCCAGTTCTTTTAACAGATTTAAGTGTGTAAACCTTTTTCGATCATGAAGCCACTGCTTAGCCCATATTTTCCGTTTCTTCCGGCGTTTTTCCTCAGTTATCAACATACAACTAAGAGCTAAACCTATTTTTCTGGTTCCTAGACAACACTGGTGCCATGACGTACAGGTGTTCTCATCACGGTGTCTCAACTACGAATGTTTGGTCTGGGAGTGTGTAGAGCCGTCCAAGACGGCATGCTTGCAGCCAGACGGTCTGGTCTGAAGGTCTGGTCCGGTAGTGTGTGGGGCTTATTAGTTTTCGTAGTTGCCGGTCTGCTGTTTCCGTGAGTGTTCTGTTGAGGTTATGTTTACGTGTTTGTTTCTAATAATGTTATACCCTTTGTCGACCGACGGGACTTCCCAAGTCCCGGTATTTTATTGGTCGCCTTTCTCATGAACAGTTGCAAATGAAGCTATTCTAGGGTTGCCATTGGTTGAAGCTGTTACCTAGCAACCGTTTTAGAAAGTCCTCATAGTTCTAAATTAGTCCGCTAAGTTGCAGCACATACTGGACTCCATAGAGGCAGGCATGAGCAATGCTATGCTGTTTTCTTTGTCATTACACAATTTATAAAATAAAGTAACTATCACAATTTGACCCTGTAAACGTGTTATATGGTTGTATTATACACTTAGGCGTTATAATAAAACCATTTACATGTTGTAATGACAACAGATAATTAGATTTACTCTTATATGTGAGTGGGACTTACAAGTCCCGTTGGGCAGATAAATCACTAGCTGACTGCTAGCTGTCTGCTTTGATGTTTGTTACAGTGTAACCTCAAAAGTTGTTGTGAACTGTTCTTTTATACATTTGATATAGTTTCAGTAGTTATAAGTGAGTTTAATTATTTAGGAATTTTAATGTACAGTGAATAATGGAAAAACTAACAGATGAACAAATTGAAGACATTTTAGATAACGTAATATTTGAAGACTTGCCAGAAGAAGATGCAAGCAAAGTGACCGATGTTGAAAGTGATGGTGAGGAAGTAAATGAGCCTAGTCTATTTGATAAAGTGTTTAGTGAAGAGATCAGTAAACAACTAAAAAAACAAAGAAGATATGGACACAATGAAGTGGCTCTTAGAAATGTAGTTTCTGAATTAGATGAAGATATTTTGGTAGCGGTAAGTGATAGCCATAGTGTGTTAGATGAGCCCAGTACTAGTACAAGCTTAGGCCTAACAAGTACTAAAAATGTTACAAAACAAAAATTAAAACCAAATTTAACATCTAAAAAGGGGAAAACAAAAACTGTTAAAGAAAAGAAAACTTCAAAAGCAGAAAATGTAAGGCAGGTAGAGGCAGATTTTCGGAATTGGGAACAAATTGAAGTTAGTACCAGGGAGGAAGCAAACTCAGAACGTACGCCTGGTCCAAAGGATGAGTTTTTTGGCCACTGTAAAACCGCTACCGATGTGTTTTTAGTCCTTGTAGAAGAACTTCTTGATCATATCGTAGCGCAAAGTAACCTGTATGCAGTGCAAAGGGACCCAAACAAGGTTCTAGGGTTAACAAAAGAATGGCTGATGACATTCATAGGCATAAATTTTATTATGGGTTACCATAAACTTCCAAGTTGGAAAGATTATTGGAGTTCTCAACGAGATCTTAACGTTCCCGTCATATCAGAGGCTATGGCAAGAAATAAATTCGATGATATATTGAAAAATTTGCATGTCAATGATAACCAACAAGTACCCAACAATAATAAAGACAAGGCATACAAAATAAGGCCTATGATATCAGCTCTAAATAAAAAGTTTATGGAGGTGTACGAAGGAACCCGAGAACTATCTGTCGATGAATTGATGATTGCTTTCAAAGGGCGCTCATCAATGAAACAATATAACCCCATCAAACCTATAAAAAGGGGATATAAGTTATAGTGCATTGCCGACCAACATGGCTATATTTTAAAATTTTAACTGTACCAAGGGAAGAACGAGGAGGTTGAAAATGAATTTAAAGATTTTAGCCTTGGTGAAAGAGTTGTCCTTTTCCTCACTAAACCCTTTTGGGGTCAAGAACGAAAAGTATATTTTGATAATTATTTCAATTCTTTTCCGTTACTTGATAGGTTGAAGACAGAAAAGGTATTAGCCGCTGGCACAATAAGAAAAGACAGGAAAGGTATGCCGCCCGATATTTTAACTATCAAGGATTCGACCAGAGGGTATTTTGACTACAGAGTAAATGATCAAGGGAGTTCTGTTTTTGTGTGGATGGACAGTAAACCTGTTTACCTTGCTTCAAACTGCCATGGGAATGAAGAAACGAAAGTGAAGCGAGTCGTGAAGAAAGATGGGACAAGAGCTGAGGTTCCTTGCCCTACTGTGGTATTTGACTATAATAAGGGAATGGGAGGTGTGGACCTTGCTGACAGGTACCGTGCGTTATACTGTGTAGACAGAAAATCTCGAAAGTGGTGGCACCGATTGTTTTTTTTGGATGTTAGACATAGCATTTGTTAACGCCTTTGTTATCTATTGCCAGCTTTTTGAAAAAGTCTCTGTGTTAGAATTCCGACGAAGTCTCAGTTTGGGCCTCCTGACATACAGCCCCAATAACAGAGGTGGATCTAAACGTAACAGTGCAGGTAGCCCAAGACTACAAACTGCAGCTGCCCCAAAGAAAAAGAAAACCTTGGAATACTCAGTGTCCAAAGAAGTTCGCTTGGGAAACCGAGGCATTCACTGGCCTAAGTTTTATGATACGAGAGGACGCTGCGAGGTTTGCTCCAAGGAAAAGATAGAATCCAGGCCTTACAGCAAGTGCGACCACTGCAATGTTTTCTTGTGCTGCAATGACAAAAAGAACTGTTTTTTTCCGCTATCACCATGACCAATAGTTACTTACTGTCAACAGTATTTGCCAATTTTTCCAAATTTTAAATTTTCTTTTAATTAAAATTTAATTATTTTTAATTTTATTTATAATAATTTTATTAATCATATTGGCAAATACATCTTAGGTCAATTTTACTTCAAATTGTATACCTTGTGTAATGTTTGACTGTTGTTTTGTTTTATAAAGTAGGCATTTTTTGGAATTTATCTATTTATTTTTTCATCCTTTTACATAAGTTATTTGATAAAGTAAGGAAAATACATATTGTAATGGTAATATAATGTAGTGACAACCATAACAACTTTATACTGATTACATTCACAGTGACTGATGGGACTACAGAGTCCCTGAGTTAACCTAACCAACCAATGCTCAAGTGCCCAACGGAACTCTCAAGTCCCAAAGAAAAAAAATTTCCCCAGATGGTTTAGGTAACCATGGAGTTATTTAATAATTAAATTTAATTTATAAAAAACATTTTCCAGCAAAAATACTCTTAGTTTTTTTATTTATTCAGTGGTTGGGCAACAACCGTGACGCTTTGTTTTCGTAGTTGCCGGTCTGCTGTTTCCGTGAGTGTTCTGTTGAGGTTATGTTTACGTGTTTGTTTATAACAATGTTATAAGCCAATTTATTGTGAATTGTGTAAGCAATTTCGTAATATGGATCGTTCAAGGTCCCCACTGAGTGAAAATACTCTTAGAAAAGTAGTGGAAGAAGAATTCCTAAATGACAACTTTGTCAGTGATAATTCTGAACCTGAAACATCTCAGGATGAAAGTAGCAGTAGTGTGGTAGATGATACAGATAGTGATCCTGAATACATCCCAGATGATGAACTATCTCAAAATAGAGTCTAGGTAATAACTTTTTATTTCGAGATCTCAATTTTTCAAATTCATCAGATGAAGATGAGCCTAGGCCTACTCATGGACCTCAACCTTTGCCAATTCCACACCAACATAGGGCAAGGGGTAAACCAAGACTTGCTAGGCCTAATGAACAGGACAGTAGTAATGAGGACAATACTGATTCGGAAGATGGGGCAGGTTGGGTGGAAGTTGATGAAGAAAATGACAATGACTATAACCATTTGTTCACATTTCATGAAGAGCCAGGGATCAAACATTGCCCACCTCGTAACTCATCACCTGTAAGTTATTTTGTGTTGTTTTTTACACCTATGCTTTTGGAGACAATAGTAAAATTTACAAACAAGTGTGCTTAAGAGTTCATCAATAATAATATGAGATTGAAGGAAAATAGCAGAGCCAAGTCTTGGGAGGCCTGTTATCAGACTTGAAATTCAAGCATTTATTGCAGTTCTTATGAATATGGGGCTAAATCAGAAGCCTATTATTCATAGTTATTGGTCTAGGACTTCTAGCCAATTTACACCATGGTTTTCCAGAATGTTCAATAGAAACAGGTACCAGGCTATTTTACAATTTTTTCATCAGGTTGACACATACGAATTACCTCTTCCACAACGACCTGGTTATGATCCTCATGCCAGGTTCCAATCATTAATAGATCATATGAACAGGGTAACAAAATTTTATTTTACGCCTGGTAAACATTTGTCTATAGATGAGAGCATGGTGAGCACTAAGGGCCACTCGCAATTACTGCAGTACATGCCAAAAAAGCGTAACAGATGGGGCGTAAAGCTCTGGTCCATTTGTGGCTCCGTGACACATTATTGCATCTCTCTTTTTTTACAAGGGTGCTAAAGGATCAGACAGAGCAGAAGTTAGAAAGACTGGTCTAGGACAATATGTTGTAAAAAAAACGATCTCGGTGGCCAATTCACGTCACCTCTGCGAGATATAACCATACCCTCAAATCGTTCATGCAAAATGTTTATGATTTCGTTCGCTGTGTGGCACGTAGAGCCGTCCGGCTGAAACCAAATGTCGTTTACATCCACATAGTTCAATTTGGGCCAAAATAAATCCGTCATCATCGTTCGTTCGCCGTTTAAGCCTCGCACGCACTACGACGGAACGGAAGGACACGACAGAATTTTTCAAATATGAATAGTATTGATTGTTATGGAGATGCGCGCACTTGGACGGACGGGACGGAAGAGACGCGTCGGACGTCAGTCAGATTATCTGAGGAAAAGAACTTTTCAACAAATTCTGCGCGTCGGCGACGTCGGGGTCCGTCCCGTCCGGTGTTGTAAGCGCACACACCTCAGACGGAACGGAAGGAAATTTTCTCTATTCCAGCTATATCTTCTGAGCCAAAATGGATATCTCAAAGTTAATTTCTCTTGTTCAAAACTACACCGAGCTGTACAACATGCGTCATCCTGAATATTTTAACGTCAATAGAAGAGAGAATTGTTGGGAAGAAATCGGTGCAATGCTGGGACAAGCAGGTAAGAGCAAATTACTAATGATTTTACTGTAGACACTTGTTGATTGTTAATTCGGCGAACATAACCTCAAATACCGCTACTTTAGACAACGTTTGTTTAGGCTTCTTTGTAACGCCTGTACAGTACAGTATATAGTTTTATGTTTCATTACAGGATTTTGAACATACCACATACCTTTTTTTGTGAAGTACAGTACTTCGTGTTAAGTCTGTGAAACCAACTAAATACATGAGACTATAGAACAAGCGCAGCTTTCGTTGTAGCATATGCAAAGGTTTTTGCAAGGATTTGATCAAACTTCTGTGTAAGGAACTTGATTATTTGATCCAAGAACATATTGTTACAGTTTGGTAAGTATATCTTTGAAAATAATAGAAAAATTGGTGAAAAAGTATTGTTTCGGAAAAAAATTAAAATGAAAAATTGATTTTGTTTAGGTGAAAAATACATTTCTGTTTTAGCTATAAGAAGGGTTTTCCGGATCGTATGTTTTTTTTATACATTTTATAATTTTTCTATGATGTACATGATCATATTGAAGAATCTCAATTTTGTTTATATAATATTCTAAATTATTTAATAGGCTTATCACTGTTCAAAGATGTTTGTAATAAATAATATTTGCATATTTCTTCTTCTTCTACCTACTTCTCCAAGTTCCAACTTTCTTAGAATTGCCTATTATTTTAGATAAAAAACTATTCCACACATAACAAATAAATATGAAATAATCAAATTCATAAATAGAACTAACCATAAAGTAAGAAGAAGAAAATTCAAAACACTGTAAAATTAAGCTTTATTACAAACACATAGTTAATTTAGGAAACTTTTATTGAGAAATAAGATTACATGGATAGATTTATTGACATATATATTTTTGTGGATGAGTTTTTGCAGTAGTGGTAGAAATAACTAGAAACAATCATTCCTTTCGTGTTACGTTCACTCAATCAAACATGTTGCTTGCCCACTTGAACTCTTCTTTCTTGCCACGAAACTGATCCAAATTCAGAGCAAAAGTAGTCCCTGAACATATTTCTTACTGTGATAGCTTCACTACCAGCCAAACCACCAGTACCTTTCAGTGGAGCTAGTGACACAGCCTGTGAGATTGTATACGCTAAATCCCTTTCTGTCCAATGACTTGAATCTTCCCTTAAGTAGTTGTGCAAACAACAAGCCGCAAGAACAACAGAAGAAAGATGATCCTGTGACAGGGCTAATCTTCTTTCGAAAATCCTGAACCTTCGAACTACTCGTAAAATGCCGAATGCATTTTCAACGACGTTCCGAGCTCGGCTCAAGCGGCAGTTAAAGATTTTTTCTCTATCTTTTCCGTGCACATTGTCTCGTGAATAAGGCCTCATTAAGTTTGTTCGAAGAGGAAAAGCTTCGTCACCAATAATGACATAAGGAAGATGCACACCAGTCATTGGAAGTACTTTGGAAGATGGGTAAGCGTAAAGTTCCATTTTCCAGTTTCTTCCCCAATTCCGAAGTACTAAAAATACCTCCATCAGAGTTTTTCCCATAGCCACCAACATCTACGAATATAAACTTTTTATCGGCGTCTACTAATGCCAATAATAAAACAATGCTGAAGCACTTTTTGTAACAAAAGAAATCAGCCCCACTGTCATGTGGTGCTTCTATTAACACATGTTTTCCATCTAAAGCGCCAATGGCATTAGGAAAATTCCACTGCTGGTGAAATCCGCTTTCTATCTTTTCCCACACGTCTTATGTAGGCTCCGGCATAACTATCGGTTGTAAGCATTCCCATAGCACAGCACATGTTGAATGGACTACTTCCCGAAGAGTTGTTAGTCCCATGCGATAAGAATATGCCATTGCACGGTAGGACATCCCAGTAGCAAGGAATCTAAAACAATAATTTGTTGTTTTGTTTTATGTTATAAATTTATAATGTTAAAACATGTTACAGTGTTTGGTAATGTTACAGGTTCAGACTGCAAGGAACGTTGGGTAAAGATACGAGACTGCCATCGCAAAGCACTTCAGCGGCGCAGGACAAAAAGTGGCCAGGCAGCCAAGAAAATAAAACCTTCCAGATATGAAAAGAAGCTTGCATTTTTAGTGCCTTATCTTGTTGATGACGACCAGCGTACATCCAACTTCGCTCCCAGCGTAAATTCTACTGAAGACAAAGCTGGTGGCATTGATGAGGACGAAGAGGAAGTGTTTAAAACGACACAGAAGACAGTTATCCTGAGTCACTATCTACATCGCCACTGCTTCTGAATACCACAAATTCTGTGCCACTGAACACTTCTTCAACTTTATCACCAGGAAATGTGTCCCAAGCAATGACTTCTTCTTCAAATACGTCTTCCTTAACTAGGAAACCATTGATGTATAAGAAACGGAATAGAAATGGTGGTCAACCGAAGACTGCGGCTACTGTTGCAAGATTATTTGAATAATATATCTGAGCGTCCTAAAACAGTTGAAGTGGCTGACTCTCTTACAACTTTTTTTCAATCCATGGAAAAGACAGTTAGGGGCTTTCCTTTAAGAGACCAAATTGAGATGAAAAAGAAAATATTTCAACTAGTTAGTGATAGGGAAATGGATCTTGTGTACAGACCAACTCCTGAACCTGTTGAATAGTCATTTATTACACCACAGTCAAGTTCTTCTGCTGCAACGCCAGAGGAACGCTTACTTGGGTACAACATATTGGACATATCTTTGAACTCATATAATAACACACTTTCATAATAACATAACAACCACTTGGACTCTTTCATTGAGTTATGCATTTTGTTGTTTGTGTCCACTCTATATCATTTTGTTTGTAATAGTTTAAAATAAATAAAACTTCTGTGTTAAAAAGGCAATTATTTTTTTTAATTTCATCTTCTAAGTACCAACATTATAAAATAATGTTTCCCGTTACTATTAGCAGTAATAAAAAAACGCTGAACTGAAGAAGTAAAAAAAGACTTAAAGAAGGTATAACTTAATTGGTAAGGTTTAATTTTTTAAAATTATTTATTCAAAAGGGTAATTACAAGATTAACTTTCTTATATTAATTTTATCCCCGACCACTGTTCTGTACTGAAATAAATTATTAGTTGTGTATTTTATTTGCTATTTCAGAAATGACAGAATATTATTCTGAGAACGTTACTTAAACTTTATTTTTCATATACAGTTGTGTTCACTACATATGAAACCTATTGCATGCAGCAATTCATTGTAGTTATAAATAAATAGTGGTTTTGTTTGAATATACTCATATTGTAGCGTTAAAGGTATTTAATTCAACATTATACAATTTTATAAAATTAAATAATATGTAATTATTAGGTATGTTTGTTCATAATTGGCCAAAGGAAATTAAATAATAACAATGGTAATGCGTGTGAGTAAGTAAATCTGGATAAACTAATATAAAAGCTTACCTCAAACATATTGCTAATCTCTCTTTAGCTTCAACTGGTGCTCTGAACTTCGTTTTTCTGCGTGATAATTTCTCTTTTATAATGATAAGAAGATCTTCAAATTTGCTGTGAGTCATGCGGAAATATCCAAAAAAACTTTTCATCGTCTTCTATCAAATCTGGGAATAACGTATGAAACTCCCCCAAAGCTAACCTTTTAGTGTTTATGCTATGTACCCAAAACCTGGCTTTTCTTCGACTTCTCTCTGCCTCTTCTTCTTCTTCTATTACGAATGCAGCAACAATAATTAATTCTTCATCTAAGCACTGAAGCATCTTTGACATGTTTTAACACAGACTGAGAACTTGATTAAAACACCCAAGACGAGTCTGGCGTGGCGTGGCGGTTCCGTCCTAATGCGCGCACCCTATCTTAAAATTTCCAGTCGTCCGTTCTGTCGTTGTGCGCGCGAGGCTTAACAGTCCCAAAATTTTACAAGAAAATGTTGACTATCAACATATTGAGTTCTTTAACAACCAGCAATGTTCTAATCAATTTGATTTATTCATACAAACTATTGAGGTAAGTGATGTGGTCGGTGAGCCAGCATCAGTTGAAGATAAAGTGAATTTGACCCAAGATTCAGAACAGTTAAAACGAAAATGATGAGCTGGCAAAAAACAACCAGGAGTTGGTTGGCAGTGAAGAGCAATTACAGGGCCAAGAGTTGGTTGGCGAAGAAGAAATAGAGGATCAGGAGTTTGTCGACAGAGAAGTAATAGAGGAGCAGGAGCTTGTTGACAGAGAAGAAGTAGTAGAGGAGCAGGAGCTTGTTGACAGAGAAGAAGTAGTAGAGGACCAGGAGCTTGTTGACAGAGAAGAAGTAGTAGAGGACCAGGAGCTTGTTGACAGAGAAGAAGTAGTAGAGGACCAGGAGTTTGTCGACAGAGAAGAAGTAGTAGAGGACCAGGAGCTTGTTGACAGAGAAGAAGTAGTAGAGGACCAGGAGCTTGTTGACAGAGAAGAAGTAGTAGAGGACCAGGAGTTTGTCGACAGAGAGAAGTAATAGAGGAGCAGGAGCTTGTTGACAGAGAAGAAGTAGTAGAGGACCAGGAGCTTGTTGACAGAGAAGAAGTAGTAGAGGACCAGGAGTTTGTCGACAGAGAAGAAGTAGTAGAGGACCAGGAGTTTGTCGACAGAGAAGAAGTAGTAGAGGACCAGGAGCTTGTTGACAGAGAAGAAGTAGTAGAGGACCAGGAGCTTGTTGACAGAGAAGAAGTGATAGAGAACCAGGATCAGTTAGTTGGTGGAGAAGAAGAAGTAGAAGTCCAAGATCCAGCTGATGGACATGCAGAACCAGATGATATAGTTTTATTGCAAGGACGCCCCAAAAAGGACGCAGGCGAAAGATTCCTGATCAGTCAAGAGCGGATCGACAAAAAAGGTGTAGAACTAATCAAGACTACATCAATGCAAAAGGCACGTTGGTTGAGTCCAGGGAGTTTAGGGACTACCAGTGTTCATGTAAGTGTAATAAAAAAATAAGTACTGAAAATCGACAAAAAGAATTTACCAGATTTTGGTCACTTGACACGTTAAGTGCTAAGTGTCTCTTTGTTTGCAGTAAGGTATCCGTGAAACCAGTTGCAAGAAAAAGGGTGATAGGTCCAACCGTTCGATCAAATACAAGAGTTTATTCCTTAGCGGGACAACCTGTTTGCAAAGCCATGTTTCTCCAGACATTAAGAATATCAAACTGCAGAGTAAATACATATCTTCAAGCCCAGAAAAACTTGGAACCTATAACAGACAATCGGGGCCAACGTGGAGGTTCCAACAAATTACCACAAGTTAAGGAAGAAGAAGTAGTGAAACATATTAACAAAATATCCAAAATACAAATCGCATTACTGCCGCGAGCGTAATGATGAAAAACAGTATTTGACTTCTGAAACAACCCTTCCTCTTATGTATAGCATGTGCAAGGAAGAATATCCTGACAATCCAGTGTCACTCTCAAAATACAAACAGATCTTTTACAGTAAGTTTAACTTGACACGAAAAGCATTGAAAAAGGATAAATGTAATAAGTGTGACACAGTTAGTGCTCAGGCACAGGCAGCAACAGCAAACGGAGCTAAAGAGCAGATACTGCTAAAACATGAAGAACACCTTAAAGTAGCCAATGATGCTCAAACCCTGATGAAAGAAGATTTAAAAAGAGCCAGTGAGGACAGTGAATTAGAGGTTTTAACCCTTTGCGCTCGAAGGTAGTATTTGTTATTTGTCCTTGGAGCTCGTATGGCCAGCTCTACTGGCCGCCGCCATTTTGTCAGGAGCGCGGATTAAATTTTGCTGTAATGTTATCTCAGCTCGTATGTCCAGTTGTACTGGCCAATATACAGAGGGTGGCCAAATTATTAGACTAGACGTATTAGTTTAATGCATTTTTGACTTAACTTTGAATTTCCATGTTAGAAAACATGTATAAACTAAAATAAAACTGCCTAATTTGGTATGGACTACAGTATAAAATCAATTTTATATTATGCTTGAATGTTTTTGTATTGATTCTGATGGCATTGGCAGCACTGAATCAGCTGTTGATTCTTTTGGACATTATAAGCAATTCCTAACCTCAAACTTGGCATACAATTGATGTTGATTATTTGTGTTTGTTTATGTATTGTGTGAATTGCAAAACAGTGTTTATGAAGCGGTTTGTGTTGTAAATCAGTTTGTTCTGCTTTTTTTATAACTTTTAAGTGCATTTTGGTTTCTGAATTGTGTTGAAAAACATTTGACCAGCAATGGGGAAAACAATTGATTTGTCTCCCAGAAAAAGTGCTTCAGTGAAACTTCTATTGGAAGAAAACTGCTATTCACAGACTGAAATAGCTAAGAGATTAGGTATTTCTCCCAAAAATCTGTAAGCAGAATTAAGATGGCCTGTGATCTCAATTTGAATTACGAACCACGTCGAGTAGGCAAATGTGGTCGAAAGCGTAAACTAAATGACAGACTGGTTAGAAAACTAAAAAATATTACTACAATGAACAGAAGAAATACAACAAAACAATTGACTGAACAAATAAATGAGTACGGAGCGAATGTTTCAACTAGAACTGTAAGGAGGGTGTTGAGTGCAGAAGGCCTAAAGGCTTGTAGGCCAAGGAAGAAAACAGAAGATCACGCCTGCCATGGCCAAGAAACGGCTGCATTGCAATGGGCTAAGGGCTTACAAGGCTTCACAGTTGAAGATTGGGAAAAGGTAAACTAACCTACAGTATGCCTATATATACTAGTCATGTATTTATAGCTTATTTTAATATGTATTTTAAAATGTTAAAACTATGGTAATTTCAATATAATGATGAAATTACTACGTAGGCCTATCGTACCGTACAAAACCTATAATCTAATTTAACTTAATTTAACCTAACCTAAGCAACAGTGAACTACAATTCAACTTGTTTTTCCAGGTATGCTTCTCTGATGAGTTTATATTCCAGATTAGTGATGAGAGCTCTCAGTACGTCCGTAGACAATGTGGGGAAGAGTTTAACGAAAATTGTATTCAGCAGTTTGTAAAGCATCCAACGTCGGTAAATGATTTGGAGTGTAATGTCTGTACATGGCCCAGGAAGACTGTATATAGTAGACAAAACTATGAGACAGGACCAGTATTTGAATGTTTTGAAAAAAAGGCTTATTCCCCAAGCAAATGAGTGGTTCCCGAATGGCGAATATATTTTTATGCACGACGGAGCCCCTTGCCACGCAGCGAAGACTGTGTCAAACTTTCTCCGTGAATCAGAGATCAGTACACTTCCATGGCCAGGTAATAGCCCTGACATGAATCCAATTGAGAATCTGTGGGCTATTGTGAAGAAAAGAATGAAAAATCACAAAGTTACAACTCGACAAGGACTTATTGAACTGTTAATACAAGTGTGGCACCATGATGAGGAAATTAGGAACAATTGTAAAAATTAGGTCCAAAGCATGCCAAATAGAATAAAAATGTTAAGAATAAGGGTATGCACACAAAGTATTAAAAAAAATGTATTTGTTGTAATCTAAGATGTAACAAGTTGTTAAAATAAAGTTTTTTCATATTCTTCGCTAAAAAAGCAGTTTCCCCGCACACCGCTTGTATCTCCGGCCAGGACCACGTGGTACAGGTCTGTCTGATGGATTATCTTCAGCATATTCTCCGGCATCTTCCCCAATTTACTGGATGCCCTCTGACAAAGAGCGTCTGTAGATCTCCGGATAATGGATTATCTTCAACATATTCTCCGGCATCTTCCCCAATTTCTGGGTCTGACAGAAGCGTCTGTAGATCTCCGGATAATGGATTATCTTCAGCATATTCTCCGGCATCTTCCCCAATTTCTGGGTCTGACAGAAGCGTCTGTAGATCTCCGGATAATGACTCACTCTCAAGAGAGGCAAACACTGCATCACCTGAAGTAGCGTGTACATAACGGTCGATTGCATTCGCTTCCTCTTCGGTGGCAGCTCGTCCTTCGGTGTTGGTACATATTCTTCTTCGCTTGCGGACTGATTCTCCTTCCCCTGGTCCTGCGAAGGATCGTATTCTTCGTCTGTGATGTGAGGCAATGAAGTCTGCGGTTGCTCCGCGTCCTGACGTTCTTCTAGCTCCTGCTTCCTCTTCCTCTCCTTTACAAATTGTTGTGTTAACATAGTCTCGGCCATTGTCCAGATTGGGCTGCGGGTAGTCAACTTGTAACTTTTGGTAATGTACGTCTGCACCAGTCTATCTCCCATGTGAAACTGAAGAGGTGGTGGGGATTAAACAGATGTGGCATTTATAAGTGGTAAACAGATATCGCGGCCGCGCGTGGCAAGGTCACGTTGGGGCGGGAGATACAAACGGTGCGCGGGGAAACCAACAGCTGCTAACTTGCCGCACTTCGTGCCCTGCCTTCGTAATATGTACCTTCGTCTATCTACTCTGGCGACAGCAGAGCAGAATCTGTAGATGATATGAGTGATGTGGAAGATAACCCGCTACCTGTAAGTAATCAACAGCTTGTAAACATTTACATTGTAGCTAATCCTCAGCCCGCCCCCCAGATTGTAAATAATTTACATGCTGAAAATAATCCACAAAATGATAATCACCCCAATAATGTTGAACCTCATAGGCCTCAACGACAAACTGAGATTGTAAGAGTTTGGGGAGAATGCACAGAAACTCTTAGGCAGTTTCTATTTACTGGAATATCTGGCTTGCAGCTCAATGTTGATGTTTCTGATCCTATGTTTTGTTTTTGAACAGTTTCTAAATAACGATGTACTGGACCTTATTGTGACGGAAACAAACAAGTTTGCAGATCAGTTTTTTACCAATAACGATGTAAGCCGAAGATCTATGAATGGTCACTGGCTTCCAGTTGACAGATACCAAATAAGGCAGTTCTTAGGTATTGTTATGATAATGGGTATGTGTCCTTTACCCCACATGAGATTAAAAGTATCTTTACATTACTGGTCATGTAAAGATATTTACAAAAAAGACCTGATCAAAAATACAATGAACAGGGACAGGTTTGAGAGTATTTTGAAGTGCCATCATTTTCACAACAATGATGTTGTTGATACGGTTGAACCTAGGCTTTCTAAAATAAAGGAGCTAACCAATTTACTGAACACTTTGTTCAAGAACATATTTGTTCCTGGGGAAGAAGTCGATGTTGGTCGAGGTCGGTAGGCCTGGACCTACTGGTAGGAACAGCTTTTCATGTGCTCGTACAATTTTATTGTATAAATTAATTATAATTAACATTTTAACAAAACAATGTGTTTAAAGGTGAACTATAAGTCCTTTGCGTATCAGCTGATACCTTAATTACTCCGCTTCACAATCAGTGAGTCTGTGTTGTCAGTCATTTTGTTGTCAAATCGTGTTAGAGGTTAACTATTGACAGGAAAAAGGAGGGGCCTGACGTTAATCTCCAGATTTCGCGCATGAGCACTCGTGTTTCAGATAGCGAACGTGCTCTCTACAGGGCAGTCTTTCCCTATTCAATCAAGGATTCCCTTACAGCCGGCCGCTGTTACTTTTATAGCGAATTTTCTAAAGGCGCAACGCGCCCAAGTCTAACGGACGGCATCTCAGAATCTGTAGGGGCATCTTACTTGGAGAAGCATACACCTGGTATGACATTTCTCTTTTTTGACTATATAAATGTTACAAGCCTTAAAATATGTCCTTACAATTAGAAAAAAACAAAAAATGGGAAACCAAGCATTGTGATCGATAAGTATAAATATCGATTGGACAGGACTCTGGTAAATGGAGAGGTGTCTTGGAGATGCCTGGCAAAAGACTGCTCAGCGTCAGTGCGCACAAATTCTGACTACACCGAGGTATTGAGTCGTAAGAACTCACATTCCGGAAAGCACCCAGTGACCATGCGATCGCTTACCCCAGTTTCGTCACTCCTTGAACCATCCACTCTGAGCAACGGCCTCCTGACAACTCCGCGGGTTTCACAGATCTTGTTTACTCGTGTTGATAACACTTGTCAAACTGACTTAGCTTTTAAATCAAAAGACGAACTTGTTGCCCGCATTAATGAGCTCATAACTCAAAGGAACAATTTGATCACCAAGGTTCAGGAGTTAAATTCAACACAAGAAAACTTAAAAGCAGATAAATGTAATAAAGTCTGTTCAGAAGAATGTATTTCAATTAAAAAAAAAAACAAAATAATCGTTTAAAGCTCGAAATAATTTAGATCAAAGCTGAAGTACTTAGCTTAACCAAAGAAAATAAAACTAAACCGACAATAATTGAATCCTTAAATGATAATATAAACTGTATGACCTTAAAACTTGAGGAAGCACAAAATGAGAAAATAAGGATAACCAAAGAAGTCTTACACGCGCCCTCCACGGTGGCTGCCCTCTCATTGCCGTCATCTTCTCCAGTCCTCACAACCAATAAGTATCTTCCTCTTACTGACACGACCGAGTATTCGGAGGTAATAGCCCGTTCATCACGTCAAGAAAAAAAAGTTAAATCCGGCAACTTAAAACCACTTCGAAAAGATGTTAGGAAAATGAAATCGAGGAACTTAAACATATCTGTTTCACTGTACAGCGACAGCCACGGCCGTGACATTAATAATCTTTTAGAACAGAAATTCAATTCCAAAACCACTTCCTTGAGACCAAGCTTAGTAATACCAGGCGCCACAGTCGAGGAGGTTGTTAGGACCGTTAAAAGTGACAATGACTGTTTCATGAAGAATGACTATGTTGTATTCATAGCTGGAACTAACAATATGAATAAGGTCAATTTAAACATCCCAGAAATAGTGGAAACATATAACAGCATGGTAAAGTCTTCTCCTGATGCGAGGTTCGTAATCTCAACGGTTCCAGTCAGATTTTATCTTAGTCCACACACACAATTGAAAATTAGTGATGGTCGTTACAGAACGTAATAGGATTTAATAACACTATTACCACGTAGTAGCCGTCACCGTTGTAATAGGTTACAACAAACACCCTATTATTTTTGTCACGTAAACATAACAGTTACTTAGTAAACGGCTATCTGAGAAACAGTCTGGATCTGTCACTTCTACCCATCACCCTATTACAAAAACTACGAGTAATACGGAACGAACGGTGTGTCACTGACACTGGATTCGTTACGTTACCGCTGTCACTATATTTGAGTTTTGTCACGTCATTCACACGTGATTCACAGACCATTCGTGTCGTGTTATGACACGAAAACTTCAATGCACTTGCGTTCTGACTCTGAGGGCTACTATCGTGTTTGTGCATTTCAAGTTGGTTATTGACAGTTCTAACCGTATTAATAGTTTAATAGTAGTGTTTTGGACTTTTTCCACTAGTTTTATACATTAATAAAATTGTGTTTAATAGTTTCACTCAGTTTTTGTAGTTAATATCTTTAATTTTGTGTGACTGGTGTGTGAAACAAAATGAACAGAAAACAGAAGACTAGTTATTTGTGGTCTTACTTCACAACTACGGATCCCGTAAGTAAAATTGCTAGGTGCGATTTATGTGGTCAATTGGCAAGTTTTAAAACTACAGTTTCTAACCTTAGAAAGCATTTAGAAAGAAAACATACCACTGTTGCTTTGCCACCGCCAGGAGGGAAACACTTACCGGTATCAAATGTGGTTGAACCCCTTGCTGTTCCTTCTTTGGCCTCTACTTTAAACAGGACTACATCGAACACCAACATTGCCATGCAGAATGTAAATTCTGACAACATTGCCACTAATAGTTCAATGTGTAATATTGTACCAAATAACCAACCAAGCATTAGGTCCTTCATACCTCAGCAGAAAAAAATTAGTGAAACCCAAAAGAAGAAACTAGACAAGCTCCTCTTAAATGTGTTTGTTCAAGATTACCAACCCTTTTCAGTAGTAGAGGACGAAGGTTTTAAAAAGTTCGTCAATGGTCTAAATCCAAACTATGTTCTGCCAAACAGAAAAACCATTTCATCTTCTATGATACCAGCAGAATATGAGATGTGTTTGAATGCTGTTCGACAAGAAATGCTAACAGTATCAAATGTTACTTTGACAACTGACACTTGGACCTCTTCAAACACAGAGAGTTATATGGCTCTAACTTCCCACCACATTTCTAACGATTTTGAATTAAAATCAATTTTACTTGAGTGTTCTGTCATCAGATCTTCTCATACAAGTGTAAACTTGGCGGTAGAAATAGACAAAATTGTAAAAAAATTTCACCTTGAAGGCAAAATCATGATCATTGTCTCTGACAATGCCAGTAATATTGTAGGGGCTATAACTAATGAACTAAAACTAAAACACTTCGGATGTTTCGCCCATACAATTAATTTAATTTTGCAGGATGCATTGAAGGTTTGTCAGAGCTTAACAGATCGCATAAAAGCTATAGTTTCTCATTTTAAAAGAAGCACTAGTGCTACAGAGAAGCTAAGGGAAGTACAGAAAAATTTGGGACTGGAACCCAAAAAACTAGTTCTACAAGTAGCTACAAGATGGAACTCAACATTTTATATGTTGCAAAGAATTTCAGAGTTGAAGGATGCTGTTAAAACGACAGTGGCTTTAATCAATAAAGAAATTCCAGTGCTCACCGAAGATGAATGGAAGACTTGCTCCGAATTGGTAATGGTTCTGGAACCATTTGAAGAAGTAACCAGAAATATCTCTGGGGAAAATTACCTTACAGCTAGCCAAGTGATTGGATTTATCAATGGACTAGTTTCTGTCTGCAATAAAATGAGAAAAGAAACCCTAAGCGAAGTCTCCAAACGTGTAGTTGATGAATTGCTCAAAGGACTAAAAACCAGATTTTCTAACATTGAAAACAGCAAGACTATAGCTTTGGCGACGTTGTTAGATCCACGTTTCAAGCTTGCAGTATTTTCAGATGAAAAATCAGCTGGATCCATAAAAACCTACTGCACTGAGCTCATGTCAGCCATATGGAGCAAGAAGACAAGCACTTCTGTGACGTCTGTCAGTGGAAGTCAGGAAAAAGACGATGGAAATCAGCCTCTTACAAAACAGGCAAAGTTTTCTATCTGGGCAGACCTTGATAAGATGATAGCATCCAAGAAACCGTCAGGTACGTTAAAATATATTAATCTGTAAACCATATTAAATTGGGTTTAAAAAACACTTTATTATCCACTTAAAATAATTGTATTTTCAGGGTTAAAGGCATCTGCTGTCATATTCAATTACGTGTTAAAACACTTTATTATCCACTTACAATAATTCATTGTATTTTCAGGTTCAAAGACATCTGCTGCAATTGTTGAAATGAACCGTTATTTAGACGAGGAATGCATCGGACGCTCAGAAAACCCACTACTGTGGTGGAAACAAAATGAAGTTTTTTACCCTCTGTTGTCACAAGTTGTAAAAAAACATTTTTGTGCAGTGGCAACATCGGTCCCCTGTGAGAGATTATTCTCAAAAGCAGGATACATAATTACAGAACGACGTACCAGATTATCAGGGAAACGATGTGAACAACTGTTGTTTTTAAATGCTAACAGATATTTAGTGCAATAAGTTTTTTTAGTTGTTCTTAGTTTAGTTTTCTTATTATATGTCAGGCAAACTGTGTTAAGAGCTGTTGTTTTATAATGCCGACATATTTTTAGTACAAGTTTTTTTAGTTGTATATTTTTACTTGCATATTGTAGTTGTAATATACTTTGTATATTTTTTCAATACGTTGTATCTCATAAATTACATTCTAAAAGGTATTGGCTTATCAACTTTATAGCCCTGGTTTAAGACTTAATAGTAACTTAACTTAAGTAAATTTTAAATGACACACTAGTTCATAAGCAATTTAGAATTACGAATAATAATATGTTTTAGTATTGCAACTCTAACCTGTAATTTCAAAAATTAAGTTGAATTATCAGTGTTTGCGGTGACGGGTGTTTGCTGAAGTTACGAGAGCTACGGCTGTAACGTAACTGTCACCATTAAATAATATGGTGACAGTGACAGACCGGCCGAGCGCGAGCGGAGCCACAGCGCCAGGCGGAGCCGGAGCTGTCCCGTAATAGGTGACAAAAATAATAGGCTACTGGAACCTATTACGGCTCCGTCACGTAACGTTGGAACCTATTACGTCAAAGTAACCGTAATTTCCATCACTATTGAAAATAAAAATATCAGAATTATCTAAAAGAGTTAAGCAAAAATAGTGATAACATTCGTCTACTGAACTTGGGAGTCAAAACAGCGGCATCTTTTTCGAGGTCTACACTTCCATAGAGCAGGCAAGAGGAATGTAACTAATAATATATATTTCATATAATTTAAAACTGGACAAAATGCCCTACAAGCCCAAATCACTAAGCAACTTTCGGCTTTCTGTGGCTGGCCCGTCTGGTCTCCCACCTCCCGTTGACATCGGGACGCTGCTGAGTGTGGTCGACTTCCCGCCGCTGCTGCCACCCGTGCCTCGCTCCGGCACACTGAGTTCTGCCTCCTCCTCTTCACGGTCGTATCCTTCATCACCTCGAGAAACGCCGCCATTAACATCACCTAATGAATCTACTGGCCTGGAGAAGCGGTATGCTGGCTGGGGGGCCGGATAGCTGCCTGAACTTTGTCTACATCGGCGGCCTCTTCCCCAAGAAGTACAAGGTCAGCTCTGTGATGAGGATTCTACGGTGCTCTCTACGACGCAGAAGACAACTCCTGAGTTGCAGCAACTGGAATCGTTCAATTTAGAAAATGACTTTTTAAACTTTCAGTCGTGCCCAAATCTTGTGAGATGACAGTTTTCTGGCAGGAATTCTGTGAACTGTCACAATGTACCGACATTGGATTGCTTTAACGGTACGGATTTGTTCAGATCTAATGATAAATGTTCTGTTTTTCATTTAAATACACAGGGGTGTTTGCATAAAATTGATGAACTAAGTGACATTTTTCAAGTTTTAAAATTCCATCCAACTATTGTCTGTTTTACTGAGCATTGGTTGAGTAAATCTTGTAAAAATTATCTAGATACTTTTGCAGGATATGAGGTTGCAGCGTTTTTATAGCCGATAACACTCATCTAGGGGTGGTTCTTGCATACTGGTGAAGCAAGGTGTGCCAAATAGCTTGGAATCTCGACTTTGTGACCTTAGTGTACATTTCGGTTTGGAATGTTGTGCTGTCACAATTAGGCTTGCTTTTTCTTATAGGATTGTGGTGGCTGCAGTGTACCGATCTCCTAGTTCCAGCATCAATTCTTTCATTGATGCGTTTGAATCGCTTGTTGATGGTCATGCTCGGAGTTTTAACAGTCTCATAGCGTCTGGCGACTTCAATGTTGATTTTCTGAGGGACTCAAGGGAGAGGAAACTATTTCTGGGTGTCGTTAACTCAGCTAATGGAAATTAAAATATTACCTGTCCTACCAGAATAGATTATCGTGGTTCCAGGACATGTATTGATAACGACAATACTTCTTCTTCAAAGAGTTTCAGTCACAATCGCATGTTTTTGAAACGGGACTTTCTGGCCATCTGGCCCAGCTGACTGTGTTATCTCCCCTTTCACCTCGTCAGTCTTCGACTGTTGAAATGAAGTTTCGAATGATAAATGATAAAAACATTCACACTCTTAATTCCTGTCTTCAGCATGAAAATTGGGTGGATGTCATTGAAGCTCCTGATTGTAATACGGCATTTAAGTCATTTTAAAATACCTTCCTTCGTTTGTTTAACCATGCTTGTCCCGAACGCTCAAAAAACTTAAAGGTCCTGGGAAAAAGCCTTGGATAACGACAGGAATAAGAACCTCTTGTGCGCGAAAACAGGAGCTCTATGTTGTAAGTAAGAGCAATTTTTCCACAGATTTCATGTCTTATTTTAGAAGGTATAAATCTATTCTTTGTAGGGTAATACTTCAGGCGAAAAAGAATTTTAACATTGACTACGTTTAAAAAAGCAGTAATCAGAGTAGGGCAACTTGGAATGTTGTGAATGATTAGTTTTGGTAATTCAAAATCTTCAAACAACCCTATTATCCTCACCGATGGTAATGTAGCTATCAGAACCCTAACTGATGTGGAAAGAAAGTTTAACGAATATTTTGTTTCAGTTAGTAATCAACTATCACAGCTGGCTTCTTTTGATTCGGCTCTCGAGTATGTTGCAAATATCCCAGCTCTTCAACAATTAGATAAACCTTCTCTTTTTTTTTGTTTGAACCAACCACTGTGGCTGAGGGTCTAAGCTCGATTTCAAAGCTGGGAAACCCGAAGTCGAGAGGGTGGGATGGGGTTACATCTGAAGTTCTTAAGATGTGCGCATATCTTATACCTTTTCCTCTGGTACACATAATTAACCGATCTTTTTCTGAGGGAATTTTTCCAGAAAATCTAAAGCTGTATGTCATACGCCCAATCCATAAAAAAGGCCAAAAAACTGAGATTTCCAATTACAGGCCAATCAGTCTGCTCTCTTCCTTTGCTAAGGTGTTTGATATGATCATTCTGGCAAGACTTCAACATTACTTTGACTCTAATGCTCTCAGTTTGGTTTCAGAAAAGGGTTTTCAACTTCTAGCGCTGTCAATGATGTCACTGGTACCGTGTTGGGAGCCTTGGACGGGTCGCAGTGTGTCGGTGCGATATACTGTGATCTGTCCAAGGCTTTCGACTGTGTCAACCATTCTGTTCTTTTGGGTAAACTTGAAAGATATGGCTTGAACGGTGCAGCTCACTCACTCCTTTCCTCATATCTCTCTGAGAGAAAGCAGACAGTTTCTGTAACAAATAAAGGACAACTTCAAAGAGGTTGGTTGAGCTCAGGAGTACCTCAAGGCTCCGTACTTGGTCCTTTTTTATTTTATATATATATATATATATGAAGCGGTGAGATTAAAAAGGAAAACATTCCAGTTTTTTGACAAATTGAGTTGAAATAGCCATTTTGTTTTTCAGACCTAAATGCTTCTAATGATATAAATAAAGAAAACATTCCTTTATATTTAGTAGCCATGGCAACCCATTTGATTCTAGACTGAGATTAAGAAAGAAAACATTCCAGGAATGTTTTCCTTTTTAACCTCAGTGAGAAGTAGTTCGTTGTTTGGCCAGTAGAGTGCATTGTGTGTAATATTGGTTTATTATTGCTAATACACTAACCTGTAAGTAGTTAAAGTTGTAAGGTTATGAGAGTATTTAACACTATTTATTTTCAGTAATTGTGCTATTACCCCTGTAAGTTAAGTGAGTTCTAATCATTTTGATGATCAAAACCTATGTCTGAAGCATCAGAAAATGAAGAAAGCCCTGCTAAGAAAAGGAGTAGGAAATGCTGTAAGTAAAATGAAAGTTGCTAGGCTGAAAGGAGAAGAGTTTGTAACAACTTCTGGAGTATTAGTTGAACAAAAGACTACAGGTCCTGAATGTGACTGTAGGAACAAATGTACCTCTAATTTTACTGAGGAACAAAAACTTAAAATAGTTAGTACGGTTTACAGTGGTAGGCCTAAGAATGAACGGGACACTTATTTGATAGGTTTGATTGACCGCTGTGATGTTCAAAGGCACAGATCTATTAGTCCACATTCAAAACAGCTTTCCTCATCTTTTAAATATAACACCGTAGTTGATGGTAAAAAGTTTGAAGTGTGCCGTAAGGCTTACTTAAGCTTACATGCAGTAACTAGCAAGGTTGTTTTTCGTTTGACATCTATTTTAACCAAAGGAGAGCAGCCTATGGATATGAGAGGTAGACATGGTAATCATTCAAAAATTCCAAATGAAGTTTTAATTAAGTTGAATGAGCATATCGAATCATATCCAAAAAAAAACCTCTCATTACTCATCCATCGAAGTAACTTACCTAGAGGCTGGCCTTACATGCAAAATTATGCATGATATGTTCATTGAAAAACATCCTGATCTTAGCAAAACAATTAAATATGAATACTTCCTTAATTACTACAAAGAAAAATATGGATACCGATTCGGTAGGCCACAAGTTGATGTGTGTTCTACATGCGAAAATCTTAATACTAAAATTAAATCTACAAATCTGACTGATAGTGCAAAGAAAACATCTGCAGTGGAGTTAATGATCCATAAAAGGAGAGCATGTAAATTTTACAAAAAGATTGAAGAGATCACTGAAATTTGCAAAAATAGGGATGATGTTCATGCAGTGTGTTTTGATTTTATGCAAAACCTCCCTTTACCTTGCATGCCTGTGCAGGAGATGTTTTATCTCCGAAAATTATGGCATTATGTGTTTTGTGTCCACAGCTTAAGTGATGACAAGGCTACAATGTATACATACCATGAAGGAGTTGCAAAAAAAGGTGCTAACGATGTGTGTTCCTTATTGAATGACTACATCAAAAACAGTGTTAATGAACAAGTAAAAACTCTTTATGTTTTTAGTGATGCATGCCCAGGGCAAAATCGTAACCAAACAATGGTTAGGTATTTTTTATCATTAACTCTTATGAAGCGGTTTAATGAAATTCAAGTTTTTTTCCCAACTAGAGGGCACAGTTTTTTACCTTGTGACCGGGATTTTGGGGTCATCAAGAGGGTAATTCGTCGCCATGACAGAGTTTATTCCCCTGAGCAATACAACAAAATGATACAAAGTGCAAAAAAACTGGAGCCTAAGTTCATAGTAAAAAGTGTTAAAAATCATGACATACTTGATTTTAACCAGTGGTGGCCTGAATATTTTAAAAAAAAACCTGTCAAAGTGTAAGAACTAAGGAACCTTTCAAAGTCAGTACATACAGCCATCTTACTTTTTCTGCAGCAAAAAGGGGATACGTGACTGCACGTCGATTCATTGATGGATTGAACAGTGATAGTATTTTCAAACTTTACAAAGGTGGTGAAGTTATCCTTCCAAGTGAAAGAGCCTATAATGGAAAAGTTCCAATTAAGGTAGCTAAACTTAATGATGTATCTAAAATAATACATTATGTGCCAGATCAATATAGACTTTTTTATGAGAACATATTGGAGTGGCCTTCAACTACTGATAACCAAGAAGACGGTGATGACTAAAAATACCTACTGAAAATCCAAGCTAAAAGCAACATTTTACATTGTAACTCCTTTGTTTCTAAGTAATTATTGCAATTTCATATTTTGAGACAATTAAAACTATTTGATTTGATAAAAGCTGAGGGTTTTAATAGTTTTTCCACCTTCTTCCTGTGTTGAGATAAAAAAGGAAAATATTCCATCAGTTTTATTTGTCTCTCAGGATAAAACTATTGGTTATATTAAAAAAGTATTTACACAAAAATATTACCTTAAATGTAATAAACAAATTTGTAATTGTTCATTTTACTCTTTTTTTTTTTTTTTTTTTTTTTTTTTTTTTTTTTTTTTTTTTTTTTTTTTTTTTTTTTTTTTTTTTTTTTATAAGGGGCGAAAAACGCAGCGGTTATCATCGCCCTCAAGAGAAAATTGGCACCTACTCGTATTTGGTGGTGTCAATTAGGCAAACATAGATTACATTCTATAAGAAAAAATATAAATAGGAATGAAAGCAAGTAGTTGAGTAAATAATTTAAAATAACCTTAGAACTAGATAACAATACATGTAACAAGGGAAAGACTGTAAAGAGGTCTTAACCCATATAGGGGCTAAAAATATAAATAAAACAAAATAAGTACAAGGTACATAACATTAATTAAATAAACTGTAAAAACTTAACAAATTTTACTGCCACCAAGGTAGCTAGCTGTAAAGGGGCTAATTTGGCAGCTGTCATAATAATAATAAATAAAAATTAAATAATAAATTAATAAATATTAACAACAACCGATAATCGGAATAGATAAACTTAACACAATACTATATTTTGTTCATCAGCGACGTTGCTTTCAGAAAGCATAAAAGTGTTTAAGTTGCCGTCTCGTCGTCGCAGAGAATATCGTTCAACGAAGCTGGCAGATTCGAGTTGCGCCTATGTACCGAGTAGCGAGGGCAGTCAACAAGCATATGTTCAACTGTAATAACAGTGTCACATGTGTCGCAGACCGGAGGATCATCTCTACTCATGAGGAAGCCATGTGTGAGAAGCGTATGGCCTAGCCGCAGGCGACACAACACAACCTCCTCACGACGACTCGGGCGGTTCGCTGTCTCCCAGAGTCCAACGCAGTCTTTAATACGACGTAACTTGTTGTTAACGACTGCCTGCCACTCGGTATTCCATTTGGCTTTCAGTTTGCCCTTCACTACCGGAATAATGTCGGAGGAAATTATCCGTGCGGTGTAAGGCTGGAGTTCCAATGCTTCTTTGGCTCCTCTATCTGCCAGCTCGTTTCCGGATATTCCAATGTGGCCAGGTACCCAGACAAGAAAGACAGCAACACCTTTGGACTGAAGGGACGACAAAGAGTGCCATATTTCGCGGATGATGATGTGTTTTGAAAACATGTCGCTGATGGCTTGTATACCACTAAGGGAGTCGCTGCAGATAACCAATTTTTTAGTCATAGGAAACGTTATATTTAGGGCCTTTTGGATGGCTGTTAATTCGGCCGTGAAAATGGAAGAGTCGTTGGGGAGACGAAACCCGTATCGTCTAACCCCAGTGACGAAAGCACATCCAGTTCTACAACGTTCCTTTGACCCGTCAGTATAGACAACATCGCAAGGTGCGAGGCTGCCTAGTATTTGACGGAATTCTTGTTGGTAGACTGTTTCTGGAGTGGAAACTTTTTTAAACTTAGAGAGATTTAAAATAATTTTTGGCATTGAGACGCTCCAGGGTGGGATATCACATTGATGAACGAATTTAAACTGGTAATCATTTAGGCCTATTTCATAAGCGTAGGATTTGGTCCTAACGCCTAAGGGTGAAGGAAGATTTGGTCTCGCTAGGAAAGAATTATAGAGTGGATTTCGCAGGACCGGTTCAAACGCAGGGTTTTCTGGCTTCCCTGAAAGAGCGTGAACATAGTTTAGGGACAGTTGTTGTCGTCTATGCGAAAGAGGGGGTTCTCCCGTTTCTGCGAGAAGACTATTAATAGGAGAAGATCGAAAAGCTCCAGTGGCCAGTCTTAAAGCAGAATTATGGACTGGGTCAAGCATTTTGAGAGCACTGGGTCTTGCGGACCCATATGCTTGACATCCATAATCTATACAGGAACGGATGGTGGCTTTGTAGAACCTGAGCATGCATGTCCTGTCAGCCCCCCATTTTGTTCCGCTTAAAGCTCTCAGTATGTTCAAGCGCTTCACGCATCGATCTTTTAGGTCTTTCAGGTGAGGCACCCAAGTTAGCCGGGTATCAAATGTGAGACCCAGGAATTTGATATTGTCACAAGTAGTAATTCTCTGACCCAGCAAAGAGAGCGTTGGCTGCTCAACGGTACGCATTCTGGAGAAAACGATGGCTTTTGTTTTAGGTGGCGAAAAAGAAAAACCTGTAACTCCGCACCACTGCTCAAGCCTGTTGATGGTAAGCTGTAAAGCTCTCTCCCCCACCGCTAGCTTCTTTGTAGAGATGTAAATAGAGAAATCATCTACAAACAAAGAACAGCGCACAGGAGGGGTAACGCAGGACGATATGTTATTGATTGCAATGGCAAACAGAGTACAACTTAGAACGCTACCTTGTGGAATACCATTTTCCAGCGTGAAGGAATCGGAAATGGTGTTCCCAAGTTTGACCTGTATGGTTCTTTCCGACAAGAAGCCCTGTATGAAAGAAACCATGTGGCCCCCTACACCCCAAGATATTAAAGCATTTAATATCCCCCTTCTCCAAGCTTTGTCATAAGCCTTGGAAATGTCGAAGAATACCGCGATCAACTGTTTTCTTTCAATAAAGGAATTCAGGATTGCCGATTCCAAGGCAAGTAGATGGTCACTAGTAGACCGGCCTTGTCGGAATCCGCACTGGGAGGGTGAAAGAAGATTATTTTTCTCCAGAAACCAAACAAGACGTCTGTTGACCATCCTTTCGAATACTTTGCAGAGACTGCTAGTAAGCGAAATTGGTCTATAGGCTCCTGGAGAAGTTCTATCTTGGCCGGGTTTTTGGAGAGCGATAATGTGTGAGCGACGCCAAGAATTAGGGAATGTGTTTTCTAAATATATTCTATTATATAATTTCAGAAGATCTTGTTTTCCATCCTCCGTCAGGTTCCGCAACATAGCATAATGTATGTTATCGGGACCTGGAGCAGAATTTGATGTCGCCTTTAGTGATGAATCAAGTTCATCAATGGTAAAGGGAAGGTTTAAAGGAGAGTTGTTATTGATATTTAAATTTAGAGGATGTCTTTCTGTATTTGTTTTGAAATTTTGAAACTCCCTATTGTAAGATGACGTTTTTGAAATTTCCGCAAAATGTGAGCCGAGTAAATTGGAAACTGTCAAGGGATCAGTTACCACATCGGTACCATTTTTCAGAGCAATAAGAGAAGGTGGGGGGGTCTTGCAGCAAACAGATCGAAGCTTCCTCCAAACATCAGATGCAGGAGTTGTTCGTTTTATTAGATCTGTGTAGTCCAACCAGGACTGCCGCCGTCTCTGTCTAAAAACCTGTCTTGCTTTTGCCCGTGCTCTTCTGTATCTACTTAAATTTTCTTCATTCGGTGATCTGTTGAACTGTCTTAAACATTTTCGACGTTCCTTTAGAGCCGCCGAACATTCTTCAGACCACCAAGAAACCTGGCGTTTGTTTGGTGAACCTGAGGATTTTGGAATGCTCCGCTCTGCGGATGTTATAATATTACATGTAAATAATTCAGTGGCTGTATTTATGTCGTTTAGTTCGATATTACTAGTTTGAGAAACCATGTTCTTTTTGTACTCGTTCCAGTCAGCCCTCTTAATTTTCCACCTGGGACACCTGCCTGTCGAAGACGGAAAGGATTGAAAAGCCACGGCAATGGGCGCATGGTCACTCCCTGACAGGTCGGGAAGTACGGACCAATGCACTCGAGTTGCCACGACCGGACTGCAGATTGACAGGTCGATTGCCGACCATATGCCAGTCCTAGGGCACATGTATGTGGCCGACTCGTCATTGAGAACGACCGCTGTCACTTCATCCCACAATCCCGCAACCATGTTACCCCTCCGATCAGAATGGCTGGAACCCCAAGAGCGATGGTGTGCATTGAAATCACCAACCATCAAGAAAGGAGAAGGGAGTTGGCTGTACAGGTCACGTAGATCATCAAGAGATAAATCAAAAGGGGAAGGTGGAATATATATGGAGCAGATGGTTAATTTAAAAGGAACGTCGATTGAAACTGCTACTGCCTGGAGGTTTGTGACGATGTTCAAGGCTCTAGCATTAACAGAAGAATCTGCTAGAATAGCCACACCTCCACAGGCAATTTGTTGGTGATGATCTAAGCGAAAGATGTCATAACCATTTTGTTTGAATCGAGTATGAGGAGACAATTTTGTCTCTTGTAGGCAAATAAATTTAGGTTTTCTTGTATTTATAAGTAATTTTAAGTCTTCAAAGTGGCTTCTCAAACCATTAATATTCCATTGTAACAGCATATATTAATATTATATATTTTATTTTGTGCTAATTCATCGTAATTTTTTTTCTTTGCTTAGACACAGGACGGAAGTTACCATGAACAGTTTGGAACTCCGTCTGCATCTCCAAAGGGTCCTCAACCATATCATCATCAAGCGATAATTGTGAGGATCTGGACGAGGATGGATTAGTCTTTTTTACTAGGAATTTAGATCTAGTTTCTGATTTTGTTTGTATGTTATTTTTTTTTATTTTTTTTTTTAATTTGTCGGCGAGTTTTTTCCTCTCTTCCAAAGACAAGGCGGGTTTCTTATTTTGTTGAACCTTGTCTCTGAAAGTAGAAGTAGCTGTTGGGCGAGCTTGAGTTTGTGTGTTGGACTTAATATGGGGCGTGTGGACTGCTTGGGAAGGATTACTGGATGCCAACGGATGTTGTCCGGTACCGGCTGCAAGCTGCTTAACCAAAGCAGCAACCTGCTCTGTTAAGTTGAGTACCATAACCTCCAAGGCGGTACATGACGGGCACTGTGTGGATTGGACTGGGGCTGAAGCAGCTTCGGAGTACGAGACTCCCTTTTTAGGGGTTGGAGCGATTCTTCTCCTATACTCTTTGCGGGCTTCATTGAAGGAAAGTTTGTCTAGAGTAACAATCTTCAAAACTTCCTTTTCCTCTAAGTAAACTCTGCATTCCTTAGAGGTCGCCGCGTGTTTACCCTTGCAGTTCACGCATCTGACGTCGTTCTTGCATCCGTCTTCTTGGTGGCCTTCATCGCCGCAACGGGAACATGTCTCAGGGCCCGAGCACGTCTTAGTAGAGTGCCCGAATCTCTGGCAACGGAAACACTGTTGCGGATTTTTGAAGTAAGGCCGTACAGTCAGGGATAAATATCCAGCCTTAATAGTTTTTGGCGGTTGGGGAAATGCGAAGGTCAGGATTAGACCAGGAGTAGGGACCTTTCTCCCATTCTCCGTCCGAAGCATCCTGACCACATCGGTTACCATTTCGCATTGTAGCTCGTCCTTGATTTCTTCCTCACTACACTCCATCAGGTCACGGCAGAAGACGATCCCCTTGGAGGTGTTCAGTGAGGAGTGCGGTTGAACGACGACTTCCACCTGATCGAAAAAACTCGTCATCTGAAGGAATTTTTTGGCTTGGATGTGGTTCGCAGCCTCCACCAAGATAGTTCCATTCCTTAATTTGCTCACAGCTTTAGGTTGACCGCCTGAGGAAACAAAAGCTTTGTTAATAAGGAAAGGACTAACCTTCGTTAGAGTTTTGCCCTCATCCTTGTGACTAACGATTAGATATAGTGGAGTTGGAACGTTCATATTTTCAGCTCTTACTTTTTCTTCCACTTTCCTTTGTTTTATATATGATTCATTTTCAGAATCTGACAACTGTCGCTTTTTCTCTGGATCATTAGGATCTCTTTCTCCAAATTCTTGCCCTAAGGGTGGTGTGGTTGTAATATCCATAGATAAGGTCACCAGCGCATCGTGTTTAGTAGTGCGGGCCGATTCACCGGGAGCGGGCATGCCCTCGGGTGTCCCACAGACCGTAGCTTGGGGGACAACCCTACCTCAGTTCCCCGAGGCCCGGTTTCCATCGATTACCAAGTCGGGAATACGCGCACAACTTGGACTCGCACGTGGCAACAGGGGCTCCGACACCCCTGCCTACTGAACACTTCCTGACCAAGGACCGAAGTGGCTGGCTTCTGAACCAGTACATGACTTACGCCTCGGCAGAGACAAGCTCACATCAGCTCTCACCGACACCAAATAGGGCATCTAGTGCCGGCTTAAGCACTCCCAGCGAGCCATGCACTGGAACGGTCAGAGGACGGGTACTTAAAAGACCCTGGAGGGGGATTTGGTAGGAATTAGGAAATGGTTAGGTGGGAAGAGGCAGTTTAACGTCATACCCAGGACGGCATTTTACTCTTAATGCTAAGCTAAGGTTGTTATGGAGTTTTTATTGTTTCCTGTAAAATTAGGGTTACTGGAATGTTTTCCTTTTTAATCTCACCGCTTCAATATATAAGCGGACCTTCCTTCCAATATGAAATCAGACATTGTTTGCTATGCGGATGACACAACTGCTCTATCTTCTTGTCGTGATATTCACAGCAATACGAAATTATTATGAATCAGTCGTATGTCAGCTTGAATAAGTGGTTTGAGTCAAATGGCCTTCTCTTGAATGAAGAAAAATCTAAAATCATTGTTTTCTCTCACCAACTTTTCGTGATATAGCAAGTTTCAGCGTAAATGGTATCAACCCATCAGACTCTCCCTCTCTTCTTGGCGTTGTCATTGATTACAAGCTCAACTGGTCTAAACATATAGATACGCTATGCTCAAAGCTGTTTTTAATGCCTGCAGTTGGTAAAGAAACTATCCTTCAAATTTACTATGCTTAATGTATACAGTAGACTGAAATACGCTATTGGATTCTGGGGATCTTCTAGTGAAATTGTAAGGGTATTTAGATTCCAAAAAAGAATTGTTCGCATTATGTCTGCAGCGGGTAATCGTGCTCACTGTAAGCCTTTTTTCAGCAACTGAATCTCCTCACTCTTCCAAGTATCTATATACTTGAAGTTTTGACTTTCTTCAAAAATAACCCACATCTTTTTGCAGAGAACACTTTTAATCATCAGTACAATACCCGCCACAGGGGTAATATGGTCTACCCGATCCATAGATTGACAATTTTTTAAAGCACTATTCAGCTCTACGGCTCTATAACGTGCTACCTTGGCACCTGAAAAACATAAACAGCTCACAAAGTGTTCTAAATAACGTTAAAACTATTTTGCTCGAGAAATGTCCATATTATGTTCAAGAATTCCTGTCAGATTGCACAAACATGTGAAATAACCAATGTTGGCTATTTGAGATTTTATTTAATTATTATTATTATATCTCCTTATTTACCAATGTGACTTATTTCATGTAACCTTTTTTTATAAACGAAATAAATTATTTCTGATTCTGATGGTGCCTTGGAGGGGAAGACTAATCTTCCGCCAGTATAACCCTCAAAAATCCATAAATATGGAATAAAACTTTATAAAATATGCACATCTGGATACACACAAAAAGTCAAAGTATATGAAGGAAAAAGTGATGATACGGCTAACGTTGGACATGCACAAAAAGTTGTAATACATTTGATGGAAGATTTGCTGAATAGTGGCCATGCCTTATTTTGCGATAATTTCTACAACAGTGTTCCTCTTTCTGAACAATTACTAAGCAAGAAAACCTATGTATGTGGAACACGGAGAAAAGATCGACGAGGTAATCCCAGAGCTGTGTGCTAAAAAAATAAGGAAAGGGGATGTGCATGCGAAAGAGAATGAGTTTGGAATTAAAGTAATTAGTTGGAAAGACAAACGAAGAGTTCTGATGGTGAGCACTCGTTCAAAAGAATGATGTCGATAACCTTATACCAACAGGAAGGCGCAACCAAAGAGGTGAGGAAGTACGGAAACCATCTGCTGAACTTGCTTATAATGCTGCAAAAAAGGTGTGGATTATTCTGTAACGCCCAGTTGGTAAATCGTTACCAACAGACAACATATATGTTAACTATGATTTTAGAACTAATATAGTATAGAACTGGTATATATTAATTGATCACCTATTTTTTCATTTTAAAAGAAATCCATTTTTTAAATATTAATAGTTAATTTGACCCGTCACCAACTAAGTAATTTAGTTTGAGCCCAGAAACTGGAATCGAATATTATTGCAATAGAAATAGAACAAAGTTATGGAGCTGGAATTGTGCAGCTAGCCTCGTGCACTGCTGATACAAATTGCTGACTCCAGGGCTAGCTAGCCTCTCACACAGGACCTAGTCCTTTTTGATTGGCCACAGCCGCTGAGGCGATGACCGCCGCTTGACCTGCTGAGCCGGTGATCGTCAGTCGCGTTCAAAATTATATGTAGTTAACATCTAGGTCCGCGTCCTCTCTACCTCTGTAGTTAATGTAGCATTGGTTAAAATCATCTTCTAAATTTAGTTTGTGTCTAAAGTATTACTTGTATTATTTTACAGCATTAATTTAAAGACCGATTGTATTAGTGAGTAAAAAGTCGAAATTAAACTTATTTAATCAAATCCAATCGCCACGTAAGTAGTTCTGTTACCTGAGTCAAAAGCATCGGAAGTTGTGATTAATTCTTTAAGCGGGTTCAGTGGAGTTACATTGGTGTCAGAAGTGTGATTCCTGTGCAAGAATCGGGACAAATCGTCAGATATCGTGAAATCTGCGCTGAACTTGAGATGTCTTTGAATAAAGGTAAGTACCAAATTGTTTCAACGCGTGGTGGAATCTTTTACAAGTTTCATACAAGTAACGTAAAGTAAATAAATAACTAAAAGTTTATTGTAATTATTTAATTGATTTAACCAAACAAATTCAGTGCGACTCTCGAGATAAAATTTATATTCTCTGAATTATTCTGGAATTTTAAATATATGTATATGAGTTGAAGAAGGACGGATGTCCGCCATTATTAAAGCTTAAAGATAGCGTCTGTTCCCCCTCTCTACTACAACGAGTAGTGTTATACAAATCCTTTGTCTTGTAAACTTGTAGATTAAGATGGCCGTCACTGCCATCTAGATTGTTATTGTTGTAACTTTACTATCCTAATTTAATGTGATATAGAATTCTGATGAAATTTCGTAATTAGCTAACTATATTGATAGTTGAGAAATATTTCAAATTTAACTAGTCTCATATCTGAATCAATTTTACTAGATAAAAAAATTTAGAATATATTTATAGTTGTACTTTTTACTAACAAGACAAATTGCTTGGGGCTGATTAACATTACTTTAAAGTAAGTTAAGAGTGATTCTAAGTACGCTGGGTGAATAGTTGGAAGCGTGTTTGAAGGGAGGCACGTAAATACATGAAAAAATATAGTAGTATTAAATCAATTTACTAGAAAGAGATTGCATGAAATTTTGCGATCATTTTGATCATTTTGGTAACCTTCAAGCTCTGGTTACCAACTCCAGGGTATTTGTTTCACTTAGCCGTAAGTTTTATTTCTATAACATATGGCGGGAATCGAACTTTGGAAATATTGAGTAGGAAATTAATATCAGTAATAACTGTTATTTTAATGGTTTATCTAAGGAGAAACAAAGATAGACTTGATTGAGAATAGTATTTTTTGTATGTGAATAATATTGAACTGGAGTAATACTGTGAATTACTCTGTCTTGCCTTTGAAAATTTTTATCGACGATCTTTATCTTCGATTTTCGACGCTAACCGGCCAATTGTGTCATATAACTGTGGGTTAACAACATTTTAATTAAGAATTAAATAAAAGGAGGCGTGGACAATAAAGTATTTTTTTAATCAATTTATTTAAATAATTCGACACCGCAGATATGGCAGGCCGTGTTAGCCTCGGAGGAACGGACATGGAACTCCAGGAAGCCCTTACGCTTCTGGAGACTGAGCCTCGTCAGTCTCGCCGCGAGGCAATAGCGATGACGCTGGACGAACTGAACCAAACTATTAGGGGTACCCAGCAGGGATCACTTCTGGCTGGTTTATACCTACCAGTTGAACCCACCACTGGGCACAGCAAAAACCGATGTGCCACTTCAATCTGGGCAACCTTATGGATGTCCAGTAGCGGCACATCACTAACCGCAAATGTTGAGATTCTGGGATTCATGGGCAATTCGATAGGTCTAGCCTACTGTGGAGGATGGCTGTTGGAGTTGGTGGGGTTTGTTCCCTTACCTCAGAGGCTCTTGTTAACCTCAACAAGGGTGTGCCACCCCCTGCCTACTTTGACTGGAGAGGCTGGTTCACAGCTGGCCTCCCTTCTTCCGGGATGACTTTGAGATGTAGTGCCCTAATTCTTCCTCATGGATCTCGATAGGAGGCGGGCCCCTACTCCCTAACCTTACCCATCCTGAATATCCTATCACTCCGGAAGCAGCGCAAAGGTCCTTACAGGACTAAGTGCAATTTATAAGCTTCTTGTCCTAAGAGAACAAAAAAAAAAAAAAAAAAAAAAAAAAAAAAAAAAAAAAAAAAAAAAAAAAAAAAAAAAAAAAAAAAAAAAAAAAAAAAAAAAAAAACTTAGGGGGGCCGCGGAACCGGCTGCTCCGAAAAAAAGTTTCGACTTGGTAACATCGATCGAATCCTACAGCGGTAAAAGGCCAGAATCATTGTCACATTTCTTTAAAAGTATAGACAATGTCAGCGACTTATGTCACTGGGACGAGGGTGATAAGCTGCGAATAGCGAAATTAAAATTGACCGGAGCGGCCTTGCAATTTATCAGGACAGAAGACCAAACAAATTTAACGACATACGCCAACCTTAGGGATTCTTTAAACTGGCAGATTCAGCGACAAGGCGCCGAGTCACTGCTACTTCCAGCAACTGGCAGTGATACAACAAAGGCGAGGCGAAACCATTGAGGCGTTTGCTGACCGAGTCCGTGTATTAAATGAAAAAACAATTCGGGTCACCGACAACAACGAGGTTAACAAAGCTCTCAGAGAAGAAGCTGACCGTCGTGCGTTGGATGCGTTCGTGAGGGGTCTGATGGGTAACGTTGGTGAGCAAACGAGGCTAAAGCTCCCTACCTCGTTGCGAGAAGCGATAACACTAGCTATCGCTATTGAAAACATAGCAAGGCCAACCCTCGACGTTACTAGGTCCACCCCTGAACGACGCGTGTTTCGTTCGGAAACGAACAACGAGACTGTTTGCTTTAAGTGCCATAAGAAGAGTCATATTTCGCGAGACTGTAGGGGTGAAAACAACGCAAAACCTCCACCGTTACAAGGTAGCTTGAAGTGTTGGGGTTGTGGCAAACTAGGGCATGTGAGGAGGGACTGCCGCTCCTACAAGCCTCGGTATTCCTCTGGACAGACGGCGGGAAACGAGACCGGGCCCAGCCGAGTCGCCACAGCCGGGTCCAACCAGTAAAAGAACCAGATAAGGGTGTCTCCGAGGCGAAACAATCAGATTGTAGAATGCTCGAAAAATCTGTCAGAGTGGTCCCTGAAGTAAAGAACTTAGCTCAGGAATTAGTAGCAATGGGGCGTATAGAAGCATGTGAAGGCAAGGTGTTGGTAGACACCGGTGCTCAAGTATCCCTCATAAAACGAGGTGCATCTTCTGCCCAAATGGTCAAACCCGATGTGATACTAAGAGGTATCTCAGGGCGCACTCTGAAGGTGTATGGACGCCAAAAGGTGTCGTTGTCACTGAAACCCGGAGGAATTATTATTTTCGAAAAATATCAAAGTAGGCCTTCTGGATAATGATCTTGTCGAGTTAGATGAGGCAAAGAAAACACGAAGCAAAGTGTTGATTTTGGCTGATAGCCACGGGCGTGGACTACAGGAAATATTGTCCGAACGGTTACCGAGTGATGTTGAAGTACGTTTGGTGTTTAGGCCCAACGGAAAATTAAAACATGTGGTATCTAATTTACAAGAAGAGATTGTACAGTTAACTGATAATGACCTAGTTGTTATAATTGGAGGAACTAATGACGTTGACAAGTCTGCACCTTATGCTCTAACTCTACAACAGGCGTTCCGTTCCTTGTCTGACTCGTGGAGGCCGAGGATAGCTGTGTTTCCTATCTTTGACCGACACGATGTGAGTGTCAGTGAAGAGCTGAAGGATGCAAATATTGTGCTTGTCAAGGAGCTTGTCCAAAGAGCAGCAACACAAGAACGGGGAGACATCGCGTTTTACGGCATCCAGAAACAATTATCCAAGGCAATGTACCCAAACATGGACTATATATAAATGAGCAAGGCAAGATTAAATTGGCTCAGATTATACGTGAAATTATTTTAGTAGGGCAGAAAGAACGTGTCGCTAGGGTTGGCAGGGTGGAAAAAATTAACAATGAAGAGTTTGAATCCTGTTTAGATGCGAAGTTAAACCACCTTTCGCGGGAAGATAGAGAGCGGGTGAAGTCTATCCTCCGTGAGTATAAAAGTGTATTCGCGCATAGTGACGACCAACCCTTAGGCTGTACATCTGCGGTAAAGCATGTTATACGCACCGGAGACGCAGCTCCTGTATATAAGAAAGCATATCGCGTACCTCACCATCAGAGAGCTGTTCTGGATAAATTGATTCAGGAACAGCTGGATAAGGGGATCATAGTCCCCAGTCACAGTGAGTGGGCTTCTCCGGTAGTGATAGTCCCAAAACAATTTCCAGATGGAACACCGAGATACCGCTTTTGTGTGGATTACCGTGCCGTTAATGCTATAACTACACCAGACGTGTATCCCCTACCCAATATCACCGAAACATTGGATTCTCTCGGAGGATGTTGATGCTTGTCTTCGCGCTGGGTACCATCAGATTCAAGTTGATGAAGAAAGTAGGGCTAAAACTGCCTTTAACGTGCCTGGGGGACATTACGAATACCAGCGTATGCCTTTCGGTCTTAGTACCGCCCCGGCTACATTTCAGCGTCTAATGGACTCGGTACTGATGGGCCTTAAGGGCGAAAAATTCTTGGTCTATTTGGACGATATAATCATATTTTCCAAAGACATGTCATCTCACCTGGCAGCGCTTAAGGAGGTTTTAGAAAAATTAAGAGAAGCCAATCTCAGTGTACAACTCAGTAAATGTAATTTCATGGCTACCGAAGTGAATTATCTGGGTCATGTAATTACTAAAAGAGGAGTGGAGCCAGACCCGAACAAAGTGTCTGCTGTGCGTGATTTTCCCGTACCGAAAACTGTTAAAAATGTCCGATCATTCCTAGGGCTAGCGTGGTATTACCGGCGTTTCATAGCGGGCTTTGCGACCATTGGCAAGCCTCTGTTTGACTTAACGAAACAAGGATGTGAATTTATATGGACACCAGAATGCCAGAAAGCTTTTGACGAGCTAAAGCATATGCTGATCTCCGCGCCTGTCTTGGTTTTCCCAGATTCCACTAAACAGTTTATTCTATCCACGGACGCAAGTACACAAGCTCTGGGCGCCGTCTTATCCCAGGTAGTGGACGGGCAAGAACACCCTGTCGCATACTGTTCAAGGACACTTTTTCCAGCCGAAAAGAATTATTCGACGACAGAGTTAGGGCTCTCAAATGGATGCTGTCGTTAAAAGATCCAAGTAGTAGGTTGATGAGATGGGCTTTGCGACTAGCAGAGTTTACCTACACTGTAGAGCATAAACCTGGCAAGAAACACACGAATGCTGATGGGATCAGCAGAGCTATGTGCGCAGCGGTTCGCAAGGACGAGTTCCCTGTGATCGACCTTGCCACGCTTCGCGAGTGCCAAAATAATGATCCTCACTGCCAAGAGCTTAGAAAAGCAAAGAGTTACAAGATGAGCCCTGAAAAAATCTTATATCGAGTAAATGGTAGAAAGAAAAGTCTAGTGGTTCCAATCAATTTAACTAGTGAAGTGTTTCGATTAAACCACGATTTGCCTACAGCCGGACACGCCGGCGTAGCAAAAACCCTAGACCGTGTTAAGGAGAAATTCTGGTGGAAGGGGATGGACAAAGACGTTTTGGATTATGTGAGGACTGGCAGGAGTTGTAGTCAGCGCACAGACTACGGAAAAACAAAGGCTCCCCTAGGGACCATCTTCAACGAGCCGAAGGCTCCATTTGAAGTAATTGCTGCAGATATAGTGGGCCCTTTGCCTACTAGTGCGTCGGGAAATGTGTACATTCTGAGTGTGATGGACCATTTCACGAGGTACTGCGAGTTCGTTCCCCTACCCGACCAGACGGCAGAAAGTGTAGCGCGAGCAGTTGTACAGCGCGTGATACAAGTTTGGAGTCCCAAAATCACTAATCACAGATCAGGGAGCAAATTTCACTTCTGATTTAATATGTCATCTCTGTAAATTCTTACATATACGCAAAATTCAAACTACTGGGTTTCACCCACAGTCAAATGGGCGACTGGAAAGAGTGCACTCGACGATTGCACGTATGCTTAGCCATTTCGTTAACAGACATCAAACTGACTGGGATGAGTATATTCCCTACGTGACGATGGCTTACAACTCTCAGGCCCATGAGACTACAGGGTTCTCCCCGTACGAGATGGTATTCAGTCGAAAAATGGAGATGCCCATGGAGGCTGATTTGATCATTACAGAGGCCAGTGATTTGTATAATAATCACGTGGAGGACCTGAGGAGTAAACTTAAAGAGACTTTTGAACTAGCGACGAAGCGTAAAAGTGCTGCTCGTAAACGGTACGAACGTCAGTATAACAAAAAGACGGATAAAGTCGAGTACCATGAAGGTCAGATGGTCCTGTTGCATCTACCTAGTGTAGGACATCACAGGGTTAAAAAGCTGTCGAAATTGTGGAAGGGCCCATACAAGATTTTGAGGGTCCTATCTCCACTGAACGTTGTTCTGAAGATCAGAAAACGTGAAGTAACAGTCCATGTTAACCGTATCAAGCCATGCCTGAGGCGCGCTCCAGTGGCCCCTCAGCCGGCTGCTGATACGACGGAGATCGACGAATGGGTAGATGAACAAAATGTGGTCGAGAAGGACGAGCTTCCTGTCTCACAAGAGACACCGGAACCCGTCCCGACGAGTTCAAAAAGGGTACGAAGGAGGCCGGGATATCTCCTTGATTACACTAGCTAGGCGTGGGAGGTGTATGGGCGCTTGGGGGAATCCAGGGTGAAGAGAGAGGAACAATTTAAAAATTGAATGTAACTTTGAAAAATTTGTTATAGGAATCATTTTGTTAGCATTGGGGGCAGTGTGCCGTTTGGTGAGCTGCTTCCACCAAGGTATAATCTTCGAAGGAGGGCAGGAGGTCCTCTTGACGGATAGCCACTGGAAGATATCATTGAGGTACAACCTAACAGAACTTCAAGTACAAGGCCAAAATCTGAGTGGTCTGGTGGTAGAGGTAAAAGAGTATCTGGACCAATTCTACGACCAACTTTTGAGGGATAACGTAAGTATGCATTCCCCACTACCTCAACTCGAGGCAGGTTTCAGATACGAATTCACCGGTATCCAACAGAATATAAAAGAGTATTTACGGGAAGTGAGTGAGTTAGTAAATTTACTTCCTAGACGACGTGCCAAACGTGGTCTAGTAGACGCGGGCGGTCACGTCCTAAGATATCTTTTTGGTACTTTAGATAGTAGCGATTTGGAAGAAATTAACAGCGACGTAAAACATCTGTATGCCGCTTCTGACAGTATAATCCATAATAGTCAGGAATAAATAGCTATTCTGGCCAACGTTCAGTCAGAATTAGTGAGTCATTCTAAAACAATACATTCCATATTATCAACCGTAAAAGCTTACCACGCGGTAATGCATCAAACAGTTAGTAGGCTTTTCAAAAATGACCAAATAATGCAACAACAGTTAAAAAATTTGTTCAGTTATTTGAAATTAAATTCGACAGTTACAGAAACCAAGAATACAATCCTAGAGGCAATTCGTCAAATAAATCAGTTTCATAATGGAATCGAAAAATTGGAAGGGAGAAAGTTAAGCAGTGACTTACTTTCGCCGCTGGAGTTTCTAAAGATTCTGCAGGAAGTGGAAAAGGTTGTACCCACACCGGCCAAATTGCATTTGCCAGTAAAGCTGGAAAATATGCATGAGTATTATTCGGTTGTCATTGCCCGTAGCTATGTAATGGAACAAACCCTCAGGGTTGTGCTGCAGTTGCCGCTAAAAAGCGACGATAAATTGTTTCAGGTATATAATGTTTACACTTATCCGATATACGACCACACACTCAAAAAATGGTCCCAGTGGGACATGACAAGGCAAAATTTTCTGGTTAGTAAAGATAGATTGCAATATACTTTGTATGATGAGACAAAATTCAGTCAAGAATGCCTAAACGGGTGACTCATTGTGTGTCCGTTGGAGCATGTTCTAATGAGTGTGGCCAAGCGACCGAGCTGTGTGTCCGAGCTGTTTATCGGGAAAATGTCCTCTTGCTGTGAACGAAAGTTAATAACTGGATTAAGATCCCCTGTACTATTGAAGACACCCAACCACTGGGTGTACAGCACCTCTGAACCACACCGAGTAACCCTAAATTGTTATGAGAGCAACGGTAGAATAAACGTGACTTCCCTGCTGATGAGTGGCGTTGGAATAATTACGGAATCGTACAAATGTGATGTTATCACGGATGAGTTCAAAGTGCCTGCCCGTATATACGGCAGCAGTACTCATGTGGGGCAGTTAGGAAAAATGGCGATTCCAGAACTGAGATCGATGTTCTCTGACGATGAGACGAATCTTATCACTGTTGATGTGAACGCCACTCTAGAGGTCCTGGACGATGAGCTGGGTTCCGTGAGTGTTAGGGAATATCCCCTAGAATGGGCTCTTTTTCATTTGCGGTCCCACCATGAATATAGGCGCAGGGTACAGAGAATGTCAGTTGTAGCAGTGATAGGAACCTGTATTGTTTTGAGCCTCTGTATTGTTTTGAGCCTGATCCTGCTGTGTGTGTTTTATAGACACTGGACAAGACTTGCCACCTGGTGCCAGAGCTCCAGACTCCGTATACGAGAGAGGAAAGCAGCGACTCTGACCAGTGTGCTGGCGATGAGCGAGGCGGCGATGCCTGATGTTGAGATGTGTGGTGGAGCCCAGACAACTGACGAATTGGGGACTGCAGCCCCAGAAGTAACTACCGCTGGTGAACCATAGACTTGGATACCAGGAGCGTCGTGAGTAGGCTAACCTAACGAGAGACAGAGTGAACAAAACGAATTTTTAATTAACACATACGGGTTAAACTAAATAGAAGCAAAGGACATTGTGCCAAGACCGAACCGCGCACTAGGAGAAGAGCGGCGGGGAACGCCCTGCATATGTCATTCAGGTGACAAGATTCTCACAAGAGTTGGAAAACTGTGAAGTTTGAGTAGTAGTATGTGTGAAGACGTACTGAATGGACTCGGAAACTGTGGATAAGTTTAGTTCAGTTATATTGGTTGTAATATTAATCATTAATAATATTAATAGTAATTTTGAATTATAATAGCGCTATTCCATGTGTAAAATACAAGTAAAGGCTGGTAATGGAGGATTTTCTATTTGGTTCCACATTAATTTGAAACGTTAGATGTTTGGACAGTAAAAAAGGGGGGGCAAATAATGATAAAATTAATATTTGACGAATGAGGTCGTATCTGATATCCCCAGGAAGGTATGGCCAACCCCCAACCCTAATACCCTATCCTTTCGACTCCACAAGACTGGACTGATGGTGTCTAGAAGCGAACCCGATAAAAAAAGGTAAGAAACTAATTTCGCGGATGATCACGAGAAAGTGAGTGTTAAATGCCTTGCTGGAGGAATATTCCGGACCCCATCAGCAAGACAGCTGAATTAAGATTACCAGACCTGTCTTGCCCTTGTATTGTTATAAGTGTTTTATTATAGTAAATTAAGTCCAGTTGAGTTAAGCATGTTAATATTGAGGGATTCAAAAGAATACCGAGTTTGTTACTGAATGAGTTCTTAGAAAATAAATGTTGTAAAGTTATTGTGTAGAGATTGTGTACTTTGTCAAGTTTGTATAATGTAAAGCTATAATAATAGGTCAATGCAATGTAAGAGCATTGTTATAAGCATGATATTTAATTTAAACTAGATATGCATAGATTATGCTGTAAAGGTTTGACACAGTGTACTGTAGGTTCCACCGCGCGGGGTTGTTGCTGACGTAGTATCCAGCTGATAGCGGTGACCTACAATCTGAACTGGGGACTTGACACGCGCGAGGAGTGACTGACCGACGGCGGCTCCAAGTGAACGCTTGTGTGCGGCTTAACCAAACCAAGCTAGTAGCGTTCTAATTCTACCGGTACTGAACAATTATTCCTTTTATGAGACACTACCTAATTATTAGAATTTAGAATTTCAGTGCCAAATTATAAATTTTAATCAAACTTTAATTAACCATCAAGGGACTTTAATCCTGCTGTCAAGTCATCCCATACACATAACTTGAAGGTTCTTGAAACCGCCTGTTGCAGGTTGTTACAGGTAAACTCTCTTTAAACTGTACTCTCAATACGTTCGAGAATGAATGCTTATAGGAACTATGATTTTAGAACTAATATAGTACATATTAATTGATCACCTAATTTTTTCATTTTAAAATAAATCCATTTTTAAAATATTAATAGTTAATTTGACCCGTCACCAACTAAGTAATTTAAGGTTTGAGCCCAGAAACTGGAATCGAATATTATTACAATAGAAATAGAACAAAGTTATGGAGCTGGAATTGTGCAGCTAGCCTCGTGCACTGCTGATACAAATTGCTGACTCCAGGGCTAGCTAGCCTCTCACACAGGCCCTAGTCCTTTTTGATTGGCCACAGCCGCTGAGGCGATGACCGCCGCTTGACCTGCTGAGCCGGTGATCGTCAGTCGCGTTCCAAATTATATGTAGTTAACATCTCAGTCCGCGTCCTCTCTACCTCTGTAGTTAATGTAGCATTGGTTAAAATCATCTTCTAAATTTAGTTTGTTTCTAAAGTATTACTTGTATTATTTTATAGCATGAATTTAAAGACCGATTGTATTAGTGAATAAAAATTCGAAATTAAACTTATTTAATCAAATCCAATCGCTACGTGAGTAGTTCTTTTACCTGAGTCAAAAGCATCGGAAGTTCTGATTAATTCTTTAAGCGGGTTCAGTGGAGTTACAATTCTGACCAAATGTCTGCATACTACACGTGTCTTAAGAAAAAGTACAAAATGATACAAGAAGGTAGCAATCGAGCTTCTGTTGGGTACATGTGTGGTCAAAGCTTATGTAATATTCAACGAACATCAGCAGAAAAAAATCGAAATGTTGTATTTCAGAGAATCACTGGTAAAGTCACTTACCAGCCGTAGCACCTCAGCAACCTGTACGGAGGAGACCATCGCAGAACCACAACCGGGAGCAGTGGTTGTCGCCACCGGCATGAACAACAACCGTAGCTTGGTAGACAACCCTACCTCAGTTCTCAGAGGCCCGGTTTTCATCGTTTACCAAGTCGAGAATACGCGCACAACTTGGGCCCGCACGTGGCAACAGGGGCTCCGACACCCCTGCCTACTGAACACTTCCTGACCAGGGACCGAAGTGGCTGGCTTCTGAACCAGTACATGACTTACGCCTTGGCAGAGAAAAGCTCACATCAGCTATCACCGACACCAGATAGGGCATCTAGTGCCGGCTTAAGCACTCCCAGCGGGCCATGTACTAGAACAATCGTATGGAACGAGTACTAATAAGACCCTGGAGGGGGAATGGGTAGGAATTAGGGAAATGGTTAGGTGTGGGTGGGCAGTTTAACGTCAATTTTGGGGTGGATTCAATTTCCATAAGGATTTTAACCAACACATTGTGTGCAAGGGTGCAGGCTGAGGTACACCAAGAACGGGCACGCCCTTGTTAAAATGGGTCCCGTGGGAGCCCAGGTTAATCTACCCCAGATCCCCGGTGTTGACTCATTTAACCAGGCTGGGTATACTCGCACGGCCTGGGTTCGCACGTTGCAGCAGGAGCTCCGACACTCCTGCTCAGTACACACTTCCTGACCAAGGACATTGAAGTGGCTGGCTTTGAACCAGTACATGACTTACACCTTGGCAGAGCAAGCTCACATCAGCTCTTACCTCTTAGATATGGCTCCAGCACCGGCTTAAGAACTCCCAGCGAGTCATGCACTGGAACGGTTGAATGAAGATAGAGAGAAAGAAAGAAAATGGAAAGACTCCTGGAAGTTCCAGTGTCGGAAGTAACAGAAGTGGGCCCAGGGTGGCCAGTAAGTTGAAGAAAGTGTATGGATCCTATTTTTAAGGCAAATAAAATAAAATCACAAGCAAAGAGCATGCCACAAGTAAGTGGAAGTAACGACATACTCAGCTCAGATAACCCCGTGGTCGCCATCCACGTACTCATAAAAATTATGAGCCCCTGGGGGACCTAAACAGCTGTTGAAGACTTTCAGTTGAAGTTCACAAAGTGGCAGAAACATTTGTTTACATTTAAATATTATATAATTATGATCAATAGTGTTATGCTGATTACAAATACAAATTTATTACCTATCTAATTCTAATATTATTTTAGATTGCACCAATGACATGCATTGAAAATATTATATAAAGCAAAAGTTCTGAAATAAAGCATTTTTCTTCTTTAAACTTTATATAACAATGTAAATGAACAGTTACTTTAAACAATGTTTCAAATTTTATTGTTCTATCGTAAACAAAAAATTTATTACAGTATAACTAAACGCTTACATTATCACCTAAATGAACTGCTACTTTCAGGCCTGTAGAGGCTCATATTATGACAACCTCCATGGGTTGAAAATAATACACAATGAACTCATACTCTCATTGTAAACATACTCAATGACCAACTAAAAAGAATATCATTAATTTCCTATGGCAGTGAAGGCTACTGTACGGAATGTTTGTTGGTGCTGTACTTAGCTCTTCTCAGAACGGAACACTCAGATAAGCTGTTAGGAACAGATAACACTAAAAATTAGAGCTAACAAGAAGCACATTACACAAATCTAATCACAATAATATGTCAATTATAATTCAATTATTAAGAAACATAGTTATTTGTGTTTTCCACACCCCTAAAATCATAATATAGTTTTGTTCAGAAGGATACAGATACATTGCATTAATAATGCTGAAATTTTTATTGCCACCTCCAACTGTTAACTTCACTGATACTGAGATATTTCGTTAAGTGCAAAAAGAGATAAAGTAAATTAGACCTATACAAAATCCTGATAATATGTAGATTACGTAATAGTTCTATAGCTCTTGAAAACAAAAATACCACCTTACCAACACAGGAGGAATATGGTTCTACACACTGTTGTGTGCACAATTTATATTTTAATTGGAATTTGTTCACTTATATAAGAAAAATTTTAATTGTTTGAGTACTTTTACAAAGTAGCGGCCATTATTCTGCTATATAGAATAATAAATTTAGGTTACTTTGTACTATTTCCAGTTCTCAAACATCAGCCTTTTGGAATTTTATATTTTACTGATTGATACTAACTAGAGGAATGTTGTTTGTTCATTGCCATCAGCCCAGGGCAGCTCTGAAAGCTAGTGATGGCTAGAGTCATTACTGTTAGCCCATTCAACTACTAATGCCTATTACAATATTTTTTACTAATGCCTATTGAAATTTTTTTAATTGTCAGACTATGCAAAATTTAATTGTTTTATGTTGTTTTTAATTTAATTTGAATTCTTTTCTGGTACTTTGGAATTATTCGGAGGCCACTATTTTTGGATCAGTTTTCTTTATAGGAGACAAAAATATTATATGCTATTAGTGCTTTCCTTGTTTCATAATGAATCGAAAAACACCCAATGAGTCATACTTCTTATTGCCAAATAGCCTCCAAATAGGCCTAGACGCACAAATCACCTGTCACTTTCATATAATTCATTTTGTTCTTTTAGTTTTTGTTTACATTGATTGTCATGTTAATTTATAATTGCATCGTGAATAATTATCTTGACCTCTGGGATTTACCGCAAACTGAAGAGGAAAGTTTTTTTATTACCAGAATATATGTGGTGATCTAGAGTAGTGGCAACTGGTGGCAATGCATTAAACTCAATTGTCGCTTCCTTTTGGGAAGCAGAATACGGTAACGGTTCGTCGTAATGACTAGTAAATTTCAAAATAAGTTAAATAAGACTGTTCTTTTTAATACAGTAATTTTTTATAGGAAAAACTTGTCCAAAAACAGTGACCTAAGTACCCATTTTCTTAAAAAAGAAAACAAATATTACGAAGTGGCTGAAGTAGGCATATCTAAATACAGTATGTGTAAACTCAAAAATAAAAATCTAAATTTAGCTATACTAACTAGTTTAACCCTAGACTTGGCATGGAATCCAGTTCACTCGAACAGCAACAGCAAGTATACTAAGTGAGCTATCTGCACTACTCTAAATTATTAGTGGTTGGCTTGGATGAAAAAACATCTATTTTGCAAGTATTCTTTACTACAAAAAAAATCTTGATTCATGTTATTTTATGCTCTATAAGGCATTAATTATTAAATCATGACCATAATAGGTAGCCTACTCTGTTATTAATCAGAGGTCATTATTTTTGGATTTTCTTACTGGGGACCCAAATAAAATTACATTATTAAGTATGTAGGGACAGAGTTATCTTTTCGTTGACATAGCTTCCTTTTGTAAGGCAGAAAACAAGAACCGATTGTTATAATTATGTGTAATTTACACAGTAACTCAAATGTCTATTCTTGGCTACAGTATAATAAGCAGCCACCAACACAATTGGATTATTGATTTAAAATGTTGTTATTATTGAATACAACATTTGAACATTATATATTCATAAATAATCATTGCCAACTTTCTTTATTTAGACTAATGACATTATTACTAGCTATTATTCTTTAGGAGAAGGCTAGTGACAATAAGAAGAATGGTGATTAATATGCAGATATTGGCTCAAAATGCGTAAGTTATAAATAAAGAAATATTTAAAAACTAGAGTCAGAAGTGAGTATTGCTGATAATTTTTCAGAATATATGTATTGACAACAAATCATGTTTATTGGTGGTGATCCATTCAAGCATATTTTAAATGCTATCAAACATTTCTACCCTGTGAAGTAACAGTTAGTACTACACGGCTCAAGAGTACTTTATAAATAATTTAGTTATTTTATACAACAAAAAATTAATTTCATTTACATATAAAATATAGGTTCTATATACATATTAACATTTTTAAAGCCTAAAACAATTCAATTTAATACAATTGTTAAAAATTTATTCAAAGTAAAAACGTGTTTGGAAATAAATTAAAAAGTTATTACTGACTAATGGCAACATGAACAATGACGTGCGTGTCTTCTTTGTTTCACAGTCATGTCTATCCTTGAAAAATAAGGTAAGTAAATGTTATTGTTTTGTTGTAATTATATACTGTATTTTATTTTGTAAATTATATTAATATTTATAATTAATTTCTAAGATAAAAAACTAGCCAAACCATATTGTTCTTTGAAATATACCTATTATATTTTTGGTCCGACATTTTGCTTTCAGCCCTTTGTGGAGACCTTAATAAGCGGCGCCTATACTCGTTATTTGATTGTTATTATCGAACTATTCGATATATTATCCAAATTTGTTTTTTTATATACTAATCATACAAAACAAGAATTATAATACATTTACAACAAGAATAATTCATTACAATTTTTAATAACATAAATTTAACAGTAACATTACAAAATAACAAAAACCAACTATGGCCTAGACCTACACATCAGAAATACGTTATAATATTTATAGATTGCAGTGAGAAACCGCTTTTGTGGAGGCAGTAGCCAAACCCATGTATTACTAGAAATTTATCACATAATTTTCAAATTCTCAACAAATTAGTTACTTTTTGCTGTTTATTGTTAACATGACAAATGACAGTAACTAATAAGTAGGTATCATATGTTTTGTTAAATAAAGTGTAATATCGAGTTATTCATTTGGATTAAACAATCAAACCATTTGATAAAAACAACTGAATAAGAGTGTAGGCCGCTTATTAAAGTCTACGCACCCTTTTGATTGTTATGAATACTGGTAGATTATGATACTATATAAGTCGATAATCATCATCCGATTGTGTTGGTTGCCACTTAGGCCACTATACTGCAGGCCGTTCTTTTAAATAATGTATTTTTTTTTAAAGAGCCTGATAAGTAAAACTCTTACAAAAATAATGGCCTCGAGATAATACCAAAGTAGCCCATAAAAAGCATCCTTTAACCATCTATACTACAATATAATACCCAAATTCTAATATGCAAAAGTCCATTCTCATGGTGGGAAAAATGCATCGTAATACAACTTTGCCAGTTCCACAGTTACTTTTTGATCTGAGAGCAATATTTAAAATTCTGCCAAATTTATATGCTAATAAATCTAAACCCATAGTCTACTCTATATGAAAAGTACAGTTTAGACAAAGAGTAAAAGCAAGTATTTATAACTAAAATTTCAGTACTTTATTAGTATTTTCAATAGGCCTCATTTTTGGTAGTTTTTCTTACCGGAAACTTAAAAATTACACACTAGGAAGAACAGACTTTACTTGACTTACTGTGAAAATATGTCTTTATGACGTAGGGTTTGTTTTCAACAAATAAGAGATAGGGGCAGGGGTAGGGTACGATAAGCGGACCCGGTTTTTTATATCTAAGAATGTAATCATCAGTACCTAATATTCGCATCTAAAATTCTAGACTATCAATCGATATAAAAGTATCTATAGTCCTCAATAACAATCATATGTTTTAAATTAAAATATGAATTTAATATTTACAGTGATCAAACAAATTATTATGACCAAAATTATGAAAACTGAAGATGACAATATTTGCTCCTCTCACAGTTACAGTTGTTTCTTTTCCACAAATTTCACATAATGGATTTTTTGGTATGAGTCTAACATGTTGAACCCACGTAAAACATGTCTTATCATCTTTCAAAGCAATGTCATTTAGTTTGACTGCCATTTTTTAACCCTAGAAGTGTGGAACCAGCATATTTTATGTCGGTTGTAATTTATGTGTGTTGTGCGGAACCAGCATATTGTATGTCGGTTCAGTTTTTCATTAAAAATAATTATTTATCTTTAGGCAATCACCATGTTTTTGGTATCATTGAAATTGTGAGATTCCACTCTACAATTTTCATATAAACGTTTTTTTCTAACATCAATATTACGGTTGTGGTGAAATGTTTTCTGAAGAAGTCATCATTTGAGTTGAATTTCGCGGGTAGCCGGGTCAAATAAATACGTCATTTTCAACCAATCACAGCAAGTTACGTATTGCCTGCAAAACAGTGCTGTCATATGTCAATAGACGCGGAATTAAATATCCTTTTCTTCTAGTGCAAACAGAAAAGTCATTAGAATCAATAGTTGATTTACTATAAATATTCTAAAAAGGGACAATTCTAAAGTTGTTAAACCAGCATATTTTATGCTGGTTAGTATAATAACATTCACACAGTTATTTATTGTCAATAAAGAAAATAAAAAAAAAAAAACAGTGTAAAGTGAAAGAAACGATCTAACCGGTACAATCTTTCAGCGGTAAATTTAGTTCAGTAGGTTTCCCGGCAGTGCGAAACAAAAGAGATGAATCACGGCGTCGAATCAAGACCAACCCAACCCATCCCTGTTGGCCATTGTTGACCATTTTATTTCACCACGAGCTTATTTTTTACCGATTTTCATAATTTAGGTCTCTATTTTTTCAGGTTCAAATACTCTACTGCGTAAATGCATATGAAATGACAAAAACATTATAAAAACAATGTTATTTTGAACTATAATATCTATTGTTTTATATATTGTCAAAAATTTTACAATGCAAGGTTTTACAATATTTGACGCACAACATTTATTTTTTACTCAATTTAAATAATTTATTGAGTGTATATTCTTTCGAACATTATGTGCTAATATAATATAACAAGTAAAAAAATTTAAAAAAATATTTTCATATTTTTTTTTTACATTGCAAACCAGATTATTTTTTTATGAGTAAATTCTTCAACGTGCGACTGTTAACAAAAAATGTCATAACTCAGTTCCTTCTCAAAGTATTTGAACATATCTTATATTTTATTTTAGCCAAACAAACATACTTACTAAGGGTATATTCAAAAAATTACATAAACATAAAGTATAAGTGAAAATTTGTAGCTTGTTTCTGAATTTTGTTACAAAATATTTTCATTTTTCAAAAAGTTTTTTTTTTAAGCTTGTAATAAAATAACAGTTTATTTTGTTGTTGTTTACTTTTAGTGTTTTCAAATAGCATGTATAATTTACAATAGAAAACTGTTTTTCATATAAGTATATAGTCACATTTGGAGGTAAAAAAAAATTAAAAACCAAACCCTTGTACATTTTTGCTTTTGTAAAAAAAAAAAATGGCAAAATTACAATTTTTGTTTAATAGAAATTTTTAATATATTTTATAATTTGGTATAAAATTCTCTACATTTTATACATTTAACATTTTGACCTTACTGTAATATTTCAATACCTTACAGAGGTCCAAACGTGAAATTTTCATATAAAAAACTTTTTGCAATTTCTCATTATTTTCATGAAAATATATACCAAACCAAACAATATCAAAACGTTTATTCCTATTTCAAATAGTACAAACTTCTGAGAAGAAAAACGATATATAACAATATATGTTTTCTTGATATTAAGTATTTTTTACGAATGTTTTAAAAAACCCTTGCAACACGTCAAAAATGGACTGACGTTTTATCTTTGGTAACATGGACACACTTCTAGGGTTAATAGCCTAATGTAAAAATTAATTTACATTAATTTTAATTTAATTTGTTACTTATGTAAAATTTAAATATTACCTTACGTGTGTTATTTGAAAGTGTTTACAGCTGTCGATATAGATTATTTAAGTTAATTGTTCAAAATAATAAATCAGTATCGATTGATTTTATCGGTGGTTATGATTAAGTAATATCGTTTGCCAATTTCTATATAAAAAACCGGGTCCTTATCATACCCTACCCAGGGGTAGTGTCGCTTCCTTCTCGCCAACATCACTTCCTTTTATGAGGCAGAAAACAAGAACAGATTATCAAATTGCATACAATTTTCACAGTAAACAATTGAATCTCATTATTTCTAATAATGTAGTCGTTTAGGTCCCCAGTAGGAAAAACTCTTCCAAAAATAGTAGCCTTCAGGATAAAGACAAAATGTGAAAAGATTAGTATATCTAAGCCTAACTACTAAAATGTATTCACTTTAACTTTTATATTAAACGCTATGTAAAGCAACAACACTAAAATGCGATGTAACACCCTAAATTAGCGAAAGTTACCATAAATTATTAACCGTCTAACAATAACTAGTAAAACTTAAAACAAGAGTCTAAATTTCATTTTGCACTCATCTAGGATCAAAGATATTGTACATTCGTGCGTGGCGTAAGATCAACATTACAAAGAGGAAAAAGATTATAAGGATGCCTCCCAACGTTTTCAGTGGCGTTTCAATCAAGTTACTACATTTATAATTCACACTATAATACATTAAAGAATCAGCATTTGTTTTCTAGGATAAACACTTATTACCTCGAGATCAAATCACATCGTTTAATTGCAGTTATCACTATACATTATTATGACTTAGCTAACGTGTCAATTATACATTTTTTTTTATTTATCCCACATTAAGACCACCACATTCAAACTTACGACACTCAAACATTAACGCTCCATTCAATCCGTGCAAATTACACCCATTTCCAGTGCTGGAGTCTAGAGTTTCCTCATTGCGTGGTCTCCCAGTTCAATCCAACAAACTCATCAACACTGTTAAAAACTTTTGACACCAGGCAGAATTTGATATGTTGAAATGTATCAAGCTACACAACATATATATACGTTGTAAAAATGTTGATACGAGTTTTTAACATATTAGGCGTTGAGGCTTTTTGAATTGAGTTTGGCAATCTGGTTATAAAACGAACACCTGCCCGTGAAGATAAATGTTCATAAACCATTGACCTATGCGTTCCCGAATGGTACGTAGTTACCTCGTCCTCTCGTTAAAGCACATTAAGACAAACAAAATAATTCGTTTCTAAGACGTAGAGACGTGGCAAAGTCAACAGTTGCAATATTTATAACACTGTCCTGCATGATTAGTTCAAATAAGCGATAATGTGAATTGCTTTTTTGTAATTTGGAAACTCTTATAAAATGTTTGCTTCTACAAGCCCTCCACAATACGGTTTTATATGAAAGGCGGGGAGCAATTAAGCAAAGTATATATCTGACTAGGGCAACATTTTGCCAAAGATCTTAAGACAAACTCCTGAGAAAATCTAACTCGAACATGATCAATGTGAATTTTCCATGTCAACCCTTGATCAAGGTGTATTCCAAGGAATTTTGAAGAATAGACTTCCTCCAATAATGTATTTGCGATCATAACAGCAAGACCGCTTTCAATGTATATAGAGCGCTCTGAAAAGTTCAGGATGTTTGGTTTTGATAAGTTAATTTGAAAATTGAGGCTACTATAAGGTTGGACACAAGTGTTAAGATCAACAAAGGCAAATCCAAACTTTGTTTTGAGCTTCTTATAAAAAAAATACCAACTGCGTACTGCACAATCCTTCCATTCAAATAGTGATGATTAAATATCATTTACAAAAACAAGAAAAAGAATTTGACTTAATATTGGTCACTGCATGGGGGACTCTATAGCTATGTAGGTTTGGAAGAATTGGTTCAAAATTTGGATGAACCATGCTTTATGGTTTAGGAATGAACTAATCCATAAACGCTACACGCCTCGGAGGCCGTGAGAGAATTTGTCAATCAGTATTTTGTGGTCAACACCATTAAATAAATATAATTATTTATTTATTCTCTTTCTTCACATGAATCAAGTGTATGAATCACAACCCTATATATATATATAGGGTTGTGATTCATACACTATATATATATATATAAAGTTCAATATAAAAACACCAACACATTTCAATATCTACATTACGACTGTTATGCTGTTTACATCATAATCTTTTTCCAATCGACTGAAGCTTGACGAGAATCGAAGAGCTGAAAATGTCTCCAACATTACAGTAAATATACATTTTACCTCCTGGATTGGTACTTGGCTATTAAAATAAATAGGTTAACGTCCTTTCCATAGTAAAACCAACTTTTTTATTTCAATGATTATTAGTTTAGGGAGCGCTAGTATTGGGAGTTGTAGTATTTTCAAATCATTAAAAACTGAAAATGTCGTCAAAATGAATAAAAATTACACGACATACGATTAAATAAATAACAAATAAAGAAACTCAAACGCACTCAACAAAACTAAGCATCATTTAATTTTTATGTATGGCCGACCATAAACAGGATTTAACTCTACATTGTGTCTAACTGTTCTGGAGTCTAGAGATAGTGTTGTCTTATAGATAGGCCAAACATCACTGTATGAGTACGTGTATATTTTAATAAATTCATTCCCTCTTATTTTCTGTTATAAGATGAAAGCGTATACATTTTAACAACAATAATAACAAATCAACTAAGAGTAATGAGGCTCTCTCATTGAGAGCGAATTAACTTCGATTACTTGCCACCCCTTTATTTTAAGTAAACTTTCTCTGCCTTATCTTCCGCTCTGTCATGTCTAGCAAACCCAGTAATGAGTTCTCTTAGACTTTAATTTCAACTGTGAGAGGCGTACTTCCTTTAAGTCAATCGCCTTCATTTTCTAATGTGGGCAAACTTATGACTCTTTCACTTCTCAACTCAGGAGTATCACCGTACACTAATATTTCATCGTATGCATTTTACCACTAGGATTTGGGAGGTGACGAGGATTTTAAGCAATTACCGTCAGAAGATAGCATTTCAAATCTACAAAGCAAAAGGTAGAAATAACTTGAAGTACGTTAATTATTTTGTGGTTAAAACCACAATTATTATTTTTATATTTTTCTATTATATGTTTTTTAATCAGCCCTTCCCCGAAGTGTAAGCCTCTTTCAGTTTAAAGCCCCCTATAATATCGCAGTTCAGTTTTGTTAATAGCATGAGTAACATTAACTAGTTAAAACACATACTCAAAGCCTTCTTAGCAAAATTATTTCATTTGTCTATGATGTAATGTATTTAATATATTTACTAATGTTCAGATGCGTAGAGTGTATAGGAGATAACAGAAAGAATCCAAAACAATATACATTTATTCTATTTTTGTTGTTGTTGTTATTCTGGTTTGTTCAATGTGAATATTTCGAAATGCGATTATTTACGGTACATAAGTTAATACATGATAGAGGTAAATTATTATTTTTACTGGATAGTATAGTATATTGTATTGTACTTAGTTCATTTTACTGTAATGGATGTAATATCATTGATATAAATTGGTATATGAAGATATCATTAGATAAATATATATATATATATATATATATATATATATATATATATATATATATATATTAATCTTCAATAAGAAATGTTCAAGTGTATTAACAGTTTCTATATTTCGGCGTAAGCCGTCTTCAGGAAATTACAAACATATAAATAGGGCTATAAGAACATAATAAAAATAAAACATCAACACAGAAAATTAAAATTAAGAATGAATTATGTAGAATGGTAAACATATGTTTTAATTTTATAAATTCACTTTGTTGACTAAGTCACCTCAAATTTAATCCCCTTGGAAATTTTGATTTAGTGACGAGTTGATGGGCTTGTTCCATGGTTCTTAGTCTGTTTGTACTTAAATTTTCTGATATTTTTCTAATTGGTTTCACTGAATATGTTTCTTCAAAATTTAAATTATGTATTAAACCATGTGCCACTAGAGGTTCTCTGTCTTCTTATGTTTATATGCATACCTGTGCCCTGTCATCCTTATTCTAAGAGAATTTATCGTTGAGCCAATATAATCTTTAGGGCAAACTTGCACTGAATTTGGTAAACAATATGTTTTGATTCGCATGTTAAGTCTTCAAATATACTGTATGATTTTTTTGTAGAACTACTTGTAAATGTTTTTGAAGTAGAGCACATGTTGCAAACTAAACAACTGGGTTTATTGCAAGGATGTGACCCAACTGTCATGGTTTCTTGGTCTTTGTGCTTAGGTAATTTTGGATGGACTAAAATATCTTTCAAAACTGGTGGTTTTCTAAATCTTATTTTTGGAATGTATTTGAAAATGTTTTTAGTTTAAGCAGAGCTGTCAAATAAGTTGTATGCTACTCGAAGTATATTGTTAATTTTATAAAGTCCAGGGTGGTATTTTGTTAAAAACTTTGGATCATTATTGTCAAATTTAGATTTATTTGTTCCAATTAATAGTGATTTAGTGTTCAGTTTGTTGTTTAAAAGTTTGCGTGGATAACCCCTTTTGGAAAATGCTGATAATAAATTATCAATATATTGTTCTAAGTGATATTTGTCACTGCATAAATTTTGGTCTCTTTTAGCTAAACTCTTTGGAATGGCTTTTTTGACATGGGACGGATGACAACTGTCATAATGTAGATATTGAAATGTGTTGGTGTTTTTATATTGATCTTATTTTATATATATAATAAATAAATAAAAATATATAAAAAATAAAACAAAACTTGTAATGAAATGAAAAAAAACGACACTAGTTCTCTCTTTATCTGAATTGAAACATGTATTGCTCATGTCGTATTTACAATTTTTTAATAAAATGCTAAGTAATAAAAAAAATAAATACACCTAAATCACTTGGTAAACGTAGTCGTATACGTAGTCAATATTACAATTGCATGTTGCAATAATTACAACTGTATACAAGTAATAAATAGGTTTGAGCGTATAGCAATAAACAAATACAGAAAAACGTTAGAGTCACTACTTATATTGAATTGATGAACACGAATGTAAATGTTTGTACTACTCTAATACATACGCGTACTTAATTCTTTGTTTAAAGATTGTCATTAATGATGGATTATTTGAAAGTATAAAAGGATTCCGGACCTCGGCAATAACGATGGAACATGTCCGAAATCCTAATATACTTAACATTATTGTTTGAAATATAGGCTCACTTGAAAGAATTTTGAACTATTTTATTATTGTCTGAGTCGGCCATACAGCTTATGCTTCTCACATTTTCGCATGGTGCTTAAGGTACATATGGCGCTGGCTTTTATAAAATACGTATTGCGTAATTATGATATTTAGAGAGACAAATAAAGCACATTTTAAAATTTATTAAACACTTTGGAAATTATAAGAGAAGGATAATTAGCCTATATAAGGTAACTTGGTTGGGGAGGTGGCTTCCCAGGTTTAAGAACTACAACTATTTGTGTCACCGTCTTTGATTAATATAATGCTGAAGTCGTTGAGTATCGCTGAATAAACTAGCCAAAAACATTCCTTTCGTGTCAGTTCTTTTATAACTTTACCAGGTCATAGCTCGAAGTTTTTTTTTAGAGTCTAATATTAATTTAACACAAAATTCACGCGTGAATTAATATATGGATACTGCCAACTGAATGGAAGTATCGATATGTCCATGAACTTCCCTAGTAAAGTTCAAAATTCTAGATTTCCGTGTAAACACTTTTTTTATAATGTTCAGACAAAAAATATAATTCTTTGTTACTATTACTTTTAGCCCAGGAACCAATGTTTAACTTAAATAAGTAAAGAAGTAACATGTTGTTTCACACATTTTCAGAAATAGTAACTCCACACGGTATAATATAAAAATGAATTAATTTAGCTGACTAGATACCATCTTGAAATTTTTTCTGTCCAGTTGGTTCTTAGATGTTTACAAAAGCCAGAAATGATTTCGTTTTATTAATATAAGATATTTAGTCTCATGTTGCTGAATATATGTTTGGAAGAAATGCTGCTTTTTTTTACCAGTAATACATTCCGAGTGTAAATGCTTTTTCAAAAGTACCTTTCACTGTCAGTCCTACTACATTTATTTATATTTCGCACTATAAGAAATGAAAAAAAAACTCATCACTTGTTTTTTATGCAGGTAACCATTTAATACAGCAAAAGGTTAAGTAATCTTTTGTCCTTTTGTATTACGCGGTGATCAACATCAATATTTTTTACTAATATGATATATTACAAAGTGAATTGTTTTAATCACGTTTGAAAATATTACAGGAATTGAAAAGACGTAATAAACTAAAAAATTTTAATTAAACATGTGGAATAAAGTGAACATAATAATCCTCGGTCCCTATCTTCAATAACTAGTTAAGCAGTAATAAGATGTTGTATATTGTAGGGTTCCATGAAATCAATTAAATATAAGGGCGTTTTTGAGAATATATAATCACAATATATACATCTTTAAATAGGACAGTTAGCTGATCACAGCAAGATAAAACAAATGTGTTATGTTATGTATCATGTTATCATGAACACTAGTAACATAGTTTTGCTCCTGAAATGTCTTTAAATTTCTCCACCTTACCATGTCTTTTTTTAATTTAGAACATGGCTTGAAAGGATTTGGGTCTCTATTCTATTTAGTTACGTAACGTGAAGGAATGGTGACTGGAGTTTTGTTTTGCGTGTTACTTTAACCTTGAATAATAGTGAAATGCACTGTTGTAGATAAGAAAGCAATACATTAGAACGAATTCACTCAGAAATGAGAGTATTACGTATTGTGATGTGTAGAATGGTATTCCGGCGGTATTAATAAATAATCAAAACAAATATAACGAGTATTAGGCATGCTGTTTTTCCGGAAGTAACTTATTCATTGGAAGTGACCATGTGAGTTTCTATTCCAAATATTACACATTTGTAAATATTTTTTAAAAGAGAAAGACATTTTCTAGTTATATTGTTATTAAGTTTAGGTGCAGTATTCTTTTCTTAGAATTTAGTGCCTACATTTTTGAGTCAGTGTTAGTCTAGGATATGAAATGGAATGAATGGATATAGGGCCTAAATGTTAGTTTTCTTTTTGTAAAATTGTATGTGTAGAATATTATGTGTAATATAGTAGGCCTATGTGTCTAAAAACTGCAGCCTTTTAGAATATTTCTGCTAGTATGTTTACTTTTATTGGGTTGTCATAATGTTATTTTGGGTAGGGTACGACAATCGACCCGGGTTTTTTTGGAGAATATAATCGGGTTTTTTGGAGAATATAATCATCGATGCCTAATATTCCCATCTCGAATTCTAGATATAAAAGTATCTATAGTCCTAAATAACAATCATGTGTTTTTAATTAAAATATGAGTATGTAGGAATATAGAAAAACTTATAAATAATTAAGAAATGACATAAATAATAAACGAACCAGAATGAAATGGATCAAACAGGAAAACTCATAAATAATTAAGAGTATTATTGAATTATTTATAATTATACACACGTAATTATGTGTGTGTGTTTGTGTGTTATAACGTGTATGTATAATAATTATTATTATTGTAATATATACATGTAATAGTATACATAATAATAATACGATTACGTGTATTATTTGAAAGTGCTTAAAGCTGTTGATATAGCCTAGATTAAGTTATTTGTTCAAAATAATTAATCAGTATCGATGGTTATGATTAAGTAATATCGTTTGCCAATTTCGATATAAAAAAACCGAGTCCGCTTATCATACCCTACCCTTTTTACCTATAGGTGTTCTTACATGTTTGGTAGTCTAGGCATAGAATTTAGTAGTTTTTTACTTTATTTACTAAAACATTGATTGTTTTTTTTTTAAAAGGAAAATGCTTGAAAATTAGGTACTTTGGGATTATACCGACCACACCCAGACATGAATCGTTATTTCACATTTCGTTTCTACTGATTACTAGATTAGCGTAGAAACAATATTTCGTCAATATAAAACAGGAATTGTCTTATCGCAAACACCTCCCCATCCTCAGACAGAGGTCAAAGTCGAGCGTCTAGTAGATAACGTGATTGCAGAGTCTCGCCGCCCGTTCAGCTGGTGCATCGCTTTGTTGTACTTCCGTGTTTTACCTCTACATTTCTCCAAACACAAAAATTCAACAAAAACAAACATTTACCAAACTAAACTTTTTATTAAAAAAACACTCAAAACTTGTTTTTATTCTTGATCACATTCCGCCACCCAAAATGCGAGTGCCTCCGGCCATCAGCGCGGGCTTCGGCAGCACCTTCGGTGCTGCCCCGCGCTGATGTCGACGAAAGAAAAAACATCCCTCGAGATAGTACCTATCAGTAAAATATCAAATTCTAGAGGGGCTAATCAGAAATATAAATTGAATTGTAATGGAAAGGCAATGATGTACCGTGCAAATCACGTGATGCCGCGCGGCCTGCTGCCGTAATCAGGATTCTCGAGAAAGATAAGATAACAGCGACAACAATACCGATCACAATACCTGGAAATGCTTGTAAGTTTGTAATTTTGTAATTGAAGAGTTGTTTTTTCGTTCTATCATGTTTGTTTCTATAAATTTCTATTTTTGTGTTCTTCATACTGGTGTGGTCGGTATAATCCCAAAGTACCGAAAATTAAATGTAAAAAATAACAGAACAATACAGTTTTTGGGTAGGGTACGATAAGCGGACCCGGTTTTTTTATATTGAAGAATATAGTCATCGATACCTAATATTCTCATCTGAAATCCTAGACTATCAATCGATATAAAAGTACCTATAGTCCTCAATAACAATCATATGTTTTAAATTAAAATATGAATTTAATTAAAGTGATCACACAAATTATTAAAACCAAAATTAGGAAAACTGAAGACGACCATATTTACTCCTCTCACAGTTACAGTACAGTTGTTTTCTTTCCTTGTGGGATTTATGGATTTTTCGGTACAAGTCCAACATTTTGAAGCCACAAAAAAGCAATGTTGTGTAGTTTTCTAAAATTGACTGCCATTTAAATAATCAGAATTACTTATGTAAAATTGAAATATTATCCTATATGTATTATTTTAGAGTGTTTATAGCTGTTGATATAGATTATTTTAAGTTAATAGTTTAAATTAATTAATCAGTATCGATTGATTATATCGATGGTTATGATTAAGTAATATCGTTTGCCAATTTCGATATTAAACATTTGGTCCGCTTATCATACCCCACCCCAGTTTTTGAAAGACATTTAATCTCACAAAAGGCACTAGTAGTTGAATGGTCCAACAGTAATCCCTCCTGCCATCAGCAAGGGCGGCTGCACTATAATAAGAGGCCACCACCACAATAGAATCATATTATTTATGATTATCTATAAACTATAGAAACAAAAATGTTGACACGAATTACGTTATATAAAAACTATCTATAAAATGTAACAAACAAGAAACAAAAATGTTGACATGAATTACGTAAAAACTATCTATAAAATGTAACAAACAAAACTGTTTAATATTTAGTTACTTTTTACTGTTTTTAAGGGTATACTATGATTCTATTGTGGTGTTGGCCTCTTATTATACTGCAGCCGCACAGGGCTATGATGGTGTCCTCGATAAATAAAACAATGGCTGCAGTATGATAAGTGGCCACAACCATAATTGAATTAACTTATGATTAGAACCATTTAAATGCTGGCAGGCATTTTTATACTGTAAAGTAATTGTAAGTCACATAATATTGCTTGAACAGTAATAATAAAGTTGTATTATTTTCTATAATCTGAAATGCATATATTTAATCTTAGAAGTCTATAACATAATTGAGTTTGACATTATTGTTCCAAATTAATTAAAACACAGTTAAATCATTTATGGTATTTGAGTAATGGCCACTAGAGATGGGAAATACTGTAATTTTTGTTAGGCTGCAGTATAATTAAGTGATCACCGCCATCTAATTTCATTGCTGTTATTTCATGTATATAGTGAGTAGGTTAGTGACGATGAATATGCGGATGTTGGCCCAAAACGTATTTTTAAACATAAGCAATGTTTTAAATACAAACTTCGTAGGTCCACTAACTTCTGTAAATACCCAAACTATAGAATCTAATGGGAGAGCTACAAAGAAATCCTTATAAATGTGTCAGAAGTGACTGCATTGCTGATCATCTTGTACCTTTTACAGATGTTTATCTACTTCTTAGACTTTTACTGTAATAGAATCAATTTAACTATCACAAAAAAACTATAAATTTTCACAATAAACTATTGGTAATAACTTATAATGAACAAATTATTTAATGTGGCTCGTTAACCCTCCATCGGGCGCTAAACGGAGTTTTCCTCCGTGTATTGTTTATTATTAAAAATAGTACTACTTTTCTGATGTTGGCAGTCGTGTCCCGCAGTGTACTTCACGGCAATCTTTCGGGGAAGCGAAACAATAGCCTCCCGCTTATCTTTGTCAAAATCTGTCAGTATGAGGTCTACTTCCGTGCGAGACTGGACGATTCCTCCGTGAGCGCCCGATGTCGTGTTTGGACGAAATCTCCGTGAGCGCCTTATAGTGTTTAGTTTTTATGTAGTAATAATCCGTGTGCGCCTAAATGCCTGACCTGTGATGGGTTCTTTTTAAGTTTTACAATATATTTTATTTGAATTTTGTGAAATGGAGAATGAAGATGAGAGAATTGTCAGTACAGTACCCGTGTGCTAGGGAACATTTCAGTACTGTTTATGGAGTGAACATTGTCGTTATAAGAACCAGAAGGAAAATGTTTTGAAACTTTGTGTAGTGTTCAAAAATTTTTAGTAAAGAATAAATTTTGATTTTAGAATAATAATTGACATTACAATTGTATAATATCTCAAAAATTGAAGTACGTTGTTTTTGTAAGAAGTGAAAAACTAAGTTAATTTCTATATATTATTACAGAAGGTTAAACATTTTTACAATTAATTGCAATATTCCTTAAAATAAATCATGTTGTTACTATACAATAACAGTTTTTTAAATTTCGAAATTCTTATTTGGAAAATTCATTACATAAGAGAGTAGGCTAATTTTTATTTAAATTCTAAAAATGAATATATTACATTGTAATTAAATCGTATGAATATTTAAACAAATAAAAACAGTTTAAACGACTATAATATCCATTATTCACTAACCTGGAGGAAACCTCCGTGAGCGCCTGATGGTGTTTCTAATTTTAAGCGCCCGATGGAGGGTTAATATCCAAGAGAGTAAAGAGATAGCTGGCAACAGTGCAGTGTTATAAATTCCTCAGAATAGCCAACTCAAAATCTTCCAGAAAAAAGTTTTCAGTTTGTTGCAGAAACCTGTTAAGTAATGGGGCTTTACGTGTTTCTGCACCAAAAGTACTTTTCAACTAACACTATAGGAAGTATAGCACTTGACAGATTCCTGCTCCTAACAATGTGTTTACTGCTAAAGAATAATCATCCTCATATATAGATAAAACTCATTTTTGGTTATGTTAGTGCTTGACAGGTTTTTGACACGAACAAATGTCCATAGTAAATTTTTAAATTACCTTTTAATTTCTAATCCATATCTACATTCTCACCCACTCCCCACCCACCCTTCAGGAGCTCATAATTGGTATATATGTGAATGGCGACCACAAGGTATCTGAGGTGAGAATGTTCTTGCTCTATATTTATTTATATGCTTCTTTTACGGGATTTTCTACTTTTTCCTGTTTTTTACTAGCCATTATTGTCTGTCTTTTCTTTCAGACTGAAAGAATATTTTTATACTGTTTTTCTTTTATCTCATCTTATTCTTTGTTCCACTGTTTCAGAGCATGACACACTGGGAGTGCGATACCGATATCCCAATCTCATGCTGATGAGAGTTGAGGTTCACTCTGCCGAGGCATAAGTCATATCCTAGTGCCATCCATTTCTAATCTCATCAGGAAATGTTCAATAGAGGGGAATATCAGTGTCTCTAGTATCATGCACAAGCCTTAATTCGTGCATGTATTCCTTACTTGACAAAAGAGTTAAACTGGAAACCACGGAAACTGATATAGGGTCACCACAAGGTTTAATAACATGTGTATAAATATCATATAATGGAATACAAGTTTGATTAAGGCATAAAGAAATAAGGCACTTTCTGTCTTTCATAACAAGTATATTGACATGACTCAATGTTTGATTGTCATGTATACTTACATGTTGACACCCATGGTCAACAACTAGGATTAACTAATAAAAAAGAAGAATATACTGTTGTGTAGCATGTAATATATTGCATTTCTTTAGATGTGTGAGTATACAGATATTAATTCTTGAGATATTAATAAAGTTGAGATCCTTGGTAATCAACTATGATTAATTTAAATCAAAGTAATAATATTTTGTTATGTATCATATGAAATATTGACATCACTTATTGTTAGATGTCATGTGTGAGTATACATTGATTTATGCTTACAAGTAGAGATCCATGGTCAACAACTATGATTAATTTAAAATAAAGGAATAATGTTCTGTTATGTATCATATGATTTATCAACATCATTTGTTGTTTAGATGATGTAACATGTACCGTAATATATTGACTTCGCTTATTGTTTAGATGTCGTATGCTTGCAAGTTGATCCACAGTCATAACTATCATTAATTTAAACTTAGGGTTAATATTCTGTAAAGTATCATATGAAAATATTGACATCACTTATTGTTTAGATGTCATATGCTTATCAGCAGAGAGTATGCTTACAAGTTGATTCACAGTCATAACTATGATTAATTTAAACTTAGGGTTAATATTCTGTAAAGTATCATATGAAATATTGACATCACTTATTGTTTAGATGTCATATGCTTATCAGCAGAGTATGCTTACAAGTTGATTCACAGTCATAACTATGATTAATTTAAACTTAGGGTTAATATTCTGTAAAGTATCATATGAAATATTGACATCACTTATTGTTTAGATGTCATATGCTTATCAGCAGAGAGTATGCTTACAAGTTGATTCACAGTCATAACTATGATTAATTTAAACTTAGGGTTAATATTCTGTAAAGTATCATATGAAATATTGACATCACTTATTGTTTAGATGTCATATGCTTATCAGCAGAGAGTATGCTTACAAGTTGATTCACAGTCATAACTATGATTAATTTAAACTTAGGGTTAATATTCTGTAAAGTATCATATGAAATATTGACATCACTTATTGTTTAGATGTCATATGCTTATCAGCAGAGAGTATGCTTACAAGTTGATTCACAGTCATAACTATGATTAATTTAAACTTAGGGTTAATATTCTGTAAAGTATCATATGAAATATTGACATCACTTATTGTTTAGATGTCATATGCTTATCAGCAGAGAGTATGCTTACAAGTTGATTCACAGTCATAACTATGATTAATTTAAACTTAGGGTTAATATTCTGTAAAGTATCATATGAAATATTGACATCACTTATTGTTTAGATGTCATATGCTTATCAGCAGAGTATGCTTACAAGTTGATTCACAGTCATAACTATGATTAATTTAAACTTAGGGTTAATATTCTGTAAAGTATCATATGAAATATTGACATCACTTATTGTTTAGATGTCATATGCTTATCAGCAGAGAGTATGCTTACAAGTTGATTCACAGTCATAACTATGATTAATTTAAACTTAGGGTTAATATTCTGTAAAGTATCATATGAAATATTGACATCACTTATTGTTTAGATGTCATATGCTTATCAGCAGAGTATGCTTACAAGTTGATTCACAGTCATAACTATGATTAATTTAAACTTAGGGTTAATATTCTGTAAAGTATCATATGAAATATTGACATCACTTATTGTTTAGATGTCATATGCTTATCAGCAGAGTATGCTTACAAGTTGATTCACAGTCATAACTATGATTAATTTAAACTTAGGGTTAATATTCTGTAAAGTATCATATGAAATATTGACATCACTTATTGTTTAGATGTCATATGCTTATCAGCAGAGTATGCTTACAAGTTGATTCACAGTCATAACTATGATTAATTTAAACTTAGGATTAATATTCTGTTATGTATCCTATGAAATATTGACCTCACTTGTTGTTTAGATGTCATGTGGGGGGAAACATTGATGTATGCTTACAAGTTGAGATCCATAGTCGACAACTATGATTAATTTAAAAGAACGTATTAATATTTTGTTATGTATTATATACCTCTTATTGTTTAGATGGCATTATGCGACTAAACAGTGGTGTATGCTTACAAGTTGATCCACAGTCATAACTATGATTAATTTAAACTTAGAATTAATATTCTGTTGTGTATCCTATGAAATTTTGACATCACTTATTGATTAGATATCATATGTGAGTTTAATGTGGTTTATGCTTAAGGTAAATGTACTAAAAGCTGACAGTACAAGAACCTTGCAACCAAAAGAAAATTCAATTTTTATGTTGAAATTAAGATAGGTTAATATTAATGGATTTAAAAGAACACTTGGTTATTTAGGGTGTTAAATAAAGTCACCTTATGTACATTTTTTCAAATTTTACTATAATAATAATTAAAAACAAATAACATGTCAATGTTCCTAAACCTGACATCTGAATTTTGTATGCATACCAAAAGTTAACAGGTATCTGTACCGAAAGCTGACACTAATGGTTTTATTACTTAAAAGACAAGTTTTAAGCACAACTAAACAAAATTAAAAGATAAAAAACTATATACAAAAGCTGTTAATAATATTAGTAGTGTCAATTATATTTTAATAAGGACCATAGTAAGAAATAAATAGCCTATGTGGGTATGACTTGTAATTTGACGGAGGCTCTAATTTATCACACAAAGTTTATAATTCTTCATCCTCATCACAATTCTCACACAAGAAGTCACAGTCAGAATCACCGTAAGAGGGATCATCCAGGTTGAATTTGGAAAGATGATTCTTCGAAAGACATTTTTAAATGTACACTTTTGTTGCACGAGTCACAATCTATCCATGTGTTTTTAATATTTTGTTTCTTTTCATTATTCCGAGAAGCATTGCATTTCATGCAGATGTAGTCTGTCACTTTGGATTTCTTTGTTGTGGTTTTTCTTTCATTGTCTTCTTTTTTAATTTGCCTTTTCAGCATTCTTTCTTTTTTCTTTCTTTCTTCATCCTTTTTCTTGTCTTCTTTTTTTTTGTGATATGCAACCCATTGTGCCGAGGTGGCAACACTTGGGATCTTTTCCTTTCTTCTTACTTTATTGACCTCTTTACTTGGTTCTGGCCAAAACAATGTTTTTTTGAATGGAGAGGGAATTAATTCCCCAGATGGTAGCAAAACTTGATTTTCTTTTTGTGGCGTACTCAGACTTGGGTTTGAATTGTCTTGGCGAACCACATCATTTTCATTTGTCCCAGTTGAGGTTGATGGTTCAGTATAAAGGAGGATGCCTCCTTCTTTTAAAATAGTGTTAACACTCTCTATGTCTTCAACTACTGTGATGTCTACGTTTTCATTTTCAATGGCAACCTCTTCTAAATTTTTGTTTTCTACTTGTGGCTTGGCGTCAGAGATTTCTAAGTACGCTGTCTCGTGATTGCTCATTTGTGAATCATCGTGGTTTTCATTTATGTCTAGAACAAGTATTTCTTCAGTTGTCTCACCTTTGTGTAACTCAGCTGTGATGTTTGTTGTTGTTGGCAAGTCAATATGAATTTGTTCATTGTTTATCTGCTTCCAAATGTTAAACAATGATAAATCCTTTTCTTGTCCGATCCATTCATCACACATCTTGAATGCCTGTACCTTTTCATACCCTATGTAGTGTTCTAATACTTCAAATCCATTTTTTAGATCTAGGGCAATTCCACAGTGTCGGACCTAAAATTCATAGTTTTTCTTACTGTCTTTCTTAATTTATTGCAGTTGCCAGATAATATTTCACACTTTGACTACTTTAATTGAAAGAGCTAACAATAAGGAACATTTTGATAAATGAAAGTGCTCTTAAATATTACTCACTAAGTAATAATAAAATAAATATCACTGGTGTCGGACGTAAACTGCTGAGAATGTTAGTGGTGACTTCATTTAAGATATGTTAAAAACTCTATGCATTCTTTTCACTTAGACATGCAATAAAAATTGTGGTGGTGCACTAATAGATATGCTATAAAAACATGAAAATTTTAATTGGATTAATGATCTGGTTTTTCATTAATAAAATAATAAGTTTGGTGTCGGACGTAAAATTTTTGGTGTCGGACGTAAAATGTCTGACTTAAAAAGAAGGATTTGAGATGCTAGAGAATAAAATACACAAGATTAAACTACTAATGCGATTTTTATTAGCTAATTTAACATGTGATAGACATTTTTAAGATGTTAAGACAAAAAAATTAATATACATTAATACTATTATTGAATTTATATTGCTCCCTAGTTCCCACGCAAGGAATCGGAGATCCAATTTTCTTTATATCATCTTTTAATAGGTAACAAATGCAATCTTCATCTTTGGGCCAGTAGTAGTATTTGCCAGTCTTTGAAACATGCATTACTTGTACTTCCACTTCATTTTCTTCAAGCTTCACTTGTTTGACCTCACCTGGGTAGAACACATCTTCGTACTTTACTACAACCCAGTCAAAAGGCTTAATATCATTTATTTGCAGAGTAGGAACTGGCTCTCCTTCCACCATTTCATCTTCGTCACTGCTGTCTGAATCAAAAGCTTGTCCTTTTAAAATCCTTACTTTTCTCATAGAAAGGTCTGTACTAGTCTCCCCAACTATGATGTAACGCTGGTCAGTGACAGTTGCACAGTAGTGCACAGAATGAGTATCTGGCACTAGGACTGCTGAATACCACATCTCTTCAACTTCAGTGAAAGAATTGTGTACATCTTCTTTGGAAATGAAGGCTACCATTATATTTGGGTTTCTTTCACTTGCTATTGTAGCAAATTGGCTAGCTGTACTGACAACACAATTCTTATTAGCTTTAACATAGTTCCAGACACTCCTTTTAATGGTCCCACCAATCCCATCTACCACACCCTTCCCATGGGAAGTTGCAAAAAAGTGCCATATGATCTTAATATTGAATTTTATTTCAAGTAAATGTAGAACAGAAAACATTAACCTATTTTTAAACTGGGCTGATGTACCATCAGAAAAAACATTTACCACTGCTATTTCGGGATATTTTGTCTTTAAATGGCTTAACAAGTAACTTGTGTAACAGAAAATTTGGGTTTTGGTATGATCCAAATCATTTTATACAATTACACAGCTTTCTCCAATGTCCTCCGACACCCACGTGTATGTTGTAAACACTGTAGCCTGGTAGTGGCTCCAATGAGCTGACTGGATTTCATTTTGATGCAACAATGTTGCATTTTCAGAAAAGTCCATTTGTATCAAAATTTCTGAGCCATTGACTGTTGACTTTAAATTATTAAAAGTTTTAGCCTGTTCTCGCTTGATAAAAGTGTGAACTAAAAAGGGTTTTAACTGAGCTTTCAATTCATCAAAAGTCCCTTGAACAGTGCTTATAACTTCAACCTTTTGTGCTCTACCTTCAACTTTTTGCCATTGAAAATACTTTAATGGCTCATCCAAGCTGTTTTCTGGAGCATGAAAATCTATCTTGTTTTTGCAGTTGTTACATTTTTGAAACATACACTCTTTGGAAGTTGAATCACAAACCATGGAGTTAATAAACTCTTTAAATTCTATTGGTAGATCAGTATGGGGTTTCAAACTTGATATTAATAATCGAACATTTTCATGATATGTGCAAATGCACACATTGTGTGGAATTTTCTCAAAACACATACAGTGTTTAGGCTTTAAGTTACAGAACTTAGATTTGCCAACAATCGTGTTGGGATATTTTTCTTTAAAAATCTTAAACGCCTCTCCAAGTGACATTGTTAAGTAACGAATCTGTACATAAGATTTTACCTTTTTTCCTTTTTCATCTTTTTCGCGCTGAATAATCCTGTCTTTCTTACCGGGGGCCTGCCAAGAAACATCATCACTGTTAAAAAATGTCACCACTGTGGCAACTGTCTCTTCGCTTAGGCTTAGGCCATGGCATTTTGATGTGCTTTTGGGGTCTTGAAGTTTTAGACCACATTCATCCACTAGACGTTTGACAACACACCTTTTCTTCCGTGGTGAATTAGGAAGACTTCTGGATGCTCTTTTAACAGCTTTACCTGAAGACTGCCTAGTGCTGAATGGTGAGCCTTGACCTTTCTCAGGAGTCACAGGGTCCTGACCACCTTGATGTGGTAAAGATTTTTTTTTAGAGTAGTAACCCATAACACGCTGTACTTCTCTGCATTTGAAATCTTTCATTTCCTTTTCGGTTGCTGATTCTTTGAATATTTGTCTATTCACTTTTTTTCTCAACCTATCTTTTTCCAAAGCAGCTGCATATTTTACTGGGTCAGCCTTCTGTCTTTCTCTTCTGCGGGCCATCTTTTCTTTATTTGTTAACGGCATCTGAAAAAATCCACGAAGCATTTAAGTAAAAGGTTTAAGTTTGCCTCTTTAAACTAAATACTAAAATTTTGTTAATATACTTGTGGACATAAGGTACAATTTTACTTTGAGGTTAGAAAAAGTCAAACTCTAATATAAATCTATATTATTATTTAAATATTTACTCAGTTTGATATTTTGCACAATAAAACACTAACAGAATGAATTAAGAATATGCATTTAGACTTACCTTTGTATTTGGATATTAAGTAGAAAGGAATCAGGTTGGAGATGAGTTGTGAGTTGCTTCTCTAACAATGAACTCATTTACTGTGTAGTAAATAAAGTAACATAACCTGAAATAGAAACAACTACCTAACATTTTACTTCTTCTTCCTTTTTCAAAGAGGAATTTATTTAAAGGTTTTAATTGGTATTATACCCATTCAGCCTTTCACAGTTTTTTCATGTGTCATTGTATAGAAAGATAACCGACAATTTATTAATTTAATTAAGTGTAAAACATTACATAACCAAACCTTAAGAAGTTAGAAACCTTAGTAAAAAGGCAAGTGTAAAATATTTGTATGACCTAGCTGTTGTTAATGGTTGTTATGGGAACCAAATGCATTAGGGGTCGGACGTAAGTGTCGGACGTAAGTCAATTGTTGGAATAATATTTTACGTCCGACACCTGTCTATAAAATTATGTATGCAAGATAATTATTTTCTCATTGCATGTTGTTAAAGCACATAACAAGCTAGTTTAAAAACCAAAGTTTCATGTATTTAAACAATTTTGTAACTCAGCAGAAAACTAAACGTACTTTTTTGGTGTCGGACGTAAAATTAAAAGTGAGCCATATTCCAACACATCCAAATTCTTTTTTACTTTTGGATTTTTTTTATGTCAGTATACCAAAAGTTAGCTTACTTTATAAGGTTTTGAACTATAAGTGTTTCAATTTTAAAATCTCTATAATAAGTATATTTATTTCATTGTTTGTTTAGGACCGTATTTCTAATTGTTGAAAAAAAATTGAAATAAACTTTTGTTTAAAGCTATCATACTTAACAGCCAAACTTCATTTTGAAAATGTAGTACCAGTTTCTTATAAAGGTGTATTTGAGCTTTAAAAAAATATATAGTTGTATAGGATTTTATGAAAAAAACTTTTTTTGGTAGAGGTTGACGTTTCTGTGGAAATGCCCTCTAGCTTCTTTTCTGTTGGAAACAATTCTCTTGTGTGCTAAGTTTCTCTTTGTTGATTTGTTGTAATTTTAGCCTTCTCGATCTTTGAATAATCAACAGCACTAGCATCCCAAGGATGAAGTCCACGTTTTCTAAATCCATTCTGTAAAACTTCACCCCTCACTCTGTCATCAATGCATTTTTTCAGCAAAGGACTGAAATGCCTCTTTTTGAGAACAGGGTTACTCATGTTTTCAGTTCTCCAGTTTTTAACAGCTTCTTTCCACCCAGATTTCAAGGTTCTGAAAACGGCTACGTCCATTGGCTGCAACAAGTGAGTAGCATTGGGAAGCAGAGATACAAGAATAATGTTATTGTCGGCACAGAATTGACTAGTGTGGAGTGTGAGATGAGAAGTGTGCCCATCAATGAAGAGTATGACAGGTCTTGATATGTTGTTATTGTCAAGCCAAGGATGGAAGATATTGGTTATGTACTCATAAAAGAGTTCTCCTGTCATCCATCCTGACTCTGATTTACCTAGTGCCCAATCAGGAGGTGTGCTGTCTGCGATGTCTGCAGGAATTCTTGCATAACTGTGAACCACCATTGTTGGACCAACAACACCAGAAGCACTGCCCATGACAAGAGTCGTTATGCACTCTTTCTCATCACTGTTGACACGTTGATACACACTCTTTTGTCCCTTTTCTACAAGCACTTTATTGCCAGCAGGGTTTAAAAAAAAGCAGTCTCATCTGCACTGAAAATACATTCAGGATGTTCTAGTACACTTTCCATGTTATTGTTTTTTAGGTAGTCATACACTTCGGCAAACCATGCTTTAATATTTGCATCTGTAACATCAGCTCTACTCTTAGTGAGATTTTGAGCCATTCTTTCGGCAAGTTGTGGATTCCGTGACAAAAATCCATTGTACCATTTACGGCCAGGTCTTCCATTAGTAAATGGATTTTCTCTCTTCAGTTCAACTAAAATGCGTTGAACACTGTCAATCAATTGCTCCTTTGTGATCGGGAACCCCGATTTTGCCATACTAAAAATCCAATCTACAAGTAAAGATTCTTCTTCCTTATGTAAAATAGAACTTCTGCCCATCCGGCAGGATAAAGGTGATTGCCCTTTTAATTTACTTATCAGTGTAGGTCGTGGAACGTTATTGATTTTTGCTGCTTGTGATTTTGAAAGACCTCTGAACATCTTCAACAGCCTTCCGCATTTGCTCCTCTGAATATTGCAAAATCTTCTTTGGTGCCATTTCAACCTGAAACAGAACAAATAAATGGAGACCTAACTTTATGGTATATCAATTTCAAACTTTAAATACCACTTGAAAGTCAAATTTTGAATTTAAGTTTAGTAGTGCTCAATAATAAAATATTGAATTAGAGCAAACAATTTGACAATTTTTATTGCAGGCAGAAACATACCCCGATAAAACTTATTTCTGTAAAAAATCTTTAAAAAATATCAAATTTTAAATATCAAAACTAAGAAAGTCTGCTATAGCTTAAGTTTTAATACTAATATTCAATTAAGTTATTAGGAACTGTTTAGTAAAAAAACATTTTGTTTTTCCTAAACCTGACACCAGATTTGCCTAAAGCTGACATAGGTACATATGGATGTCAGCCTTTGGTCCCAACCATTTGAGAGTTATTTAGAGCCACAACCAATGGACAGTTTGTATTAAATCAGACCTTATGTCAATGAAAATGTGAAGTAAAAAAACTTACATGTTCCTAAAGATAACACCCCCCCCCCCCGTCAGCTTAAGGAACATCACATATATTGTGTACCGATGCCTGACACCTCTTAAAATAAAAAATGTAGGACTATAAACTTACAAATATTGTTAATAAAGTAATCATTAGTATATGTTTTACTCCCACTTTAGTTAAAACACTAAGTGCATACAAATTATTACAATAAAAATGAGAAATTCACACTTACCTCATTAGCAAAAACTGTAGCAGAAATCCTTCAAAGACACTCCTACCTGTAGAGCTCTTCTGAGTTTCCCTCCATTCCAACAAGAAACAATGAACAGCTGATTGACGGTAATAAAAAAAAACACGAATAACCAAGGTTTTTTTTTCGTGTCATAGTCACAGAATATGCTGCACAGTAGGCCTTATTATTTAAAAGAGAAATTAAATTTGTCAGCTTTTGGATCACTGTCAGCTTTTGGATCACTGTCAGCTTTTGGATCACTGTCAGCTTTTGGATCACTGTCAGCTTTTGGTACATTTACCTTACAAGTTGAGATCCATAGTTAACAACTATGATTAATTTGAACAAAGGATTAATATTCTGTCATGTATCATTTCCAATATTGACATCACATATTGTTTAGATGTAATGGGAGAGTATACATTGGTTAATGCTTACCAGTTGAGATCACTTATTGTTTACATGTCGTGTGTGTATATAGTGGACTATGCCTAAAACTTGAGATTCACAGTCAACAACTATAGTGTAAAAGATTAATATTTTGTTGTGTATTATACGATGTTTTGACATCAAATATTGTTAGATGTCATGTGTTTGGTATATAGATGTTAAAGCTTACAAGTCGAGAGTCATGGTAAACAACTACGATTAATTTAAACTAAGGATTAATACTCTGTTGTGTAACATGTAATAAAATGACATCACTTATTGTTTGGATGTCATGTGTGAGTATACATAGATTTATGCTTACAAGTTGAGATCCATAGTCGACAACTATGATTAATTTAAAAGAAAGTATTAATATTTTGTTATGTAGGGTGACTGCCGGGAACCGGACGTATTTTAAATGAATAGTACAACCTTATTTTATATAGTAAAATTATTTAATTGTGGAATATATATTGGTGAAAACATACCATTTCAAAAAACATATGTTTTATGGAACCTTTTATCCTAGTTTGGGTTTATTTCTTAAAGATGATATCATGCATGTGATGGCCGTTAACCTGGATACAGGTTTCCAACCTCTGGAGAAAATCATTACGCACTCTCATCAACATGTCTTGTCCAATCAAATTCACCTCTTCGGTGATTGCATCTTTTAGCTGCAATAATGTTCGTGGTTTGTGAACATAGACACGAGCTTTCAAATACCCCCATAAGAAATAGTCACAGGGCGACAAATCTGGTGACCTCGGCGGCCACGGCACGTCACCAAAACGTGAAATCAACTTGCCAGGGAACATCTTCTTCACAACTCGCATCGATGCAGCGGCAGTATGCGCTGTAGCCCCATCTTGTTGGAAGTAAACATTTTTCACGTTTATTCCTCGCTCCGAAGTTGTAGCTTGAGATATGTTTCCAACATGTGAACATAGCGTGCAGAATTCACTGTCACTGTGACTCCATTTTCCTCAAAAAAATACGGACCAATTATCCCAAAGTGGCCTACTGCACACCAAACCGTTACTTTTGGAGAGTGGAGTGGTTTTTCATGAAAGTTACATGGATTTTCAGGAGCCCAATATCGTAAGTTTTGTTTGTTCACTGAACCGTTTAAGTGGAAGTGAGCTTCGTCGCTCATTAACATCATTACATCAGGATTATCAGTAAACAACACCTGCATACGTACTGCGAAATATTCTCTTTGTCCATAGTCCCTCTCTTTCAGTTGCTGTACCACCTGTATTTTATGGGGATGAAATTTCAAATCTGATTTTAAAATTATTCTGACAGAATCGCGCTTCATGCGTAGCTCTTGTGCGTGTCTTCGTACAGAGCGACCCGGGCTCCTCATCAAAGCAGTTCTCACTCTAGCGATGTTGTCTGGTGTTCTCACTGTTCTTGCTGGACCGGGTGGCTTTTTCTTTGATACTGTTCCTGTTGTTCTGAACTTGTGCACCCATCTTAGCAATGTATTCCGGCTTGGAACCGTGTCATTTCGCGCAATATTAAAGTGGCGTCGGAAGATACGCTGTGTTTTGATAACGGATTCGCCATTTTTAATAAATGTGTCATATGCAAAAACACGATGCTGAACTGACCACTGATCCATCGTGACTAAAATGGTAAAGCTCACTCAAAACAATGACATAACCTCAATCCCCCTAGAACGTGTAACAACAATGTAACAGCTGTTGCAAATTCGTCCGGTTCCCGGCAGTCACCCTTTATTATATACCTCTTATTGTTTAGATGGCATTATGCGACTAAACAGTGGTGTATGCTTACAAGTTGATCCACAGTCATATCTATGATTAATTTAAACATAGAATTAATATTCTGTTGTGTATCCTATGAAATTTTGACATCACTTATTGATTAGATATCATATGTGAGTTTAAAGTGGTTTATGCTTACAAGTTGAGATCCATAGTTAACAACTATGATTAATTTGAACAAAGGATTAATATTCTGTCATGTATCATTTCAAATATTTACATAACTTATTGTTTAGGTGTCATGTGTGAGTATACATAGATTTAAGCTTACAAGTTGAGATCCATAATCGAAAACTATGATTAATTTAAAAGAAAGTATTAATATTTTGTTATGTATTATATACTTAGACTCGTAACGAATATCCGGTTACTAACCGGTATCCGGCCTATCTGGCCATTTTTTAGTATTCGGTATCTGGCCGGATACATGCTACTATTCGGCCAGATACCGGATACTTAATTAGGTAAACTTTGAAATCAATATAACACCTTTAAGATTGAAATATTTGTATTAATATTGAAAAGTATTTTATAGTAGTACACACTTTAGTTATTTATACAGCTTTTAATATACAAAATCAGTAGTCATATTTAACTAACGACAAATTGTGGTGAATAAAAACAAGTTTCTCAGCGTGTACTGGCAGTAAACGGTTGCGTTTTGCTTCGTACACAAGTCCTGCTTCTGAGAATAGCCTTTCGCTGTAGACACTGCTGCAAGGAGACGAGAGATATACCTTTACAATATTTGATAGAATTGGGTATTGTTTGGCGTTGGTTGACCACCACTTAAAAGGGTCTTCTTTTCTGTCCAGACGAACAGTTTGCAAAAAATAGTCAATTTCATTTGCTGCAGAGCTTTTCCCAATGTCAATAGATTGGTCTGATACTTTTGCAACTTCGTTGAAGCAATCCCAAAAACTGTGTATTTTTCCACTGTCACTACCACTTTCATAATTAGTCTTCTTGGCAGGTGGAGAATAATCATGATCAATATCGTTGGTAGATCCATTACCACATTCAAAATCACAACTCATTTTTAAGGCTTGTAATAAAATTGTTTGTCTTGCTCTTTCGGCTTGAGCTAATCCCAAGAAACTGGTCTTATATCTCGGATCTAGAAAAGTTGCAACCAAGTATTTATCATTCTCTTTAAAGTCAAAACGTTGTTCAAGCTGAGTTTTTCGTGACGACCTCTTTTTTAATAAGTTCGGTGTTCCTACTGCAGTTTCTTCCTTTCCCAGGTATTTCAACAGTGTTACTACATGTGGTATTACTTCAGATATACATGAAAGACCAGAGCTAGTAATTTTAGTGATCTCTTCAAATGGTTTAAGGAGTCTGATACATTGCTCCATTAATTCCCACTGAGCTGGCAACAAGTTATTTAAGGTATCATGATCGGTAACATACAAGGATACAGCTTGTTTCTGTTCTAAAAGTCGTTCCATCAAATAATAAGTGGAGTTCCACCTAGTGCTGACATCTGTAACCTGCGGTTACAAATAGTAATGCCGATATGTAATTTTATACAACAATTCGCCTCGACATCGTGTCCCTTCAGGACTGGAAGACTTATTGATGGCCAAATACTTATTTATTAGTCCGAAAAATAGTTAATTCTACCCCAGAGCTGTTTCCGTAAACTAAATTACTAATTAAAATCAAACCCAGCTTTAATGAGGACCTACGATTAATTGAGAATAATAATCATCGTGTAACTAATTTAGTGCTGCCGATTACACATGGCCTGCTAATTTTGAACTGAATAAATGTCAACTACATTGTTAAAACTAATTTTTCCCTCCTAACACCTCACCCCCGGGACTCTACCCCCAATTAAAGCGAATTAGAACATGGTATTAATAAGTTACTACAATCTTAAACTAAGGTACTCATCCGTCCGCGGCCCCGTCCTGGGGTATGACGTTTAAAACTGCCCATCACCCACCTAACCATTTCACCTTAATTCCTACCCTCAATTCCACCCTCCAGGGGTCTATTAGTACCCGCTCTGTTCGACCGTTTCCAGTGCATGGGCTCGTCTGGGAGTGCTTAAGCCGGCACTAGGTGCCCGTATCTGGTGTCAGGTTTGAGAGCTGATGTGAGCTTGTCTCTGCCGAAGGCGTAAGTCATGTACTTGGTTCAGGAAAGCCAGCCACTTCGATGGTCCGTTGGTTAGGTAGTGTGTATTGAGCAGGAGTGTCGGAGCTCCTGCTGCAACGTGCGAAGCCCAAGGCCCGTGCGAGTATATCCCAGCCTGGTGAATAAGAGTCAAACACCGGGGCCCCTGGGGATCTGGGGTTGATTAACCTGGGGCTTCCACGGGAACCCAGTTTTATCGAGTGGCAGTTGCCCGTTCCCGGTGTATCTCGGCCTGCACCCTTACCACACGATGCGCTGGTTTAAAAATACTTATAGGAACTGAAACCACACCAAAACTAAGGGCGAAAGCGTAGTAAACTAGAGTATCAAAGTGATCTAGAGAAGAAAAACGGCAGTTGTCCGGTGTGTAGACTCAGAATGTGAGCTCGATTCAAAACAAGCCAAAGGAAAAAATCGGAAGAAAGAAGAACAAATCCGACGATGAGAGTAAAATTTATTCCCATACTCCCTTATTTCTTGTGTGCTTATGTCATTAAGGAAGATGGTAAAGACATTTGACTAAGGTGAAGCAGTTCCTTGATCCACAAATTCTTTAGTAGCCTGTGGAGGGGCCAAATACCTAAAATCTATAAGGAAGCTGAGGAATGGTAAACTATCCTGTTGGAGGACTGCACACATTGCATCCCAATCCAAAGAAGTTCCTTTAAAAATGACGAGTTTTTTTGGACCAGTTGCGATTACATCGTCAGGCCTCATGCCTCTCTGAACTCTTCCAAGGGAATCGTTTTCTGTTCGAGGACTTTTATGGATCTGCAGTGAAAGAGGAAAATAAAGGTTTGTAGCTGCAGTGCCGAGATGGTGACTGATGTGGTCAGGATTGTTCGGACCGAAAACGGGTGTAAAGGTTCCTAACCCGGGTCTTATTTTAACCTTTACATAAACCCCAGCCGCCAGTAGAACCATCAAAGACGGTTATAGGTCTTTGTTCTGTGCGGCCGTACTTTAAAAAACCCCCTGCGGTGTTTTACGGACTGTTGTCAGAGGTTCGGGCACTCCAGTAAAGTGTGTTCTGAACCCTGGAGGACATGTTCCCCTGTGGTGAATGAAGGGATCACCAAGAGGAGGGTGTCGGGGGGTGGCTCAAAAAATGAGACGCCGATGCGCATCAATTGCAAGGGGGAAAAACATCCGGCATACTCAAGAGAGTGTAACAATCTTGAAAGAAGAAAAAGATAATATTAAAAATTATGGACTATCGTAAAAGCTTTTATTTAACCGAGGTCGCTCCGTAAAGAGTACAGGTGAGGAGAGGTCGCCCCAAACACCAAAAAAATGGAAGGTTTCCTACTCCTGAAGCTGTATCTGTCCCTGTTCAGGACTGCACACGTGTTCGACTCATGTACAGTCTTGGAGGGGTTTGGGGAGTGAATTGAACTGAGCAGGTGGCTTGCTCTGGTTCAGCACCTCGCCGCAGGTGCTGGGGTACAGGTCGGTGGGTCTTGCCACAGTAAATCTCCCTGAGTACGTTCAGACCTCCTCTTTAAACCTATACATGCACTGGTCTTTTGTTAAACCTTCCACCAGGAGGTCTTACGGTATAGAGATAAAGTTCAGCAAAAATTTTGAAAACCTGCCTTAACCCTTTCAGGGGTCGCCAAATTTTTTTTCCTTGATTTCTGCACAGGTCGCGACTGTTTATAGTTGATTTTAGCATGCATACATTTCTATGTTGTTTAAACAACTGTAGATGTTTTAATTTGGCCAAAAAAAAATATAGTCGTTTTTGTTAGGGACTGTTTAAAATTATTAAAATATAGAATGAAATAACAGTTTTTGTCATCCAAACTGGTAATTTTTTTATTGTTAAATAAATATATTATCTAAAATTCAGAATATGTATCCTACAATTTGACATAACTTGATATTAGTTTTATCATTACCTTCTCAACAATTAAACCCATAACCTATTTATAACACTTTTTCTGAATTGTTTTATGATAGTTTCTTACCTTTTATGGAAGATCTTGTTGAAGCGTTGAATACATACGGCATTGTATATAATTTAACAAACTATTTATAACACTAAAATAATAGTCACTTTAATCGAATTCATTGGAAACACAACCAAAAATTTTTTTGAGTACTAAATAATATACACTATGGGAACACAATTAGGATTACATTATTTACAATTAAAAGAGCTATTAAAGTTTATACTAAACTCGTGAAAATTCCAAATTTTCTATAATTATTTATATGTTTTTGAGAGTGTGATACTTCATCAAAACCACTCTCTGTAGGACCACAAACTTGGTTTCTGGGTGCAGGTGGCGCAATTAAAAACATTGGTCTCTTTCATCTTAATTTTTCTGTTGCTGCCACACTTATCAGTCTTTTTTTTCTTATTTTCAAAGCTTGCTTAGGAAGTGCTGTTTACCATCAAAAGACGTTCAGGGTTGTCGGTGGTGGACTTTGCGCTTCGCGAGATGCTGAGCTCCGAACGTTTTTCCAACAAGCTCATGTTACTAACAACTCCCTAAAGGTTTTCGGTTGTTCATATTTGTTTGGTAGATTTATTCAAAACTGTTTCCATATTATATAGAAGGTAAACTGTTAACAAACTGATGAGACCCTCATAGACGCCAGAAAAAATAATTATCTCCACCACTTTAACAGTTTTTCTCATTAATATTTGTATGATGAAAGGTAGTGGGTCAATGAGATCAACACCTCCCATGAATTTTATTATATTTCACAAATAAACTGTTGTGTTCTATCAAATGTCTGTTGTGAGCACCATTTTTTCCTTTCCTTTTGACTCAATTGTTTTTATCTATTGTTATATTAAAGTACTAAGCATTAAGGACATCACGTTTAATCACGCCAAGCGTGAAAGTTAAAAATCTTTTATTGTGTCGAAATGCTTTTGTTTTGTGTTGTTGCAATTTAAAATTTTTTTTTCTTTTATACCATCTAGGTAAACCCTTTTTCTGTTTTGGTTAATTGTGCCACAGTCAGATGTATATTTAGATTTTTTAATTTCTAAAGCCAATTCTAAGCCTGTGTAATATCCGATCCTGTAAACAAATGAAAAGCCTACAACCAGGATGGTTTTCACTCAACGTCTGTAGCTTAGGATTGTACCACAATCTCGGCAGTAAATGGTAAATCAGGTCGAATATGAGAGATTCTGCTGGTTGTTTTCCCCAAAATTAAAGGTTCAAAGTTTATAACACTTAAACCAGATCTAGATATCGCTCAAAACAAACACTTGTGCCCCCCATTTGTTAGGCTTGAGCGCATTATAGTGTTTTAAAAATTTACTCGACCTTTGAAGGCAACAGTACTTTTCGTCATACTAATTTCATAAAAGTGCGTACTAAAAATATTCCATAAATTTTGTTTGTAAATAATTTACAACAGATTTGATTTTGTCACTTCTTGACCTAACATTTGGATAGGTCACTGGAGTCTGGTTAAGTGTGTAAAACACCAAAATTATTTGGAAAAAAATCTCGTGCGGAGAAAAAACAAGGAATGGATAATGATTGCTCAAAAAAGCCAATTGTTTGCAGAAGTAGTCTTTTAGTGAAGGTTTTGGAGAGAGAGCCCAGTAGACCAGGAAGTACACCAATTAAAAGCTTGTAGTTCCTTCCAAAGTAAACATCACAATCCATGAGTGCCAGATTGACCTAGGGCTTTAGATGCTTGGGCTAAATGAATTTTTTCTGATTGCAAAAATCGGTTGGTCTCGTTTGACTATTATTTGACAGTAGCTTATGATGTAAAAAACAATTGAAAAAAACTTGTTAAAAACACTTAACAGGTTTGTTTGTAGATGGTGGTTTGTAGCACCCCACTTGCATTTGTGTCATGAATATTTGAACACAAGTCTGGCCCGTTGTAAGCTACACCAATCAGTAGTTAGAGGGCCACTATTAGATTGAGTAAGGTCCTCTTGTCCTAAATTGCCTTCATCAATGTCATCACTATCTTTCATCAGATTAAAATTTTCTAAACGTTGTAAAATCACTTCTTCATCACTGTCATTACTGAATCCTTGATAGTTCTTCATCTAGGCCTAGTTTCATCTGCAATTGCTAGTGTCACTAAGAAGCACTTGTAGAAGGCCTTGGTGTTATCCCATTTTATTATAATCAACTGGAATAAAGGTCTTAAAATCATATAACTGTTCATTGAATAAACTAAAAGATAAATATTTGTTTTTAGTCTGTAAAACTTAAATAAAAAACTAATTTTTCAGCTGAGGGCTTGTAGATCAAAAAACTTACAAACCTATACTACTTGTCCTTCAAAACTCCTTAATTGCACACGAATAATTTATTTTACATAAAAAGACACATTCCTGAAACACCATTATTACTTATACTACCTTCTAACAAAACACTACTCATTTAGAAAACAAATATCTAAAACCATTACGTTAACCCTCCAACAACACTCACGATTCGATACTCAGTGATGAAGTAAACAACTGCGTCCTAGCCATTCGCAATAGCAACAGGACGCCACGTGGCCGTGAAGGTCACGCCTGAAACAGCTGTCAACAGGAAAAGTAAAACCCTCTAGAAGTGTTCGAAAATCGGCCACTAGAGCGCAAACAGTTCACGGGCTTGCATAATGGCGCGGTATCCGCGCTCATACTGCCGCCGATGTTGAAATATTTTATTTGGCGACGTTTAACTGCGCCATACCGACCGGGAAGAGGGTTAAGTTTAGAAGAGAGAAAGAAATCTGTCAGAAAAGCATAAGAAAGAATATTTCAAACTAAAGCTCGATTAACAGGTCAAAAGTACATGTTAGGAACCCTAACACGTCATCATCTTAAGGTCATCTCAACTGTCCATCAATAGTTGATGATGACACGACTGAGGATCCTTTGGGAGCTCCGGGGGACGGAGAGTTCCAAAACGTTACGTGGAACTTTCCGCCCTGTTACGATAAACAAAGATAAAAAAAATTCACTTCATGTTGTAAAAGAAGTATAATATTGCATGCATTATAATAATTAAAATAAAAACATGCTTATTCAATTTGGGTTATAATACGCTGATGAACAAAAAATATAGTATTGTGTTAAGTTGTATCTATTCCGATTATTTAAATTGTTGTTAATATTTATTTAATTTGATTATGTATAATTTTTATATTTATGGACAAGCTGCCAAAATTAGCCCCTTTTACAGCTACCTTGGGTAGCTAGTTATTATTTCGTTAAGTTTTTACAGTTTATTTAATTAATTGTTATGTACCTTGTCCTTTAGTTTAATGTCTCTAGTTGATATTTTGTAGCTTCCTTTATGGGATTATAGTACCTCCTCTACAGTCAATTTCCCTTGCTGACATGTATGTGGTTATCTAGGCTAGTTATAAGGTTATGTTAAAATGTATTTAGACTACAGCCTACTTGCCTTCGATTCAGTTGGATAGTGGGGTTTATATGTTGGGTTGCGAGGGGTGGACGTTTTGTCACCTCCACATAGTACGTGGTAGGGGGCCCATGGGGCGAGGGTGGGACACAGTGGTGATCCTAATTGGAGCCGAGTACCACACAGGAAAAAAAAGGACAACGGCAAGGTACGTGCCAGGATTGGGGGGGGGGGGGGGGGGGTGGGTTGGGGGGGGGGGGGGTGGGTGGTGGGGGGGGGTGGGGGGGGGGGGGGGGGGGAGGGGTGGGTGGTGGGGGTTTTCGATGTTGGTGGGGGCGGGTGGGGGTGGGGGGGGGGTGAGGGTGGGTGGGAGGGGGTTGGGGGGGGTTAAGAGGGCAACCCGGGCCGGACTGGCTTATATTTTTTTTTTTATTTTTTTTTTATTTTTTTATTTTTTTTTATTTTTTTTTTTTAATTTTTTAATTCTTTATTTTTTTTTTTTTTCTTTTTTTTCTTTTTATTAAATTTTTTTTATTTTTTTTTTATTTTTTTTATTTTTTTTTTATTTTTATTTTATTTTTTAAATATTTTTTTTTTTTTTTTTTTTTTACTCCATTTTTTTTCTTTTTTTTTTACTCCAACCCCGCCCCTTCCATTATTTTTATATTGTTTTTATATTTTGAAAATTTTTTTTTATTCTTTTACCTTTTTTTTTTTTTTTTTTCTTCCTCCCGCCCTCCCCTTCCCCTATAACTCTTATTTTTTTTTAATTTTATTTTTTTACTTTTTTTTTAATTTTTTTTATTTTTTGTTTTTTATTTTTTTTTTTATTCTTTTTATATTTATTTTTTATTTTATTTTTTTTTTTTTTTTTTAAAAAAAAAAAAAGACTCCTGACTATCGCTATAACCCCCCGCCCTTCCTACGTCACTCGTGATGTCATTTGTGACGTCATTTGTACCTTGTCCCTTTTGGACTTACCGTGGTTCCGCCACAACCACCCCCCCTTGGGGCGCGAATACCCCAAAAATTTCCTTGAGAGGGAGTGAAGTATACTTAGTGTAAACACGCACTACAGCGGCCGCGGCCACGGCCACGACCGCGACCAGCGACCAGTGTCAGCGACCAACACGGCGGCTGGCCGCGCGGCCAGTAGTTCTCCTTGTCTGCTCTGGCCGCTGTGTCCCAGTTGCGTTAATGGACGTCGAAGAGATAGCCGTAACAGTGCATGTGTACAGGCACTACATTAAACGTAGAAGAAGGAGGTATTGGATACACCCTATGCTGCAATCAAGGCCTACAAGAGGACAGTTTTTTACATTCTTTTATGAGTTACGGCTATATGAAGAGAAATTTTTCAACTATACAAGAATGTCTGTTGCTAGTTTTGATCAGCTACTCAACAAGATTGCAGATAGTATAAGGGGAACAGACACATCAATGCGGCCCTGCATAGGAGTTGAAGAAAAACTACTGGTTACATTAAGGTATGTTTATTTATATTAATTAATACAAATTAATGATTATGTAATAAAACAAATGACAAAACCAAGAGATAATCATTATACAAAAACTATGTAGTAAATCCAAACTGAAGTGTGATTGTTTATTCAGTTGCATCGAAACATGTGAATATTGGAGACTCAGCACTGTTTATGTCACCTCCACTGTATTCACTAGATGCTCCAGATGATAATGGGGTTGAAGTGTGTTGGCGGGAAGGATATCCATATGGGGTTGTGGAGTAGCCTGATGCGATTTGAGCGTTACTGCCCGAGTGAGACGGGTACTGGTAATTTTGATTTTGTGCGTACCCTGTATATGAAGTTCTTCCTGCTGGAGTTACCTGATTTTGTTCCAGAACTGCCATAAGCTGACGTTTAACAGATAGTTTTAAGTGTTCAGGAACTCTTTTTAAATCTGAAACTAGAGACATGAGGAACAACCTGTCCTCATCAGATGTCAGTTCAATTTCACGGTTACGCCGTTCCTCAGCCGAATCTTTGAGTATTTTTACCAATTGTTGTCCCACTTCGTCTTTAGGTTTACGTTTTTTTTGCTAAAACCCGCGTTTCATACGGCCCGGTTGGATCTGGGTTCGCGGCAGGGGCTTCAATGTCTAAATGTAAAAGATCTGTATTATCCGGATCCTGACGATCAACATTTGAATGTGTGTTTGTGGGGGGATTGTTGGTGTTTAAAAATGTAAGTGTATTATAAAACACGTAAGGTGTTTTCCTCTCAGCAGCCGAACCACTTTTTACTCCACTCAGCCTCCGCTTCTCTCTGGCGTATAAATCTTTGATGTTCTTCCACTTCTTCTGAAGGGTCATACCTGTAATAAAACAATTTGGCTGTTTCTTTTCAATCTTATAAGAAGGGTAATAAGTAAATAACACAAGTGCAGTAGATCCTCGATTAACCGGGGATTACAGGCTTGTAGTAATCTCGGATAATGAGAATCTCGGTTAATAGAAACATTATAGTGGAAACTAATAGACGGAGTAGTAAATGTAATAAACATTTAAATTTCTGGAATTAAGAATTTACTGGGTACTAGAATTGATAAAGTGGTTTGATGTTTTAAATTCACATACAATAAAATAAATCGCATTAGTTGAAAGAATTTTCAAAATTGAAACAATAAAACTTTTAAACTATACGGTTCAAAATTGAAAGTAGCAGCCCAACGTTAAGCCCCCCACAGACTGACGAGCATGTTCGCGAGCATGCTGGCGTACATGCTCGCGAACATGCTCGGCGTTGCCCACACACGACCGGACATGCTCGCGAACATGCTCGCCGTCGCCGCTCAGTACTGTTGCTTCTCTACGGTGTGATAGTCAAGTTTTGCAGTGCGGGTGCGAAATGGATGCAAACGCTGTGGTGGCCCTTTGTGGGGGTTTCGTTTGTTTGGAGGAGAAAAAACGCAAGGTACGTAAAATATGATGCAAGAATTGGCTTAAAAATAGGAACCAGTTTAGCCACATGTCACTGTTGCAAGAATTAGCATCAAATGAACCAAATGATTATAAAAATTACCTGAGGATGACTGAAGATTGTTTCGAAGACATTCTTAGACGTATTTCTCCAGATATTGTGAAACAGAATAGTATTTTGAGGGAGCCGATCAGCTGTAAAGAGCGCCTTGCAGCGACACTTCAGTTTTTAGCAAGTGGCAGAACCTATGAAAACCTAAAGTTTAGCTGCGCCATTTCGCCTCAGTCGCTGGGAAAAATCATACCAGAAACCTGCACTGCAATTTATAATGCTCTACGTGAGGAATACCTGCACGTAAGTTTAACATTTGTTTTTAAATCTTATACCGTATACGAATTGAAATGCAGCTAATAATACAAGGCCTAATAACTATCGAAGTGATCAGTTGAGTAAAACGGTGAAACGGGTGCAAGTAAAATGACTTAAAACAAAGTTTAATAAGCAAATTTATTGAAACAACTTAAAAAAAAGAAATAGTATTACTCAATATGAACTATAACATTAAAATTAACGTTCAATAAGTAATTGGTTGTGAACTTTAGTTGAATTTTAAGAACTGTCCTAAATTTTCTTCATCTACTTCAGTGGTAGTAGACCCCTTGGCGGCAGTAGATTCATTGACAAATATTGCATTGTTTGCGGCCTGTTGTTGTTGTGGTTGTGGTGGTAAGTATCGCTGGGGAAAAAGGGTAGTTCTGTTGCCCGTAATTGTATTCCTGGAATTGATAAGTGGTAGGTTGTACATTAGCGAATCCACGTGAACAATTTGGTCCGTAATTGTCAGGGTTCTGTATGTTGTTTAAGTGAATGACTGAGTTTTCATTTAAATGTCCTAATTTACTATGAAAAAGTGCATCTGAAATAAGTTTTTGTGCAAATATCTTTTGGCGTCTATCCATGTCTTCCAGCTGGAAGGCGATACTGTTCCCAAATGCTTGATTTTCATTAACATGTTGATTCAAAGCGTTGGTTGCTACGTCCAAAAATGATTCTTTCTTTCGATCATACTCCGAGACATTTTTTCTTTTACGCTGGCGCCGTTGTACATTGCTCGCGGAGTCTGATGTTTGTGATCTGATGTTCTGAGCAGGTGTTTGTGAGAGCGAACTAGTAGGCGTAGCAGGGGTGGATGAACCTCCGTCTGGACTGGCCAGGATACTGGGCGAGTTCTCGGCCTCCTGTGAAAGAACAATGGAAATAGTACACTTATAACGACACATCTTCAAAACATAGTAGTATATATTTTTTTCTTTTTCAGTTGCCTGAGAATGAAAGCGACTGGATGAATATTGCTACAGATTTTAAAAAATACTGGCAAGTAGAAAACTGCGTGGGGGCTCTTGATGGAAAGCATATTGCCATCCTTCAACCTCCTGGAAGTGGTTCGTATTTCTTCAATTACAAAGGTTTCTTCAGCGTTGTATTATTGGCTGTGGTAAACGCAAACTATGAATTTATGTACGTAAATTGTGGAGTGAATGGACGGGTGTCTGACGGGGGAGTTCTCTTTGAAACCGATTTTGGGCAACAGTTGGAAAACGGCCAGTTGAATTTGCCATCACCAACGACCTTTCCAAACAACAGAGATGCATGTTTACCTTTTGTTTTTTTGGGAGATGAAGCTTTCCCCTTAAAAGAAAACCTAATGAAGCCATACCCTAATAAGGGAATCACCCACGATGAAAGGATTTTCAACTATCGTATTTGCCGTGGAAGAAGAGTTGTTGAAAATGCCTTCGGCATTTTAGCAAATAGGTTCCAAGTATTGCAAACAACAATCAGGACGAGCTTGGAAACCACTGAAGTTATTATTTTAGCTTGCTGCGCACTCCACAATTATTTACGAAGGAAAAGCTCAACTTATTTGACGCCTAGTTCGGTAGACTGGGAAAACACGGAAACTGCAGTTCTCACTGAAGGCGAATGGAGGAAGAATGTTCGCCAACTTTTAGGCATGAAGCAACGCAATCGGTCCGGGAAAGAAACATCACTGGCTGAACCAATCCGAAAATACTACAGGGACTTCTACAACAACGAGGGACAAGTAGAGTTTCAAGAGCGCATGATAAATCGCCGCTAATGTTATACATTCTAAAATAAACAACAGATGGGCGTAATGTATATGTTGTAGCCAAGGGTAACCCAATGCATTACCTCTTTAATGGTCCACTGTAAATAATTGAAATGGAAAATAATGACAATGTGCTTTGCTTTTAATATGTGTTTAACTATAAATATATGCACATTTTACTACAGTTGGTTGTACTTTCTTGGTAAGTATATGTTTCAGTTTTTGTTTGTAAAATTATTTGAGTCAAATCTGATATTGTCAATAAAATAATAAAGTAGTTCAAATGTTACTTTATGAATTTAATTGCCCTACACTACAACTTAAACTAAACTAAACTACAACTTACGTTTTCGTCCGTCATCTCAGTGTTATCTTCTGAATCTTCGGGCGGGGCAACTATCTTTTGCAGTGAAGATAAACCTTTCCTCGCCGTTTCCACATCTGTTGTAAACATAAGTAACTCGAAATACCACAATGATGGTTCATACACTTCGTCAAGTCCCTTCCCTGTGCTTTTCGAGGCATTTAATTTTTTTAGTTCTCGTCGAAACGACGCACGCAAAGAGTCAATTTTCGCTTTGACGAACTTCTCATCAGCTTTCACAAATACTTCCTTACATTTATCTATTAACACGTCAAAACTTTCCTTTCGTAAATGTTTGTTACAATAATTTGGACTTTTCACGTCCCACAAACACCGCTGTTCCCTATACAGTTCTATAAATTCAGTCCAAAATGGTTTGTTATCGCTGAACGACATATTGTCAACTAGACAAATAAAAAATCACCAATACTGCACTATAACCGCACAAGCTACACTTCGCCACCACTTCCTCAACAAGAACAATAGCCTACAGCACACTGACCTCTTTCTCCCGCCCTCCGACGCTCCGACTGACAAACATCAGTGTTGCCAACCGAAATAACAACAATTCCCACCAACAATTCCCACTGACCACATGACACCGAGACTTCCAGCTGAGGGTGACCGGCGAGCATGCTCGCGAACATGTTGGTCGTCACCACAGACGGCCGAGCATGTTGGGCTCGGCGCTCGGCTCGCCTGTTCCGACGAGCCCAACATGCTCGCCGGTTGGAATGCTCGTCGACCCCACACACGGGCGAGCATGTTCGCCGCCAACACCGTCACGAGCATGCTCGCGAACATGCTCGTCAGTCTGTGGGGGGCTTTAAGGGAGCTCCCCTCCCCTCTATACTCTGTCGCTACTCAAGGCCAACTGTTGGCGGTTCTCGGTGCAACAGAAGTCTCGGTCGAAAGAAGCTCGATTAATCGAAGTTCACTGAATAATGAAAAAAATGTGTTTAATACCTCTTTAAAAAACGCGTTTTACAAAATCAGCAAAAAATATTTTTCTTAGAAAATTGCTTAAAAATAAATTTTTAAATTATAAAAAAACACTTCGATTTTTCCAATTTTGTAAATTAACCATTTAGAAGTGGGGGCCAAAGCAGCTGGTGCTTTCAATTTAATCCATTGCGAAATTTGAAATTAAAAATTACCAAGCAGAGATCAACACGTAGGTGTTCAATATTTTTTATTGCCACATTTTGTAGCATTGATTTTTACATAAAATAACTGTATATGTATTTTTTTCAAGGTATCTCGCCACTGGAAATCCATTTGTGGACTTGCACCATTCCTATCGACTTGGAGCTACTACCATAAAAGAGATTGGTGCAAGAGTTTGCTCAGCGTTATGGAATGTTCTCAAAAATGAATGCCTACCCGAACCTTCCAAAGATGACTGGTTGAGAATTGCTTCAGAATTTGAAAACCGAGCAAACTTTCCAAATTGTTTAGGCGCGGTTGATGGAAAGCATATAAGGATTGTGAAACCCCCAAATAGTGCATCATTGTATTTCAACTACAAACATTACTTTTCCATCGTCCTTATGGCAGTGACAGATGCTGACTATAAATTTGTTTTTATAGATGTTGGCTCTTATGGAAAGTGTGGAGACTCTACAATATTCCAACAATCTGCATTACACCAAAGAATACTTGCTGATACCATTGATCTCAAGATCAGAGGACAGAGCGATTTCAAGTTCGTCGTCTACACCCATCCCTTTTGTGTTTCTTGCCGACGACGCCTTCTCATTGTCACACAGAGTGTTGTGCCCTTTCATTGGAAAACAGCTCAATGACACTAAAAGGACATTTAATTATCGCCACTGTCGAGCCAGACGATATGTTGAGTGTACGTTTGGCATACTAGCCAATAAATGGCGCATATTTTCACAGGCCTTTGAATGTGGATGTTGATTTGGCTATAGACATTGTTAAAGCGTGTTGTATTTTGCACAATTATGTACGAAGTAGGGATGGTTTACAGTTTGTGGACACATTGTACAAATTCCCAACTGACAACGATGACTCTGAAAGTACACATCGCAATCGTCAGTACAACTCAAACACAAGAAACATCCTAGCTGAATATTTTGTCAATGAAGGAGCAGTGCCGTGGCAAAAGAACTATCTGTGAGAAGGACAGTCTCATCGCAAAACTACTTCTATGTCACTCAAGAGCAGTGGAAATTAACTAATATTATTACATTTGAATAGGCACAATGTTAAGTTGTGTTATATAATTTACTCCATGTAAACATAACTAGATCATATGTTAATTTAAAGAAGATATTAAGTAATTGTTATACATTCTGATTGAGTTTATACATTGAATATTTAAGGTTATCTAGTTGAATTTTGTTGATTAGCCTTAGTTTGTAAAAAGGTTTTCTTAGTTTCATTACAATTTAATCAACATTTTTGCTATACTAACTTCAATACTCTGTAATGGAAAAACTACTGAAACCTGAGAAATTTGCATGCAGCCCTGAAACAAAAAATGCTTCTAAACAATGGAAACATTGGTTTCAAACGTTCAATACATTCATAGAAAATGCTGAAGTTAAAGAAGATAAGAAACTTGGAGTACTAGTGAACTTTCTAACCTATGAAAACTATGAATTTATCAGTGAGTGTAAAGATTACAACAATGCTATACAAACTTTAGAAACATTATTCATACCTAAGAAAAATGTACTTTTTGCTAGACACTTGCTTGCTAATCATAAACAACAAGAAGGAGAATCAATAAATCACTATTTGCAAACGCTTAAATCTCTTAGTAAGGAGTGTGATTTCGTAAATGTCGATGCTAAAACCTATAGTGATGAGTCTATCAGAGATGCCTTTATTAGTGGTTTAAATTCTTCTCGAATCAGACAACGTATTCTGGAACATAACGTTTTAACCTTGGAAAAAGTTGAAGAAATAGCTCGTTCTTTAGAGTCAGCTCAGAAACATGCGGACGCTTATTCCATGACTTCAGGTGTACCTCAATCATATTGTCACTACGTTGATACGAGTAGTAATGTAAAGATTCCTTCAGGCAAACTAAAAACTCAGGAAGACAATTCTACTGCTGCTGCTGTATCAGCACACAGACTCCGACAGAAATGTTATTTTTGTGGAAGAGCAAGACATATTTCAAGAGATGACTGCCCTGCAAAAGATGCTATTTGTAAAGGTTGCTCGAAAACTGGTCATTTTCTCAGAGTTTGTTTATCTAAGAATCTTAAAAATGGTAAGATAAATTCAGCCTCTTTAACAACATGTCCCATAATAACTTCAGCAGTAACACCCAAAGTATTATCTAAAGCAATTGTATCCGGAAATGTAAACGGAATTTCTGCTAAGTTTTTAGTTGATACTGGAAGTTCTGATAGTTTTATTGATAGTAGTTTTGTAAAGGCTAACAACCTTAAAACATTTCCAGAAGTCAAACAGGTGTCGATGGCATCTACGTCACTCGTTTCACCAATTAAAGGGTATGTTAGGGTAGATCTGTATGTACAAGACAATGCTTACAAACAAATCAAAATGCTTGTAATTGAAAGGTTATGTACTGATGTACTGATAGGACATGATATCATGAAACTACATACAAATGTTACTGTAGACTTTGGGGGACCAAGATCATCTTTCTCTGTTTGTAACGTTGCCTGTGCTAATGTGGAACCACCATCATTATTTCAGCACATGACTAAAGATTGTCGACCTGTTGTGACTAAGACAAGGCGGTTTTTTGGGGAAGATGAAAAATTTATACAATGTGAAATACAGTCTCTTCTGAAAGATGGTGTTATCGAGGAAAGTGTTTCTCCATGGCGAGCTCAAGTGCTCATTACCAAAAATGAAAACCACAAGAAACGACTTGTAATAGATTATTCTCAGACAGTAAATAAATTTACATTATTGGATGCTTATCCTTTGCCCGATATCGAATCACTTGTGTTAAATATTGCTAAATTTGATACTTTCAGTTCATTGGATTTGTCTAGTGCTTATCATCAGATACCAATTCCAGAGCATGAAAAACAACTTACCGCTTTTGAAGCTAATGGGCAATTGTATCAGTTCAAACGCATTCCTTTTGGAGTAACCAACGGCGTGTCCGCTTTCCAAAGGACTATAAATAAGATTATTTCAGAAGAAGGACTCGAAGGTACTTTCGCATATATTGATGATGTTACAATAGGAGGAATGGGTAAACAAGATCATGATAAAAATTTAGAAAAGTTTATGGCTGTGGCTAAGAAATACAATCTAACATTGAACCTGAAGAAATGTAAATTTGCTCAAGATACTATATCTATCCTTGGTTATCAAATCAAAAATAGAACTATACGTCCCGACCCAGAGAGATTACAACCACTTTTGGACATGCCTCTGCCTCATGATGCTGCTTCTCTTAAACGAACACTTGGATTGTTATCATACTACTCCAAATGGATACCAAGGTTTTCTGACAAAATTAGAAGTTTGGTAAGCTGTAAGAATTTTCCTATTGAACCAACCTCCATTGCCGCTAGTGATTTTCAAAACATTAAGAAGGATATAGAAAGATCATTTCTTGTGACTGTTGAACCGGAAAATCAATTGATAGTCGAAACTGATGCTTCAGGAGTTGCAATAGCTGCTACACTAAGCCAAAATGGACGTCCTGTTGCCTTCTTTTCTAGGACTTTGTCTGGAAGTGAAAAACAACACTCAACAGTAGAAAGAGAAGCACAGGCCATCGTAGAATCTATTAAGAAATGGAGACATTTTTTGTTAGGGAGACAATTTATTCTCTTAACTGATCAAAAAGCTTTGTCATTTATTTTTGACCAAAAACATTCTAGCAGAATTAAAAACGACAAAATCATGCGCTGGCGACTAGAGCTTTCTCCTTTCTCGTACGACATTCAATATCGACCTGGTAAAGAAAACGTTTCTGCAGACGCACTCTCTCGGATCTGTAATGCATCTACGACTGACAACAAACTTTTTGAAATGCACCAGGCTCTTTGTCATCCAGGAATAACGCGTTTCTATCACTGGGTACGCAGCAAGAATTTGCCATATTCTTTGAATGAGATCAAATCAATGACTTTATCTTGTCCTATTTGTTCAGAGGTCAAACCTAGATTCCACAAACAAACCAACACATTGATAAAGGCCACTTCACCTTTTGAAAGACTCAATATTGATTTTAAAGGACCACTACCATCGTCAAGTAGAAATCGATATATGTTAAATATTATTGACGAGTACTCTCGCTTCCCCTTCTCTTACCCCTGCAAAGAGATGACTTCGAGTACTGTGATAGAATGTTTGGAAAACTTGTTCTCTGTTTATGGGATACCAAATTACATCCATTCTGATAGAGGCAAATCATTTTTGTCTGATGAAATAAGGGCATATCTTCATCAAAAGGGGATTGCTACAAGTTTAACCAGTCCATACAATCCTGCAGGAAATGGACAAATTGAGAGGTATAATGGAATTATATGGAAGACCGTTACACTGTCACTAAAATCCAAAGGACTGGACCAACGATACTGGGAGTCTGTACTTCCAGAGTCTCTACATTCGATACGCTCTTTACTATGCACAGCAACAAACTGCACTCCACACGAGAGAATGTTCATACATCCACGCCGATCAACTAAAGGTACTTCACTACCAGCATGGCTACTGCAACCTGGTCCAGTACTAACTAGGCGAAATGTAAGAAGCAGCAAATACGAACCACTAGTTGATGAAGTTGAATTAGTAGAAGCAAATCCACAATACGCTCTAATTCGTTACCCCAATGGAAGAGAATCTACTGTTTCACTAAAACACTTAGCTCCCCGAGGTGATAAAAGTCTAATGGTGACAGACTTATCCAATTGGTCGGAAGTACAGGAGGTGGAGGATGAACATGAAGATGCATCACAAGGAAATAAGAAAGATTTTTCAAAAGACACTGAAGTTGAATCTGAACAGTTCAATCAAGAAAATAAAATAGTTTCTCCTCGAAGAGGATCAAGAATAAGAAGGATCCCTGAACGTTTCAATGACTACCTCTTAAATTCAGTGGGGGAGAATGTTATATAATTTACTCCATGTAAACATAACTAGATCATATGTTAATTTAAAGAAGATATTAAGTATTTGTTATACATTCTGATTGAGTTTATACATTGAATATTTAAGGTTATCTAGTTGAATTTTGTTGATTAGCCTTAGTTTGTAAAAAGGTTTTCTTAGTTTCATTACATTTTATTTTTTATATTTTATTGATGTGTAATAAATTAAAAATTTACTTACATAGTTTATTTTTTTCAGTTGTGTTGGAGCACCCACTGCCCCCAAACAAAAGAGTAACTTCCTCCCACATCTTCTTCTTTATGTTTTTGTCACTATACTCGTCTAATAACATATTCCACAAAGATGGCCTTTCTTTAATAGCTAAAATGAACCTTTCGGTATCAAATTCAACCTCAGCCATTTCAAATCTAAAACTTAACCTCAAACAAGACTTACCTCGACTGTATCTGGCCGCGCACTGGTCGCTTGACAGTGCGCGTTGTCTCATCTAACTGCGTGTTTTCATTGGCCGCGTAAAAACATGTGGCCGCGGCGGCCAAGACAGAAAATTCTGGTCGCGGCGGCCAGGTGGCCGCGTCGTGGCCGCAACCGCTTGGTGCGTGTTGTTACATTGTTCTTAATGTTAAACTGGCCGCGAGCGGCTGGCCGCTGTCGTGGCCGTGGCCGCGGCCGCTGTAGTGCGTGTTAGCCCTTAGGGTAATAACGCACTGGAGCGACCGCGACCACGACCGCGACCGGTCGCATAATGTGCGACCAATACGTCGACTGGTCGCGCGACCAGCAATTTGAACAATTTAGTCTGGTCGCTACTCAGTTGCAATATGGACCTGGAGGAAATAGCTATTGTAGCGCATGTGTATACTCGTTACATTAAACGTAAAAAACGGAGGTTTTGGGTACATCCCCTTTTGCAATATAGGTCTACAAAAGGACAATTCGCAACATTTTTTTGTGAGTTACGGCAATATGATAAAAAGTTTTTTAACTATACAAGAATGTCTGTTTCTAGTTTTGATTATTTACTAAGTAAAATTGCAGATAGTATTAGAGGAATAGACACAGCAATGCGGTCATGTATTGGAAATGAAGAAAAGCTACTTGTTACATTAAGGTAAGTTTATTTGTGTTTATTACAGAAAAGTAATATTGCAATGTGCAAGATTGTAAAAAATAAGTTTGGATATGAACAAAACGAACTTCAAACAAAATACTCTTATTATAAGACGTTATTCACTTTGTTCAAAAACATTGAAAAACTGGAGAGCTATTACTGCTGTTGTATTCATTTCTTCCTGTTGATTGTGGAGGTGAAGTTTTGTTGGCTGAACTGAAAGTTATTATCAATACTGTAATTAGTGCTGTATCCTTGAGAGTAATTAGTATTAGGTGTTGGGTAGTGCTGGGTAGGAACTGTATTCTGCTCAATGATATTTATAATTTGGCGTCGGACTGATAATTTTAAATGGTCTGGAACTTTTTTTATATTCGACACTAAAGGACAAGAGGAATAACCTATCCTCATCACATGCCAACTTCTGTATCATGTCTGCGCCTTTCATCAGCTGATTCTTTCAATATTTTTTACTTAATTGTTGACCAACATTATCCTCTGGTTTTCTTTTTTTGGCTGTTACCCGTGTTGCATACGGCTCTGCCGTCGCTGTAGTTGCAGTAGGTGTTTCAGATTCTGGTCCCTGGTCCAATTGGGTATTTTCAAGATCGATGTCATCTTCATCTGGAGGATGTGACACATTGGGAATGGGTATTGGTTGGTGGGTTGTTGGAATTCAAGAATTGGACAACATGTGGTAGTATATGTATGGTGTTTTTCTGTTAGCAGCTGAACCACTCTTTCCACCACTCAACCTCCTTCTCTCCCTGTTGTAACAATCCTTCACACTCTTCCATTTTTTCTGTAGGTGCGTACCTGAAAAAAAAACCAGTGAAGTCGTATCTCTGCAAATACAGCGCTATTAAAATTAGAGGTTTTGTTTTTCTTCAATTTGTAGTATATTTTAGTAGGAAAGTAACAAGCTGTACTACATAATGTTACTTCCAAAATATTTGCAGTTTTATAATTATACTATAAATAGTACAGCTCAGATTCTTATTTTCAGGTATCTGGCGACTGGAAATTCATTTGTGGACTTACACCACTCTTATCGTCTGGGGAGTAACTACAATAAAATAAATTGTTTCAAGAGTATGTTCTGCACTATGGAATATTCTACAGAAGGAATGTCTACCTGAACCAACAAAAGAAGACTGGTTAAGAACTGCAGCTGAATTTGAAAAAGAGGGCAAACTTTCCTAATTGTCTAGGCGCTGTTGACGGAAAGCATTATTTAGAATTGTAAAAACCCCCAAACAGTGCATCACTGTACTATAACTACAAAAACTAACTTCTCCATCATCCTTTATGGCAGTGACCGATGCAAACTATCAATTTGTATATGTTGATATTGGATCATACGGAAAATGTGGAGATACTATATTCCAACAATCAACTTTGTACCAAAGAATAAATTCTGGTACTATGGATATTCCCGAGGACAGGACCAATATCACAAACACGTACTACACCAATTCCATTTGTGTTTCTTGCTGATGATGCTTTCTCACAGTCTCAAAGAATTATGTGTCCTTTCATTGGAAAGCAGCTTAATATGAAGAAAAGATTGTTTAACTACAGACATTGCAGAGGTAGAAGATACGTTGAATGTACCTTCGGAATCTTAGCCAATAAATGGCGTATTTCCATCGGGCTTTGAATGTTAATATTGAGTTAGCTATAGACATTATTAAGGCGTGTTGTTGTTTTGCACAATTACGTACGAAGTAGAGATGGTTTCCAGTTTGCAGACACATTATATAGGTTTCCAAGTGATGACAACATAAGAGGAGGCACACACACACGTCAATACAATTCAAACGCAAGAAACATTCTAGCAGAATATTTCGCAAACGAAGGAGCAGTTTCATGGCAAAACCACTACCTTTAATAATAGCAAGAATGAAATATAATTAACAAGAACTTGTTGATGTTGTTTTTCTCATTACATGACACACTGGTACTTTATTAAATTAGGTAACTTATTTGCTAAGTAAAATAAATAATGTAATTAACAGTTACTTACATAGTGTATTTTTTTCTTTAGTGGTTGCTTCTGCACTGCTAAACAACAGTGTAATCTCTTGCCATGCTTTCTTCCTCTCATTTTTGTTGCTGTATTCTTCTTTTGTCATGTCCCACAAACATTGCCTTTCCTTAACACACAGAATAAACTTTTCTGTATCGAAATCGACTTCACTCATTATTGCCTACCTAACCTCAAAATTAAAGACACTACTCAAAAAGAGAGAAGCTATCACAACAGCGACTGGTCGCGGACTAGTGCGTGTTCTCCCATGCCATCTCATGTTGGCTGTGGTCGCGTCACATCGTCTGGCCGCAGCGACCACGACCAAATATTCTGGTCGCCGCGGCCAACAGCTCTGGTCGCGGTCTCGCGGGTCGTTCAATGCACGTTGGTACATGCCTGTCTATGTTAATTTGGTCGCTAGCGACCGGTCGCGGTGGTGGTCGTGGTCGCGGTCGCTCCAGTGCGTTATTACCCTTAGGGTGGTGGGTGTTAACCCTCCAAGTGCATTCTCCGAGTGACTACTATTAAGAGAGTATCGTAAACTTGTGAGTAGCAAATTAGTTTAAGTTGTGATTGCCTTAATTGACTTGATTATTCCTGTTAGTCAGTGTATTAACCTGTCAAATATGTAGACATTACCAAACTAAATTGTCTTTAGTTACCTTTTGGTAGTAGCCTACATTAAAAACTAGAAATTTCCTTTTATTATTGTATAATAATAATTAAAAAGTAATACACTAAGCAACTCTTAATATTACTGTGTCAGGCTGGACTGGACGCCATGGCGGAAAGTCTAGCGATCAATCGCGTCCGATCTAAAGCCGATTGTAAAGTCACGACTACAACATCAGTGGAATGTATCGTGGGATCAAGTGACCAATAACAAACTTCGGCAGATTAAATACACAGTAAAAGCCTTGGTAGACTGCTTACCGCACTAACCGTTAGAGAGGGAGGTTGTACTGTATTCGACTCCGTATCGGACACACTCGCTTCTCTCACAGTTTCCTAATGAGTCGTGGTGATCCACCGCAGTGTGCGGAGTGTAATATGGCGTTAAACGTCAGCCACGTGTTGATAGACTGCCGCCTCTACGCCGGGCAGAGGAGAGCAGCACATCGTTTTGCCAGGCCGGGTTAGATGAGTTGCTTGGTGACGAAGATGTTTTAACAAAGCTCTTTAGTTTTCTGGAGAGCACCAAATTAATGTCCAGAATATGAGTCTTATATAGTACCTGATAGTTTTAGTAAACATTTTAGCCGCTAGTTTTAGGCAAGGGGTGAGCCCTTTTACAGTTCACCCTGAGTTGTTATTTAGTTTTAAGGCTCTTAACTAGCACCGCCTAAGTGCAATATTTTAAATTTCGTTAGGAAAATTTCTGTGTTTTAATCAAGGGTAAACCCCTTTACAGTTAAAAAATTTCTGTGAGGTGAGAGACAACACTATCTTAATATGTAGGTGTCACGTTAAGGAGACGGGCCACTTTTGTCCTTCTATTTATTTGTTATTTGTTATTGGTGAGGGTGGGTCCCTTTACAACCTACCCTCACTAACTTACCTGGTTTTAGCATTAGATGTTGTTATATTTATTAACGTTATTATTTATCTGACATATTTTAACTATCGGGCCCTTTACAGCCTCTCGGTTAATTTTGTTATTTAGTTTTAGTCCTCCGTTCACTGCTGTTGATTTTCTTATTGTCTTAATGTGATAATAATGTTATTTGACACAGAGATCCGCTATTTATTCCTTGCACTGATAAACGTGACACCATATTTTAAAGTGTAGGTGTCCGTTAACCCTACGGGCATTGATAACCTGCGTGTTTTATGCCCTTATTAAAAAAAAAAAAAAAAAAAAAAAAAAAAAAAAAAAAAAAAACGAAAAGTCTAGCCACAATAGCCCACATGGAAACGGAATTGGCGGTATCTAAAATTACTTTTACCTAATACAACAGATTTTATAATGATTGATCAGGCTACTCCTAGTGTAGAGGAGGACAACGAAAGAAAAAGGAAAAAAGAGCGATAATGAAAATTGTTTAACGCCAATAAGCCTACACACTCATAAAAACTTTAGTTTTCCAAGTAAAAAAACAAAAAACCATTAGATATTAAAGTCACACTCTAGTGGACCATTTGAAGTTATTAATCCAAAGTAGAGATCAAAAGAAAATCAATCCATTTGCCGTAGGGAAAATAATGAAAAATCATTGTGAAGATATAGACCACATAATAAGGGTAGGTTAAAAACCTTAAGTTATTTGTAAGACATATTGTGCTGCAATAATTATCTTGTAGACTCAAATATTTGCAACAGTATTTGGTATTCGTACCTGCCAATAAGGTTGAGTGCACGGGTGTGTAGTTTATGTCGAGCCTGATGTGACCGAAGAAGAAATAGTGTAAAGAGAGTTTATGTGAATTATACTATTTTAAGTGCAAATAGATAAAAAAAAAAATGGTATAACAAAGAGTTTAGTCAACATTACATGAAAATTATTTATTGATTCCGAAAAATTACCAGATTTTGTCACCCTAAAACTATGTCAGGATGATGGTAGATGTTTACATGCTTCCAGTTAAGACAATGCTACAGATGTTTTAGTAGGGTGTGTTGGGCATGTTGCCAACACACCCTGTGCCAAAGATAGACTATGTAGATATGTGGTCAAAAGTACCATTCAGATGAGTGCGATATAACACCAAAATGTATTAATTGTAGTGGAGAACATGCTAGCAATAGTAAAAAGTGCCAGAGTATGTAAGACAAAAATGTATTCTCGAAGAGGATGAGCATACATAAAAAGAATCTTATCTAGAGCTAGTAAACATCACCCCCTTAATCATTCCAAATATATCAAAATATACAAAGAGTAGGCATAATCAAATAACTTACGCACAAATGACAAAAGTTAATATTAATATGACATAGCTCTTTTTCCCACCCTAAGAAACATACCAAACCAATTTTAGCCATAATAATAGATAGGGTAGGACCGGGGGAATCGCGACCACCTTAAAGGAAATTGAATTTTCATGCAAAAATTTTGTTAGGATTAATGTAAATTGTAATAACATAGCATTAATAATCTATCTTTTCAGTGATTTTTTAAATTGGAAATCTTTAATAGAAACTTTAAGAAGAAACTAATAAAAATGGTTTTTTTTTCCAAAAGCTTGCACAGTGGCGGAATTACCCGATACCTGGGGTTATTCAGCCACACCACTGGGGTATGCCACCACACCACCAAAGCACATCAAATCATCTATGAGCAATAGAATAGGATGTAAAGCACAAACGTACAGTAGTAAAATTATATTTAAAAAATGAATCAAATTAAGTAGTAAATGTTTACTTAGTCTCTGTAGTAAATGGCTATTACTTAGTCTCTGCATTAGTTTTACTATTCTTAACAAATTAAACACATGTAGTAAATCACTATTATTTAGTCTATGTCATTCATTAAAAAAACATGTTTGTTTAGGCCTATTAAATAGCTATTACGCCTAATTATTCTCTATCGTTCTAAATCTGAGCAAAAATCACATGAGTAGTTTCTGGGGAATCGTAACCATTGCACTCTGAGTGTGTGCCGATTTTGCCGATTTCCTCATTACACACCGGTACCACATTTTCAGAAGTAGGACCATACTCTCCACACACTAAACAGTATTCAACGTCATCGCCAAACAAATCAAAAGTATTGTCGTCTTCATTATCGTCACAAATTTTGTTCTTAACTGAACATCTTCCTCTGAAGAAGAGTCAAAAGTCAGTAGTAGTAAATTGTAGGTTCTAGGACAGAATGTTATCTCTGCGGGGGGTCCTTATCAGTGATAACCTCTGACCTTTTCCGCATTCCTATGATAAACACGCGCTAGATAACCCCGACCCAATTAAAAATCAAATTAGATAAGGCTTATCAAAGATAACCTTCGCATACTACAGTAAATAATCTATCTTTCAGTGATTTTTTAAATTGGAAATCTTTAATAGAAAACTAAATAAAATGGTTTTTTCCAAAAAAGCTTGCACAGTGGCGGAATTACCCCAGATACCTGGGGTTATTCAGCCACACCACTGGGGTTATGCCACCACACCACCAAGAGCACATCAAATCATCTATGAGCAATAGAATAGGATGTAATAAAGCACAACGTACAGTAGTAAATTATATTTAATTGAATGAAGAAAATTAATTAAGAAGTTTAAAAAAAATCACACGTGTAGTAAATGGCTATTACTTAGTCTCTGCATTAGTTTTACTATTCTTAACAAATTAACACATGTAGTAAATCACTATTAGTTAGTCTATGTCATACTATTAATTAAAAAACATGTTTAGGCCTATTAAATAGCTATTACGCCTAATTATTCTCTATCGTTCTAATCTGAGCAAAAATCACATGAGTAGTTTTCTGGGGAATCGTAACCACTGCACTCTGAGTGTGCCGATTTCCCACATATTACACACCGGTACCACATTTCAGAAGTAGGACCATACTCTCCACACACTAAACAGCATTCAACGTCATCGCCAAACAAATCAAAAGTATTGTCGTCTTCATTATCGTCACAAATTTTGTTTAACTGAACATCTTCCTCTGAAGAAGAGTCAAAGTCAGTAGTAGTAAATTGTAGGTTCTAGGACAGAATGTTATCTCTCTGCGGGGGGTCCTTATCAGTGATAACCTCTGACCTTTTCCGCATTCCTATGATAAACACGCGCTAGATAACCCCGACCCCAATTAAAAATCAATTAGATAAGGCTTATCAAAGATAACCTTCGACTTTTTCCGGTTTGGCACGCGCCAGATAACCTTGAGCTCAATTAAAAAGCATTTTGATACGTCTTATCGGAGATTAGCACGCGCCACTATTGTTTACGTTTCGTATCGCGGTCTACTGACCTCAGGTTCACGGACGTTACTGACGTCAGTGATGTTATTGTTTACACTTGTCAACAAGAAGAAAATTTTGTGTGAGATCCTAGGGTACGATTATTTAATGTTATAATAGAAAAACTGGAGAAATTCGACCTGTTCAGAGTGGATTCGTATCGTCTACCAAGTGGACTTTCGGAGATTCTAAATGGTACAAGGCTTAAACATTTCAAACCACTTCACGTAATAGCAGTGAACCGACTCAGAACTCTCAAGTTTCATCTAGTGAGGAAAATACTCGCGTTGTGATTCAATATCATTATTATTATTATGAACGCGCGGGTAACGATCCGTTTGGATAAAAAACAAAGAGTTTGTGGATACTCGATTCATGAACATTGATGATATCACTTTTAATGAACTGAGATATTGTCAGTACCCAAATTTAATATACTAGACATTGAGTTTGAAGTGAAAGCAACGACAGTTAACGATCATGTGCCTCCTAATCCTCTAGATGAGGGGTATAAAAATGTGTGCGTAAAAACTTTAAATATGAATGTACCAAACAGCAATTACAAGCGTGAACGTTATCTCGTTAAAGATTTTTCAGAATTTACTGTTTTTGTTGTGCAATTCGATTGTGTTCGTAGTTAGGCTATGACTCATTGTCGATAATAATGTGCTTATTAATCATATTTAGTTGTTATAAATGGAAAACTTCACAATGGTATTTATTATAATTTGCTCCATCATGGTGATATTAACCCTTTGAACGCCAGCGCCCGAGACCGCGGCCTCACCCGTCGCCGCCAGGCGTCTCAGCCGCTGTACTACCCAATACCGCCAAGGCATAATTGACGTTTTAACAACCTTTTACGTTCCGCTCTGTGCTATCCTTATTTTTTATGCAAATGGAACGATTTTTTTTTTGTTTTCTAGCATATTGTATACGCTATCGAATAGTGTTGATTAAATAACACTACATATAAAAAAAAGTTTTTCTATAATGTGATAACGCCTAAAGTAAAATATATTTTTTATTTAAAAAATTAACTTTAGACTAAAAAATCAGTGGTAAAAAAAATATTTTTTATACATCGCAAACATTTGTATTTTGTGCACTTGTTACATATCTAACAATTTACAAATTTTTAGAAACTCTATCTAGAAAATTAGTGTGTTTTACAAAAGTAAATTTGAAATGTTAACATTTGAAAATAATCTAATATTTCAAGAGCTACTTATATTAAATAAGCTTAAAAATACTTACGTGTTATAGTAATGGAAGTTTTATAGGTACTGATAATTGTCAATTTAAAAGTGTTTCTTCAAAGAACACAGGAAATACACAAATAACATTATCAAATATTAGTAAAAGAAGCATATTTACAAATATATACAATCAGTTCACATTCCTTTTAGCCTGTATGTTTCGGCAAAGCACAAAGGGTGAACACTTTTCTTGCAGTTTTTGCAAATGTACCTACTTTTCTTCCTTTTGCCACCTTGGGCTGTGCTCAACCTACTACACACAGAGCAATTTCTTTCTTTTCCACCAGGTAAATAGGTCAAGAGGTTCATTGCCAGCACGTTGTGCTTGAACTGGCGCTTGGTCACCGAGCCACTCGGCAGCAAGTCCTTCGACTAGTGCCACAGTAAAAATCTAGTCTCGATATCGGATTGTCTGTGTTATTTTTGTATAGGACATATAGGTTGACAATCATCCGTCCAAAAATGTGGAATGTATACCTTTAGCCAATATTTAAGCGTACGTCGTTCGTCCAGGTAACAATACAACATTTGGTCTGACGTGTCTACGCCACCCCAATATAGGAGTTATACTGACGAATGACAGAAGGCTTGCTGGTAATAAATACTTTATTTTCCCCGTTTTTTACTTTTCAACTCACTTTTTGCCTCAGCATTAGTTGACAAGAGAAGTACTTGCTTTTTTTGCGATTTTTTTCAATCGGGGCAGCAACCAAAAGCATTTTTCCTTTGCGACAATATTTAGTTTGCCCTACACCAAATTTTTTTGTGTAAGGGTAGGGGTATTCCTTGCCTGTTTAATTCGTAAAGTGCCTGTCAGATGAGTAAGTTTTGCGTACAAAATCATTGGCCAACGGAAATGAGGTGAAAAAGTTGTCGACAAATACATGAAACCCTTTGTTCAAGTAGTTTCCCATTTCTAACAATTTCATTACAACAGTATACCCAAGTCCATGTTTGACACGTCCATTGCTTTGTTCTGTATCTCTTTTACCCTTGTAGCAAAAAAAAGATAAACAGTAGTGAGTAACACTGTCGCATAACAACCACAATTTTACTCCCCCACTTATGATGGTGCTTGTTGGGCAGGTACTGTAGCAGCTGTGTGTGATTTTTAGTGCCCACTAAACTTTCGTCAATAGACAGCTGTTTTATTTGGTGCATAGTAATGCTTGAATACATTGTTTAGCATGATCAACAATAGGAGCAAATCGAGCACATGGGTCATATCCAGGCTCCTTTGGTGAAGGCAAGTGTCGCGTATCTAGCATATGGAAAAATTTCAGAATTGATTCGAATCTATTTCTAGAAAACATTTTTCCCGAACCAAGGTGAATTCTGGGATGACTTTGTACTCCAATATGACTCAATCGTAGGCTTTTTATTCAAACCCATATTTATTACAACAGCTAGGAAAGCTTTTATCTCAACAAAGCTGACAGGCCTCCAAGCTCGACTTCTGCTGTGATTTCCTAATTTATGGAGGTTTTGTTGAATAAAATTTCTAGCATACAAGTTAGTGTAGGTCACTAATATGTTCAAAAAAGTCATAGGGAAATAAAGATCAAAATAAGTTATGGGGGCTGAATTTCGAGGAGGACAATGTTTACAGCCAGGAATTTCATTGAACTGAAAAGAATGGTTATAACCCAGGGTCATTGTTTTCCTCTATATTTTCCCACTGATCATCGTCGCTATTAGACTCACTGCTTGAGATGTTTTTCAGGAAGGCGGGGCCGGCCACGTGGCCGCGGCGTAGTTGTAGTTGCTGCACTTCGATCTTCATCCTCAGATGACGAAATTACTGACCTATTTACAGGCCTATTGCTAGCTAAAGTTCCTTGAAAATTACAACTTGTACTAGGGGTAGGAGTATAACTAGGATCCAAGTCAGTATCATCAGCTTCACTTTCACTTACTTCAGATGACGAACTGTTTTGCAAATTGTTTTATTTCACTATCACTAAGAAATTCGTCCCTCAACAATAATATTGTGGATTGTGTTGTCACTCACCGGGCGAACGACTCATCTTGCACAAATAATACAGATCACTAACTTCAGAGAAAAACTAAACAAAAAAACCAAGTAGGCATCTATGAGAAAGGCGGGAACTTGTGCAAATAGGTTTAGTCGTAAACACTAGCGCACAAACGCTCGCGAGTTAGAGAAGTAAACAAACAGCTGAGTCAAGGTCTCCAGGACTGCCAACATTAAAATTGTTCACATATCATCTTATTTTAGTCAAAAGGAAGTCGAACAGTGTCGACACAAACTTTTAAAGTTCATATGTATATTTAAAAAAATATTTTTTCCTGAACGTCCGATCCGGTCGGACGTTGGCGGTTTTGGAACGAACCAGGCTGTCCGATCAGTCGGACGTTGGCGGTTTTGGCATAAACCTACACTGTCCGATCAATCGGACGTTGGCGGTCAAAGGGTTAAGTGCAACATACGCACTCTTCCTTCATGTTGTTTGTGTTGTTTATAGTCCACATAATTTTACTTCTCAACATTGGATTAATGGGAGCACACATATAGCTCACGCAATACCAAACAAAACAAAAATAAATTTATACTATTCGCCACAATCATCTGATCAACCGTTACTAAGCTTGAATTATTTAAATATTACACATGAGAAAAGTGGTGAATTTCATAAAGATGAACCCACTGGAGCAATACTTTCGTTTGAAGATGACAGTGAATACGATTTAAATGATTTATATGGTGGAGAAGGAATGAACTCCTCTGAAGAGATCCTAACATCAGAAGACAATTACACTTATTACAATTCGAATTCGTTGTTGTCAACAATTTGATGAATGTTTAGAAATTAATGAATCTTTTAAAAAAGACATTGAAGACTATATTACGAGGATACAACAGTTAAATGATGTAATTATAAGGTTGAACGCGACGATACATGTATTAGAGCATGATGCTGAAGTAAGGAATAGAGATTTGTATGAATTAAAATCCGGAAGATCAAGATGTAAATACTATCGAAAGAGAAATATGAATAGATATCATCGCAATGGTTGAACATGAAACTATGCATTATATCTTATCAGAAACCTTTGAACCACATATTATGACGTAATTTTAAAATATAGATATTTATATCGTGTTTTGTGTTTCTTGCATATCATTCTGTGACCTGGCTCTGAATTGAACGGATAAAAATGGAGTTTATTATAGATTTTCAAGGTTTTAAAAATGTTTCCAACGAGTTTATAGTGAAAGAACTAGCTCTTATATCTACAGATAAGTATATGAACTTCATCTGTTTCAACCGCCATGTGATTTTGATGAACTTCCTCATAAACTTCAAAAACAAGTAATTTGGTTAGAAAGAAAATATCATGGACTGTTTTGGGGATCAGGTTGTAGAGAATACAATGAACTGAAGGATATATTTAAAAATTTGAATTTAAATGGTAACGTTTACGTGAAAGGAAATGAAAAACAGAAGTTTATCACTAATTGACTATCAGATTTTGATGTAAATGTTGTGAATTTAGAAGATCTCGGTTGTCCGTGTTTAGCAACTTTAAGATCTTATTTCTTCCAGCCATCCTTGATGAAAGAATGTAATTTCAATCATACCTTTCACAACTGTGCTTATGTTAATGTTCATGTTTTGTTAAATTGGTTGAAAACGAAAAATTGGTGGAGGAAAGAGTTGAAAAAGTAAATTTGGCTATTAAAGAGTGTTACTATAAAGGATACAAGAACATGACAGTGGAACTAGTCAAGTGTCTTCCAAAAGAGTTTATTGTAAACCACTCTGAGGACGTGGAAAACGTGTATGATAAGCTTCCGGATAAAATGAAATATGATGTGGATATTTTATTAAGTATAAAGTGTACGGAACATTATCCAGATAATACAAATACTCCGAAGAGAAGGCATTGCAATTATTGTCTAACCAAGAAGGTTGCATCATCATCTGTTCAAAGTTCATAGATAAATGAACTCTATTGTGAAATAATTGACAGTATTGGCTTGTCGGTCTTATTGTAAACAATGATGACAGAAAACAGCTACGATGAGTGCTGCAGAATGTTCAATTTCAGTAAAAAGGATTTAATAACGTCAGGATTTTACCGATCAAAATGTTTTGAATATATTGTTTGCTGTGGATGCGGGTGGCAGTCAGATAACTCAAGTCTCACCATAAGACATGTAAATTTTATACATAAAATCAACAATCCTGACTGTGAAATGAGCAAGTTTATAAAAGAAGGTTATAGTAATTATGATAAATATAAGAAATCTGTTTTGGAAACAGAAGAAATGATGAGAGAAACTTTCATGCGTTGGCCTAAATCTTACCCTTCTGTGGAGAAAATGGTACAAACAGGATTATTCTACACTGGAGATGGTGATGCAACTACGTGTATCAGCTGTGGCGTTACACTGGATCACTGGTCACCTCAAGATGATCCGCAAGAAGAACACAAGAAAGGTTCACCATTTTGTAAACTTGTTAAATAAGTGTAAAATAAATAGTATTTATGTGTAATATATTTCGTTATTATTTTCACTTTTGTTATACACCTCATGATGAATACATTAAGCGTAAGAGCAGGTATAGCAAGAGAATTGCATAAACAAGCACGTAGGAATTTTCATACTCGTCATGTTGAACTTAAGGGTATTAATGATCTGTATCAAGCTGATTTGGTGGAAATGATTCCATTTCAAAAACAAAATAAGGGTTTTAAATATATAATGACAATCATTAATTGTTTCAGTAAATTTGCGATTGCTATACCGTTGAAGTCTAAAATGGGAATTGAAATTGAGAAAGCTCTAAAACCAATATTATTAAAATATCCTATGAAACATTTTCAGACTGACCAAGGAACTGAATGGTTCAATTCTAGAGTTAAATCATTGTTAAATAAGTATAACATAAATCGTTATCATACATTCTCAGATAAAAAAGCTGTAATCGTTGAAAGGTTTAACCGCACACTGAAAAGTAAAATGTGGAGAGCGTTTAGTGAACAAGGTAGTTACCGCTGGCTCGGTTTATTACCAAAGCTTGTAAACGTATATAACAATACTGTTCACAGAACTATAGGAGTCAAACCTGTTGATGTAACAAATCTAAATGAGAGAGATATTTTATTAAGGATTGTTAAAACCCGTAAAACCCCTCAGTTAAAACAAAGATTCAAAGTTGGTGATCCAGTTAGAGTAAGCAAAAAATCTAAAGTGTTTACTAAAGGTTATTTTCCTCAATGGAGCAATGAAATATATACTGTATATAAAGTACAGTTAACGAAACCTATTACATATACATTAAGAGATTATAAAGGAAATGTCATTAAAGGAGGATTCTATCAAGAGGAACTAAGCAAAACCAATTACAAAGACACGTATTTAGTAGAAAAGATTGTTAGGAAAAAAGGTGATAAAGTTTTAGTGCGTTGGTTAGGATTTGATAAATCACATGACAGTTGGATTGATAAAGTAGATCTTCTATAATGAAGTTTGAAAAACAAAAAAATAATTTTTCTGTTATAAATTTAGATATGATAATAAAGGAGAAGAATTCAGAATACAAAAAACATCATGGTAAATTATTACCTAATTCTATAAGATGTATAATTTGCGGTCCTTCCAACTGCGGAAAAACGAACTTAATGTTAAATTTATTATTTTCTCCGCAAGGTCTGTTTTTTGAGAATATTTATATATTCTCGAAATCATTGTATCAATCAAAGTATGAGTTTTTGAAATGTGTGTTAAAAAAACTTCCTGAGATTGGATACTTTTCGTTTTCAGACAACGATGAAGTCCCACACCCAAGTGAAGTGAAACCGAATTCCGTAATGATTTTTGATGATGTAGCTTGTGGTAAACAAACTAATATAAAAAATTACTTCTCCATGGGAAGACATAATGATGTTGATACGTTTTATGTTTGTCAAACGTACAGTTACATTCCAAAACAGTTGGTGCGTGATAATGCTAATTTTATAGTTGTTTTCAAACAAGATGATCGTAACTTGCAACATATCTACCATGATCATGTAAACCCTGACATGAGTTTCGATACATTTAAAACTATTTGCTTTAGGGTATGGGATCAAGGAAACAATAAATTTATTGTTATCGATAGAGAAAGTCAAGTTAATAAAGGACGTTATCGATCAGGATTTGATACGTTTGTAACACTATAAAGGAGGAGGTTACAAATCGTTTTGCATCTCATTTACTCCTTCAGTCGATGTTTGACGATCAAGGAGTAAAGATGGAGAGTGAAGCAACAGACGACAATCATTGTGAACCAATTGAAAAAATTAACAAAACAAAAGAAGATATTATCAAAGAAATTATAGAACTCCGAAAAAATATAAAACGAAAACATAGAACACTTAAACGTGACCTTATAGAAACTGAAGATATGTGGAAAAACAAATTAAAACCAATATCAGAACCGTTACAAAAACTAGTTGAGGAGGGTGAACAGCTTCAACAACAACAACAACAACAACAAGAAGTTAAGAAAGAACTTAAGAGGAAAAGTTTAGAAGACCATGAAGAAACACCTGCGAAACGTTACTTACCTCAACATCCTCAAGGAGTTAAGAGAAAGCCTCACAAGGAGTAAATTTAAACTATATCAAAAACAATAGTCTGTTAAGGACCAAAGATGGGAGTTTGTTTAATGCAAAAAATCTAAAAATATCAAATGTTGGAAAACCTTCAAATTTACAAGATGTAGTTAACGTGCAATATTTAAAAGATACCATCGAAGACTGTTTAAGGATTGAAAATGGAAAGTTTGATGCAAAAAATAAAGTTATATGCAGTGCTAGTGAACCGGTTGAGGAGTATGACATTGTAAATTTAAAATACTTCAATAAACATGCTGTTAATGTACAATATTTAAGAGATAACACATTAATACTTAATAAAACTACTAAAGAACTTGATGCAAAGAGTGCTACCATATCAAATCTGTCCAAACCTAAGTCTCTGTACGACGCTGTGAACCAATTACATTTTCTAAAAAATATTGCCGACATAACCTACGCAATTTATTATCAAATTCACAAAAGGAGTAAGAAAAAGATGACTAAATCCGAATGGTTAAATAAAGTTATAAAATATAAAAACGTAAATTGGTTTGATCTTTTTTCAGTTAAAGTAAAGTTTCCAGTAAGTGAAGACGTCTCTTAGATGTATTTAAGTAATGGCTGCGCGAAAAAACCGCTTCAGTCGTTATTGTGGCTCTGGACTGTTAAGTACAATTGGAAAAACTGCAAGTACTATTATAAATCGAGGGATTGACATTTTACCTTTTGAATTACATTTACCTAGAGGTTATCAGTACTGCGGTCCTGGTACAGATTTACAAAAGAGATTAAGTAGAAACGATCCAGGAATTAACGGTTTAGACGCAGCTTGTAAGGAACATGATATAGCGTACTTAAAATATCAAGATAATAATCACAGAGCATACGCTGACAGAATCTTAGCTGAAAAGGCTTGGAATAGATTTAAAGCATCAGATTCAAGTGTAGGTGAAAAAGCCGCAGCGTGGGCAGTTACAAATATTATGAAAGCGAAATCTAAATTAAGTGGTGGATCAATAAGGAAGAAGAAGAAGAAAGCAGTACAGAAGAAGAAACAGATGAAAACAAATAAAAATATAAAAAATAATAAGAAAACAAAGACGAACAAGAACAAAACAAAGCAAATTAAAAAAACCTTAAAGGGAAAGGGGTTATATTTAAAACCGTATTCTGGATCAGGATTAAAAAAAAAAATACTCATCAAAAATAATAGATGAGCTTCCTAATAAACCGCTATCACAGTTCGACATTTTAAAATGTGCTAAGCTTCTAAAGTTATCATACTTTAGAGGAGTATTTATGAGAGACCTGTTACCGCCTAAAATTAACGACAATGAATATGCAGTTGTTAATTTAGATAGTATAAATGGAAAAGGTACACATTGGGTATGTTATGTGAAACGTGGATATAACGTAGAATACTTTGACAGTTTTGGTAATTTAAGACCACCGACCGAGTTTGAGGATTATTTTAACAGTGGACCCCATTACGTCACAACCAAATACAATTACTTTCCGAGGCAGAAGGAAAATACTTTTAACTGTGGTCATTTGTGTTTAGACTTTTTGTTCGCGAAGAAATGATTTGTGTTACAGGAAGATCGTCTGATCTCAAGTGTACGTTATTTCCTCCTTTAGATTTATCAAGATCTAATGACTGGGAAATGGGTTTTTTGGATTTAATGACTTACAATTCAATTCCCAATATTGAAGAAAATATCAATAACATACTTTACATCGGCTCCAATACAATATCTCTTCCAACAGGATCTTATGAAATAGAAGACATTCATAAGTATATTAACAATAAATTGAAAGAAATACATCCAACTACAACATTCAAGTTAAAAGCAAACAACAATATACTTAAAAGTGAAATATGGTGTTCTAAGAAAATAGACGTTTCGAAACCTCACAATTTAGGTTCGTTACTTGGGTTTATAGATAAAGACATCAAGATATTGGATGCAAATAAATGGCACGTATCATCAAGTCAAGTGATCATTAACAAAGTTGATATCATACGAATCACTTGTAATATTGTAGGAGGTTCATATAGAGACGGAATCGAAGGACACGTATTACATGAATTTTATCCAGTCGTTGGACCTGGATTTAAAATTGTTGAAAGACCTGAATCAGTACAATATCTTCCAATTTACAAACAAAATAATTTATCAGAATTTAATATAAAACTAGAAGATCAGAACGGGGATTTAATTAATTTCAGAGGTGAAAACATTAATTTACGCGTTCACATTAGAGAGAAAGCAGGAAATAACTATGGGCTTGGTGTTTAACTCAACCTCTGCATCTTCTAAAAAAAAGTTAGTTAAAACCTTTCATACTACACCAAATTTCAGTATTCCTCTAACAGTGAAGCTGTTAACATTGAGTAACCGCATATTTCTTAACTCACTAGGAATATTTAAATCACCTTTATCATCTTGAACGGGATACTGGATATTGGTGAAAATGTAAATTTTGATGATTTAGTAATTAATATTGAATGGCATTCTCACAATCCATACTCTTCGAATTCATTAAAGAATAGTGACGAAATTAGAATACCAGTTCACCAACAAGATGTATACACATTACCAAGTCGAAGTTTCCTTCTGATTGAGGGAAAAATTATAAAGGCTGCAGACAATTCTGATGATATAACTACAGAGTTGTAAATAATGCCATGTCATTTTTGTTTGATGAAATACGATATGAACTGTGTGGTACAGAAATTGATAGAGTTAAAAATGTTGGTATTACGACTACAATGAAAAATATACTTACATCTCGCCCAAGTGATGTCAACTGGATGGAAAATGCTGGTTAGAAAATTACATCAGTAGAAAATTTAAGTGATAAAACTAACTTTTCTTTTTGTGTACCACTTAAATTGCTTCTTGGATTTGTAGAAGATTATAATCATATTTTATTAAATGTTAAACAGGAATTGGTACTTTTTAGGGCATCAAGTGATAAGAATGCTATCATTCAGAGTGGAGCTTCTTTACATGATTTTAAAATAAATTTGACAAAAGTTATTTGGAAAGTACCTTACGTACAAGTTGAAGACAATATAAAATTATCTCTTTTAAAAGTTGTAGATAAAGATCAACCCATTTCTATTCCTTTTAGAAGATGGCAATTACACGAATATCTATCTTTACCAGCCTCGCAGTTTCAAACATGGACAGTTAAAACTAGTTCAGTTATGGAAAAGCCACGCTACGTCATACTAGGTTTTCAAACAAATCGTAAAGACAATGCTGCTAAAAATGCATCTCATTTTGATTTTTGTAGTTTGGAAAATGTTAAATTGTACCTCAACAGCAAATACTATCCTTATGATAACTTGAATGGGAATAAATCACTAATGTATGACTTGTATACAAGATTTCAATCTTCTTATTATTCAGGATGTGATGATCAACCTTGTCTCGATAAAAAAACATTTTTAGCTAAAACTCCTTTATTTGTTATAGACTGTTCTAAACAATTAGAAACACTAAAGACTGGATCACTTGATATACGTCTAGAAATTCAAACTTCTGCTGAAGTACCTGCTAATACAGCTGCATATTGTTTGATAATTCATGATGCTTTGGTTCAATATTTACCATTGTCTGGAATTGTAAAGAAAATTATGTAATTAAAAAATCAAATATAATAAACAAAATGTTATTTAAAATGTTTTGTCTCTTTACTTTCCTTGGTACTCTTAAATTAGAATAGGAAAAAAAATAACAACACATAATTATTAGTATACAATCAATTTTATTTACAATATTTACATAACAACAGGTGAATGTATATTGTTAACATCATTTTAGTTGGTAATGTCCATAAGCAATTGTATTGATGCCATCTTCACAAACACTCCTTTTGTCATCATCATAATTTAATGCCAATTTGTTTACTGATAATGTTTTGATATTATGTTTTTTTGATTGAAATAATGTTACATCACATCTTAAATTGACTTTATTATTCAAACAGTTCAGGAAATCATTAAAGTGAATTTTTTTATCTACAACTGATTTTGTTATACCTTTGGCTTTTTTCAATCTATGACCCTGACTTGTTGTAAGATATTCATTATTCATAGTTGTATATGTGTACAATTTAGGTTTCAAACCTATAAATTCTAAAATATGAATACTTACACATTCATCTTTGAATTTTCCTAGAGTTTTCTTGTTTGTCTCGTCATAATATTTATGATCTTTAGGGTAGTCGGACAAATCAAGAAAGCACTTTAAGTTTGGGTTGAGGAAATCCTCATACACATCAGGAGTGAATATTTCATAAAAAAAGGAATCTGTATCTAAATAAAGTACGTTAACAATCTTATTGGAATAAAAAGGTTTAACTACGTACATTATAGTGAAAATCATACATATGCAATTTAGATAATTCAAGAACAGTAAAACCTATATAGATTGGTTTATTAAAATACAATTTATCCTTTACCATTTCAATGGCTGAAATATTCTCACCATAGACAATTCTGTTCTTGAACCCAGGTTTAGAAACAAGTTTTTCTACTTTTCTGGAATCAGTTACCAGTTCAAGATTAGTACGTTTTCTTATATTTTCAATTGTTTTTCCAAACATAGCATTGTTAAGAAGCTTATAAAATTCTTTCTCAAAGCTATTGTTTGCTTCTTTTCGTTTTTTAGTATTGAAATCTATATAAGGTTTCAACCAAGTGCTTTGATTAAATTTCAATACTCTACGGATTTTCTTTAGTTTTAATCCATGATTCAAAGCTTGCTTTAAAACTAAATAGTGACAAACGTATTTCTTTTTGTGTTGTAAAGTAGTTAGGAGTTTGATTTGCTTTGATCCTGGAGGACATTTGTTTTCTGACAAGAACGGTAAGTCATTGTGTTTGTCATGTAAACGATGAGGATATTTTACATCACACTCAATTATGTAACCAACATCCTCATTATCAGGTACAGACAAAACATCAAATGTCTTAATTTGTTTTTTGGTTAACCATTTAAAAGAATCTTTTGGTATAGGTTTTGACATTGCGTATCCATATAAGTTGTTTGCATCTATATATATTAAAAATGAACTGTCTTTTCCAGGATCAAAGGCGTTACCCATGTAACTATTATTAGATTTTGCATAGCGTTTTACACACTGTGTAATACCACCTCTTATACCTTTCTCAATGAAAAGATATTGATTATAGTCTTCAATAAGTTCAAGTTTTACGTTTGTAAATTTTAACATAGCATCAAAAGTAAGACTAGGTAAGGTTAAGTAATGAGCAGGATCCAAATCGTAGTTTGATTGACATACTAATCTAAAGTTTTGAAATACATCACACAAAAGTAATACATCAGTTTTAAGGTAAAGATCACTATATTCACCTATTGTTTTACATTGAAAACTATTCCAAACCTTTTTAGCATGTTCATAATCTCATTCACTGATGTCATTTAGAGTCATAGTGTTATAGAAACATTCCTTGCTTGGCAACTGAGTTAAATCAAGTTTTTCCCAAGCATCTGTAAACTCATATGGATAAACACCCTTTCTAGTAACTAATGACAAGTCTTCGTTGTTAAAAAACATCTTTGTATGATTAAATTGGTCTAAGCTTAAATTTTGTACAAGCGAACTTAAACTACTTCCCATAAATCTAAAGCTATCAACAAATCTTAATTTAATTCCACTTTCTGTATGCTTAACAAATGAAATGTATTTTTCTTTGCTATTCGGAATTACTTCAACTTTTCTTTCATCACAACCTAGATTTTTTATTATATAAAATGACTATCGTAATTTGAACTTCCGTGAATTACTACAGGAAGAAACTTTTGATTTTGTCGCTTTAAGTTACAAGCATAACACAAAACTGATCTAAAACGTCCTGACAAATGACAGTGATCTTTACAAGGTTGGTTGAAAGTTTCAGTAAACTCCGAATTGCAGCATTCACAACGAGTGGTTGACTTAACTCTTTCTTTTTCTTCCTGAGTAAGAGGTAGCATTGATTTGTTTACATCTAATAAATCACCAATTAGGTTTGCCATGCTTACTATATATTCTACAAATTTAGCCGAGGCATTAGGTCCTCTATACAAATATGGTTCATTCGGTAAGCTATTTAATATTTCATCAGGTAGACTGTCTTTATCGTAAGCAAAATACACACAAAAGCTCATTGGCTCGTGAATAGATTTTACAGTTACATGTTGAGACAACTTTTCTTCAGCTAAAGGCTTTTTTAGAATAGATTCAAAATCGCAATAAGCTACAATAGGTACTGGGTATTTGTAATGAAAATTTGAAAAAGATAAAAACAACGGTTCGTTTGAATCATCACTGTCAACAGGCATAATAACTTTAATAGGTTTATGTGAAATACAATCTTTTATATGATTCTTTAACTGTGTTTTAGAATTAGATCCCTGAAAGTGTTTAAAACATCTCTTACAGAAAGAAGCTTGTGTTTCATGACTAGTTATCTGAGACCTAACTAATCTAGAAAAATTAGTTATATAACAGTAATGACTTATACCTATATTGTTTGTGAAGAGAAGCAGATCGAAATGTTCCTTAAGCTCCTTGTCACATACCTTCAATGGATAAACATCCTCACTTTCGTTGAAACTATAAACATTAACACTTACATTGGGATTATTCTTTTCAAATTTTTTTACTTGATTAAGTGGTGTGGGAAAACTTATTCCTTCAAAATTGAATTTATTCTGTAAGTTGAGATATCGGTTATTTACACGTTCTCGGTGAGAACCTTTTACATATCGAGAAATGATGGCCCACTTAAAACACTGATTATCATGTAAATTTTTTGGATTTATTACTGCTTTTTTATTTTCAATGATTTGAGGTAGTGGAATATACGTACTACCTCTGAGAGGTCTGTACCTACTAAATCTTACGAGAATACCATCTATTTTATACAGTGTCCAACCACTTCCTTTGTCAAGATACTCGCTTTCTTCTTGAGAAATCTTTCTGTACATTCTTTTAACTATTGAATCAATTGAAGAGTCATACAAAATCTTTTTATTCTTAGTCTTAAAGGCTCTTCCCTGAGTTTCTTCACTAAGTGGTTTAATATACGTACATTCAAACACAAGATTAAATTTCACTGCACCATTAACACTTAACTGTTGATTTACCAATTCTATAAGTTTTACTTTATGTGATTCTAAAAACAAAGCAATGTCTTTTACCTCATCGCATCCGTTTTTGAGGTAGTAAGTTTTCAAAATTCCTCTAAAAGCACTCTTAAGTTCTACAAAAACGTTACCACTGTGACAAGCTTCAAGACGTTGCTTTTTTCTGCTACTTTCACGGTGAAAATCAATTTCCATTGACTCATCTCTTGAACAAAGGTCTTTTAGACATTTTTGTGATGAGGATATAAGCAGGCTAGGTTACTGAAGGTCACGAACAAATAAATCTGAAAGTGAGGAATATTTATTAAAAAAAAAAGAAAATCAATACATAAAGTTACAACCTCGAACTTAATCTGCTTCTCTAAAACAAACTAAAAGGAGTGTTTTTGAATAGAACTAACTAAAATTGTGGTAAGTCATACAACCTCGAACTAAAATTCTTATTCTAAATTATACTACATTATTTCTAAACCCAAATACACATGTCTAGTTTTCTGGAATCAGTTACCAAATCTCAGCTATAATCTACTTTTATTTCCTTTTTCCTAAATTTTGTGGTTTGTAAACCGTTTTTTTTAATGTTGCTTATTGATTTTAATTTTTTACCATAAACACATAATAATTTATTTAGTGTGTCTAAAGCAGAACTATCATCTTCATTTTCGGTATTCAAAAGAAACACTCCTTTTTTCGAAACCTTCTGCCAAAAGTCCTTAGGACTCTTGCAACTTTTTAAATCTTTAGTTGATGTAATTTCTATTTTGATTAAGTGGGAGCCTTGTCGCCAGGGGTTATAATTTTATGTCGTTTACTGTTCTTCAAGAACTGTAGTTCTTGACTAATGTATGTTGTACTGTATTACTTCTCCTATCAATTTCAAAAAGCGAACTGAAATCATCATCATCATCAGATTCGCTAGGTGAGTCCGATGAAGATGAGGAACTAGAAGAAGAGGATGAAGAGATTGAACTCAATCTAGATTTTTTAAGCTTTTTAACATTTTTTTCCTTCTTAGCTGTTTTCGAGTTTCCTCTCTTATTAGAGATCTTTTCTTCTTCCTCTGTAGAAGGGCCTGAAAGAATCAAGTTTATGCTATGGATTACAGTATTTACAACTTCAGTCGCATATTTTTTTCCTTTTAGAGGTTTCTTACTTAATAATGGTTTTAAAATGGCTATTATTTCCTCGTATGGTCTTATTTGTGCAGCCAGTAGAGGAAGCTTTTCCTGACTTAAGTCGATTGAGTCGGTATGAACATGAGTATGAAAGACATTCATCAGTTGACTTAGATCTAATACCAAAGCCATTGCATAGAAATTGTTTTTTAATATTTCACATTTCATAAGCCCGTAGATCGTCTTCTCCCACATTTCTAAGGAACTCAAACCAATTGCATATAAATTTTGAATTAATATTACCAAACTGATGAATTCACCTCCACTTTTAGATGTAGATTTCTTTGTATTCTGGTCTACGGCTTCGGAAATCTGCGATTCGTTATCGGATTCCACCATTGGTTGCTCAACGATTTGCTCCATTTTTCTATATTAAAAAGAAAAATAGAATTAGTTCATCTGTTAAACTTTTAAAAATTTTGATTAGAAAACTAAAATTGTGTTAGAATAATATATTTTTATAAAGTATACATGATTTTAAAATGATTGTTACTGTAAACCGCTAGACCCAAACCCATTTGATCCCCTCACAGTCTCTCCTACGTTTGCAATCTCATATAAGTCTGGATATAATACTACTTCACAAATAAGCTGTGCTATTCTATCTCCTTTTTTAATAACAAAGTCTTTATTAGAGTGGTTAAATAGAAGAACACACACATTTCCTGTATAGTCTCTGTTAACTACACCTGCTCCAACATCAATAAAATTATGAAGAGCTAACCCAGACCTAGGTGCTATTCTGCCATAACAATTATCAGGTAATTTAATTGCTAAATCTGTCTTAACTAATTGTCTCTCAAATTTCGGTACTATATAATCATATGCACTTCTTAAGTCAAAGCCTGCAGCTGAAGGTGAACTCCGTTGTGGAGGAAATGCATTTTCAGTTAGACGTTGGAACCCTAATTTTAACTGCTCCACTGAAAAAAAATATCTAAATTAAACAACGTTTTATTTCAAGTAAAGTTACGATTTTATATAATTTATACTTCATATTTCTTTCTGGATTGCACAGCAGAGAACTTAAGTACACACCGTGAGGTTTACGTTCTCAGATCCACTACACTAGGTGGACACTAAACATTTTTAAAAACGTGATAGAGAGCTTGTGTTAATACTGCAAGGTTTCCATTTTCTATCACATTGTTCTAAAAAATTTAATATATGTACAGAGAGCTAATAATATTCAAACTTTAAAAATTAAAAGTGCAATAGAAAACTTGTGTTAACACCGCAAGGTTTCCATTTTCTATCACACTGTTCTAAAATTATAATAAAAGAGTACTTACTTTGTTGACAGATGAAACTGAGCAATGAAGTTGAACAATTGAACTTATTCAGCTCTGAAAAGCGGAACGTTATATACCCAACTAGCATTGACGTATACGGTCAGAGGTGACCACGAGCACGGTTAAAGGTGACCACGTGTTGATATTTTCATCATTCTCGACTTTATACTTGCTGTTTAAGCAAACAAACAAAGTAGATAAAGAACTAATTGGATTTGCGTTAGAAGTAGTATCGGGGTTATCAGGTCACCGATAATTTTATTAAATTTAAGTCTATTGCAGTCGGATAAATCTGTTCTAAAATGTAAACTTCTTTTAAAATATATTTTATTATTATCATGAAGAGACTCTTCATAATAATTAATTCGCATAACTATATATATACAGTGGCGAACAAATTAATCCGAACAAGATGAATTTTGACAGAAAACTTTATTTGTACATGTATAGTATACAATGAAACAACTTACACGCTATTAGTAGTTTATATGACCTCCCTTATTTTTTATGAGCTCATTAACCCTCTTTGGCATTGATTCCACCAGTGTAGAACAATGGTTTTTAATGTCTTCATCGTGAAACCAGACCCGAATTACCGACTTGATTAGTTCATCTTTTCTGCAACAATCCATTTTCCCAAGTTTTTTCTTCAATATTGCCCAAAGATTCTCTATTGGGTTTAGATCGGGAGAGTTCCCTGGCCACGACAAAACCTCAATATGTTGATTTCTGAAGAATGCTTTCATTTTTTTAGAAGTGTGACATGGCGCAAGATCCTGTTGGAAAATGAGATCTGGATTCCTTTGCATGAGTGGGACGATTCTACGTTGGCATATGTCCATGTACTGGTCCGATTTCATCATTCCTTCTACAGGTACAAGTGCTCCTGTCCCCTCATGGGTAAAATAACCCCAAAACATTTTTTTTGTGGGTATTTAGGAGCTTGTTGCAAATGGGCAGGCGACAACTTCTCATCTGCTGACTTACGGACGTAGGGTACTTTCTCGCCTTGTACAAAGAAACGCGTCTCATCCGAAAAAATCACATTTTTCCACATTTCAATAGTCCAGTCTTTATGAATTTTTGCCCATTGGAGTCTTTTTGACATCATGGCTTTGGTCAATAACTGTTTCTTTTTAGGTTTGATAGCAACCCTCCCAGCTGCGAGCAATCTCCTACGAACTGTCATGTCAGAAACATTGGTCCCACTAGCTCTTAAATCCCTATTAAGATCAACAGCGGTCATTCTCGGATTTATTTTACTTTTTCTTACCAGTAATCTGTCTTGTGTCGGCGTAGTTTTCTTTTTTCGGCCACATTTTCCTTTCCTTTTTGGTGAGAAGGAACCTGTATCACGGAAACGTTTGATAATGTCATTCACTGTACCTAACCCTACACTACACTCACTAGCAATCTGTCTTTGAGTCATTTGTGTGTGTTGAGACAATGCAACAATTTTTGAGCGTTTCCGTGGAGTAATATCCATTGTTGTAGACTGTACGTCTTTGTGACTTGATACACTAAATATGGTAATACACAGAAACTAATATAAATCCACTTATATAACCAGATAAAAACACTTAAATCAGTATGTGTACATATCAGCAACATAACCTCAATTACCAAACATGAACTTATTGCATTCTGGGTAAGCAGGCTGCCACTGAGGGGAAAATTCCCAACAATAGGCCAAAATTTCCCTTTGTTCGGATTAATTTGTTCGCCACTGTATATATATATATATATATATATATATATATATATATATATATATACATATGAGGATAAATCGCTGCTATACCGACCAATGATAGAGTTCATTTGGGGTATAGAAAAGAGTTTAATACAAAGTGTATCAAATCATTCTCGAATTTCGAGATCATCCTCTCTCCAAGATGATTTAGAAACCCCATATCATATTGGTACAATTATTTTCAATAGTTGATTAAGAACGCGCATTCCGAAATGAATTGTAAAATTGATAATAGTGATTTTCCTCAGTTTTTAAATGTTTAAAAATGATAATTAAATATATTACAGTAGCAGACAACGATTTCAATAGTTTGTTAAGAAAATGTGTTCCGAAGTGAACAGTAAATTTAAAATATATGTTTATCACTATTTTGATACAAGAAAATACTGAAAAGTGTACTGTATATTTAGAATCAGAGTTTCCCCCAGGGGCTCGTAACTGTTATGAGTACGTGGACGGCGACCACGGGGTTACCCGAGCTGAGTATGTCATTACTTCAACTTACTTGTGGCATACTCTTTCAATGGGATTATATTTTATTTCTTTTCCAAATATAATCCCATACACCTTTTTTCTTATTCTGGCATACCTTGGCCACCCTCTTCTACTTCTGACACTGGACATTTCCAGTAGTCTGTTCCTCTTCTTCATTTCTTATATCTTCCCGTCTTGTTCGACCGTTCCAGTGCATGGCCCGCTGGGAGTGCTTAAGCCGGCGCTGGTAGCCCAATCTGGCGTCGGTAAGAGCTGATGTGGAGCTAGTCTCTTGCCGAGGCGTAAGTCATGTACTGGTTCAGAAGCCAGCCACTTCGATGTCCTTGGTCAGGAAGTGTTCAGTAGGCAGGGGTGTCGGAGCCCCCCTGCTGCCACGTGCGAGTCCAAGTTGTGCGCGTATAACCCAGCTTGGTAAACGATAAAAACCGGGCCCCAGGGAACTGGGGTAGGGTTGTCCCACAAGCTAACGGTTTGAGAGACGCCCGAGGGGCATGCCCGTTCCCCGGTCAATCGCCCGCACTACTCAACACGATGCGCTGGTATACAACTTTATGGCTTACATCAAACCCCCCCGCAGGGCAAACTAGAGTTGTAGAAAGAGACCTTTACGATCCGGACAGAAAGCGCGGTCACGCTAGCGATTCTGACGAAACGTCGACAGAAGTTGAAACCAAGCAAACGGAAAACAGAATGAACCTCACAGTGAAGAACTTGACAATGCCATCCCCCCCCACACCATTATTCCTAATAATAAGCCACAAGGAAGAAGGCAAAGTCTTTGAGCAAGATCAGTCCCCTTCATTATAAATAAGTGGCCCTTGTCAACACAGCAGGAGACAACCAAAGTCAATCAGAAAGTTGAGAAAACGGAACAATTTTGGTGGAAGGCTGCGAATTGCGGTCAAGCCAAGAAGCTCCTGCAAATGCACAACGTTTCTTTGACCAGGTCGAGATCAATGTCCAAACCACATCCCTTCTCTAAACTCCTCTAAGGGAATTGTTTTTTAGCCGTGATCTCATCGATTGCAGTGAAGATGAGCTCAGAGAAGAGTTGCATTATTCGATGGTAACGGACGTGGTTAGGGATATTTAGGACTGAGAACGGTCAAAAAGTTCCCACAGCTGGATTGATATTGACTTTTGCTATGCCTCAGCCCCCGTCTACTATAAAGGCCGGATACCTGTCCTTGGCAGTAAGACCTTATTTTAAAAACCCTCAGAGGTGCTTTAGGTGCCAAAGGTTTGGGCATTCTAGCAAGGTGTGCACCAATTTCAGAGACTTGCTCTCGTTGCGCCACAGAGGGCCATAAACGAGGAAGCTGTAAAAACGACATCCAGTGTGTAAACTGCAAAGGGAAACACCTATCATCCCTCTAGAGAATGCAAAGTATATTTAGAGGAAAAAGAAATTCTTAACAAAAAAAAAGATAGTGACCCTCGATAAACTTTCCTTCAACGAGGGCTCGCAGGGAGTAATAGGAGAAGGGTTGCCCCTACTCCCAAAAAGGGAGTATCCTACTCTGAAGCCGCTGCTGCCCCCGGTCCATCCTACCCAATGTTCATCCTGCTCAGTTTTGGAGGGTATGCTCCGAACTCTAACCGAGCAGGTTGCCACTCTTGTGCAACAGCTTGCTGCCGTTGGAGGAGGGCATTCTTTATCGTCGCCAACAATAATCTACTCAAAAGGCCCTTACAACCGGCTCAAAAGCAGAATCAGCCCCAAACATATTCAGCAGTCGCATCACATTCCAAAGACAGATCGCAACAGAACATAAAACCACAGTTATCCTTGGAAGAAAAAAGACAGATTTCGTCAAGCTCAAAGCGGTCGATTCAGAAAAAAGTAGACAATAGGACGAAGGTGCCGGTAAGAAATTCACCCTCATCTAAATCCTCTCTACAGTCAATTCCTGACGAAGATATGATCGATGACCCTTTGCAGTTGCAGTCGGAGTTCCAGACAGTTCAGGGAACCTTCCGCCCAACTGCAAACCATAAAAAGAAAATAATTACTTATAAATAAAAATACGATTGAATATAAAAACAAATCATGTTGCTACAATGGAATATTAACGGTTTGAGAAGTCACCTAAGAAGACCTAAAGATCCTTATAAACACGAAAAGGCCCAAATAGTAATATGCCTACAAGAAACCAAATTAGCTCCACACATACATTTTAATCAAAAGGACTACAACACTTTTCGTCGCGACTACTACCAAGCCATTGCTTGTGGAGGTGTTGCGATACTAACTGTATCCCTCCTTAAATGCCAGAGAGATAAACCTCAATACCAATCTTCAAGCAATTGCAGTAACAGTATCACTCCCTATTACAGTAACTATATGCTTCCCTGTATTTACCACCAGCCCCTCCGGTTGTGGCACGCGATGATCTGAGTGATCTCATTGCTCAGCTTCCAGTTCCCTTTCTGATTGTTGGCGACTTCAACGCTCATCACCTTTCTTGGGGTTCCGGCCATTGCGGTCAGCGAGTCGAGGTAACATGGTTGCCGGTTGTGCGACGGATTACAACTTGTGATCCTCAACGATGGGTCGGCCACCTATATGTGCCCCAGAACTGGCGCGTGGTCTGCTATTGACTTGTCCGATCTGTAGTCCTGCCTTATCCACCAGAGTCCATTGGTCTGTCCTATCCTATCTCCGACCTGTCGGGAAGCGACCATGGCCCCGATTGCTGTGGCTATTGAATCCCTTACCCAGCCGTTGACCAAGACTCCGAGATGGGATAATTAACAAAGCCAATTGGGATGAATTCAAAAAGAGCATAAGTTCTCAAACCGAAAACATTCAAAACACTGATATAAACGCAGCAACATCGTTATTTACATCATCACTGGTTTTAGCGGCCGAAAAGAGCATTCCCAAAACTTCGGGGAAACCAAAGAGGCACAATGTGCCGTGGTGGTCCGATGAATGCTCAAAAGCCCTAAAAGACCGAAGAAAATGTTTAAAAATATTTAATAAATTTCCGACTGAGCCAAATCTTGAGCGGTTTCAGGAGATCAAGAGCGAAGGCTCGACAAGTATTCAGACTGAGTCCGGCGCCAATCTTGGCTAAACTTTACCGACCACATTACTCGAACTACTCCTGTGTCAGACGTTTTGGAGAAAACTGCGCTCTGTGTGCAATAATCACTCCCCACCCCCCATCTTAGGTTTAAAAACATGGAAATGATTTTGTTACCGAGTCCCAAGGCGATCGCAAATAGGTTTGCCTCCTACTTTGCGGGAATCTCCAAAAACATCGTCCCTACGACCGCGAGTTTAAAAAATTTCAAAGCCATAAAAGAATCGCTCCCCCTCAATCTGAATTTACACGACGACTCTCCTCTCAATCATCCTTTCACTCTCCACGAACTAAACTCTTCACTAAAGGCCACCTCCAACTCCGCTCCAGGTCCCGATAGCATACATTATGCAATGCTGCGAAACCCTACCAGCTGGTCTTAAACATGATTTACTCCTTCTGTACAATAGAATATTTATAGAAAACAAATTCCCTGTGTCTTGGCGTCGATCACATGTTATTGCATTGCACAAAATGGGCCAGGATAGCACTTCTCTCCTGGGAGCTATCGACCTATCTCACTAACGAGCAGTCCTTTGCAAGACCCTCGAACGCATGGTCAATCGGAGACTCGTCTGGTTTTTGGAGAAAAATAATCTCCTATCTGCCCCACCAGTGTGGCTTTCGTCAGGGGAGATCGTCCTACTGACCATTTTGATAACAATGGAAACGGCCATACTGAATGCTTTCACATCCAAAGAAGGCAAATACTGGCCGTTTTCTTTGACTTAATGAAAGCATATGACACTGCTTGGAGAAGAGGTATCATAAATACACTGGTATCTTGGGGAATTGGAAACCACATGCTGGCGTTCATTAACGGTTTTATGATGGATAGATCTATTCAAGTGAGGCTAGGAAAAACTCTTTTCTGACCCTTTCATTCAAGAGAATGGAATTCCGCAAGAAGCGTCCTGAGCTGTACTCTGTTCGCTATTGCCATCAATGATATCGCCTCTATGTGTCGCCCCCTCCGGTACATTGTTTCTCTACTTCGTTGACGACTTCGCCATCTTTGTTACAGCAAAAAGGCTGTCTACAACGGAGCGTGCTCTTCAGCTCACTATTAATCGCCTTGTTAAGTGGTGCGGTAGAACTGGTTTCACCTTTTCCTCTGCCAAAAAACGAGGTGCATGGTGTTCCTCTAGGTTGCGCTCAGTCGATGAACCAACACTTTTTTTTAAAGGGTCAGAGAATAACGCCTTGTGAAGAAATTAAATTCTTAGGCCTAACCTTCGATCGCCGCCTTACCTGGATTTCACACCTTAAAAGTCTTAAGTCTAAATGCCTTAAGCGGCTAAACCTTATCAGAGCTCTGAGTGGGACGAATTGGGGGCAGACAGGACCTGCATGCTCAGGTTCTATAAAGGCCTTGATACGCTCCCTGCTTGGACTATGGATGTCAGGTTTATGGATCAGCGAGACCTAATGCACTCAAGATGGCTAGACTCAATCCACAACTCTTCTCTAAGACTGGCCACGGGAGCATTGCGATCTAGCCCTGTGATTAGTATATATGCCGAAACAGGAGAGCCTCCGCTTAGTCATAGAAGAGTTCAACTTTCATTGAATTACGTCCACACACTCATGTCCAAACCTCAAAATCCCGCCTACGACTGGGTCCTAAACAATTCACTACACGATCAGTTTTTTCATTACTAAAACCGAGGCACCCTGCACCAAATTGGTGTAAGAGCTATATCATACAAGTCTCAGATAGGTCTAACCGATTACGAGGTCAGGGAGTTGCATCCAGTGCGATGTCCCGCCTTGGTCCGTAACTCCACCAGAAATAATCTTGAGCCTCTCCACCTTTAAAAAAACATACGACACCGGAGACACCATATATCATCAAGAATTCCCGTCAAATCTTACAACAACTCTCTCCGTGCGATGTGCTATACACAGATGGATCAAAGGATGGTCCGAGGACAGGTTGCGCTTTTGTTACTGCGGGTAGACGATAACGGGTTTCCGACTCCCCAGCGACTCCTCTGTTTACACGGCTGAACTGACAGCTATACAGAAGACCCTGAACATTACGTGGTCTAAGAACTGGTAAAGTTTGGTAATCTGCAGTGACTCTCCTTAGTAGTCTGCAAGCAATTGGCGACATGTACTCTAAGAACATCTTGGTTTCGAAGTATCTGGTCCTCACTACACAAGCTACAGTCGGAGGGAGTGGTTGTTATTTTTGTCTGGGTTTTCCCGACACGTAGGCATCCATGGCAACGAGCTGGCAGACAGAGGAGCAAAGGAAGCTTTGGAGCTCCAACCATTCACCTTACGGATGGTGACATCAGACATCACTCCTGTGGTGAAAGCCAAGTTAAAAAGCTATGTGGAGTTCCGAATGGCAGGCGGTCTACAACAACAAGCTAAGAATCATCAAAGACTGCACAAGACCTTGGGGTACAGCTCATCGCCGGAGTCGGCGTGAGGAGGTGGTGTTGTGTCGCCTTCGTCTTGGCCACACACTTGCTCTCTCACGGCTTCCTTATGAATCGAGGGGACCCACCGATTTGCGCCACATGCGACACTGTTATTACAGTGAAGCATGTGCTGGTCGACTGTCCTTGCTACTCAAGGTGCCGTCGAGCTATCAATCTGCCAGCTTCGTTAAGGGATGTGCTAGGTGATGACGAAACTGTTGTGAGGAGGCTCTTCGCCTTTTTAACAGAATCCTCCCTAGTAAGCAAGATCTAATTTTAATTATTTATTCCTCCATACTTTTGATACCTACGTTGTTTTGTTCCCAGGTTATTATGCTTGTTTATTTAGTATTTAATAGATTTATTACTCTTGTTGCCTAGATCCTAAGCTATTAGAAATCAGGATGGCCCACCTACAGCCATGCTCCACCATGTTCTTGTTTTGTATAAAATATTATTCAGTATCTATTTCCCTATTATTTCGTTTTTAATTGTTGTCATAGTGGCCCATTTACAGCCACTCTGACAATAACATTGATTGTTGAGTTTGTTGCATTGTTATTTAGTATATAGTATATATACTTTGTTATTGCTTAGACTTAAACTATTTTATTTAATGTTCTCACGACGACCTTATACGTACTACCGAACAAATGACAACCGCCACAACATGAGCTGTTGTCTTGAATCTAGAGGCCATTGATAACCTCTTGTGTTTTAATGGCCCTAATAAAAAAAAAAAAAAAAAAAAAAAAAAAAAAAAAAAAATAGAATCAGAGTTACTCTTTACATCAAGTACCATACAATTATTTCAATGAACTTCATTTTTAAAACACTGAGGAAATCACTATTATCAATTTTTACAATTCGATTCGGAATGCGCGTTCTTAAATCCACTCGGTTGTTGTCGTCTTTCCCGGTGGGACATGATGATGTTTTCATTTTTTTTTCTCCACACTGTTAGAACTTCAATTTTTCTTCAGAAAATGTAAGTCTAAAACAATAATATCGACGTCCGTGAACCTGAGGTCAGTAGACCGCGATACGAAACGTAAACAATAGTGGCGCGTGCTAATCTCCGATAAGACGTATCAAAATGCTTTTTAATTGAGCTCAAGGTTATCTGGCGCGTGCCAAACCGGAAAAAGTCGAAGGTTATCTTTGATAAGCCTTATCTAATTGATTTTTAATTGGGGTCGGGGTTATCTAGCGCGTGTTTATCATAGGAATGCGGAAAAGGTCAGAGGTTATCACTGATAAGGACCCCCCGCAGAGAGATAACATTCTGTCCTAGAACCTACAATTTACTACTACTAAAGTCTTTGACGTCTACAGGTGCCACGTTTTGCGTTAGTTTTCCTTCCAGGTTTTCTTGTCCCTTCTTTCTTAATACGTGGTCTCTTTTTAGGCGAAAGACCTATGTCTAACTTGCTTGTCAATAGTTTTGCTGCTGCCCATTTGGCAGAATTAAATTTTTTCAAATCTTTCTGTTTCCTTTTTTCTAAAGCTTCTTCTAGAGTTGCTTTCATTGGAGTTGATGTCAAGATTGATGACTGGCCTTTCCGCCTAGAATTTCCTTTTATCTGGTCAGCTGCAAAAGCCGGGAGTGGTGAAAACTTATTTATAACTGCTGTAATACTTCCACTGCAGTTAGAGGTTGGTTCTAAAGTGATTTTCTTTGACATTTCCGATGGTCCTGGCAGCCCTATGTAACCATCCTGCTTATTGATAGCAACTGTTGGCTCTTCAGAGACTTGGTTTTGGTCTATATTAGATTCGTTGTTCACAGGAGTCTGAGATAGATTGTTGTTAAGCTTGGTTTGAGATTCTTCTTCAAGATTTTCCTCGCCATCTGGGTCCTCAATGACAGGTGCTCTTAAACGCCATTCAGACACGAAATCTTCTTCTTTAAACTTGTCTCGATTTACTGGATGAATACCTGTGCTTTCAAAGCCTGATATGGCTTTTTCTATGGTCGCCACATTCATATAAGCTTGGTTGAAAATGTGAGCAATGTCGTAGGGTGTGATTTTCTGATAAACATTAGCCCTCATAAACTTGTCACACTTCTTTTTGAAAGCGCTTTTCAGCGGAGCATAAAAGGACACATCTAGTGGCTGGATCTTGTGTGATGTGTGAGGAGGTATCGACAGAATGTGAATGTGATTCTTGCGGCAGAATGTGTAGCTGTCCACGGAAATATGGCTCCCATGGTTGTCCAGAACCAAGAGAACCGGTTCGTCTTCAGTTGGCTTGCAAACGGATTTAAAATGTTGCAACCAGTCCAAAAACAGATCCTCATTAGACCAGCCGTTGTGAGGGCAACCATAAATCGAACCGGGTGGTCCACCGCGTTCAAGAAGAGGCGTCATTCTTTTCCATGGAAAAATAAACATCGGGGGTACATACTGGCCAGATGCACTGAAGGCACAGACTACGGTGACGTTTCGTCCTCTTTCCCAACTAGTTACTCCACCAACTTGTTTCTGGCCCTTTGGTGCTAGAATGTGGCCAGGCTTCTGAACGGATGAAATCCCAGTTTCGTCCATGTTGAAGACTCGACTGGCTGGAAATTTGTGTTTGTCTATTAGATTTTCGAGGTTCTTAAAAAATAAGTCTACTTCCGGTTTGTTGAACCCTATTACTCGGCTAAGACTTGTAGCAGATGGTTTCCGCAAACTGATCTGAGGATTTCTTTTCCGAAATCCTGCAACCCAATCCTCACCAGCCATCTGGGTTTCCTTATTAAAGTTGTGGCTAATTTTTAGCTCTTCTGCCACAGTAAACGCCAACCGTCGCAAGTCTGTTATGGTTATCCCGTAGAACATGTTAGCTAAATCGATTACTCTGGCTGTTAACTCATTTTCCTGCTCTTTGTTAAACACAGGTTTTCTTCCCATACAAGGCTCGCACGTTTTTTTCTGATTTTAGTCTGTCCCGTTACGTTGACCTTGGAATGGCAAACTGTACAGCTACACTTTTTACTGATTTTCCCTCTGAAACCAGCCGGACAGCTTGTTTTAACGTTTCTTCGGTTCATTTAGCCTTTTCAGTTATTCTTTTCCGGATACGTGGCATCTAGAAAGAAAACAAATAAATTGTAGGGCCAATATAAGAAATTTTGATTTTACGGGGTTATGCCGCCACCCACACAAGGATGGCGGCACAACCCCGGAGTGATGTGGCGGCATAACCCCAGTAAGACAAAATGGCGTAGATTGCTTGTTTAAGGGAAGGTAGATAGTCTAACTTCCCAACTAACAACGTGAAAACATGGCCAAATAGTTTCTCTTTTCAACTAGATATAACTGATTTATCTAACTTAAGGATAACAGTCACTTACCTCTTAGCTTCAAAAGACTCAAAATTAGATGACTCTCACTAAAAACCGTATTTGTTATTATTACGTTACACCAACACACCGCACGGCCATAAGCGTTTGTACTACTGATTGCAGTGTTTCCCGCTAGAGTTCAACACTCACAGCCCCCCTCCACACACAACCACTGGTGAAATACAAGGGGTGGCGGCATTGCACAGTGTGGCGCGATTCCCCCGGTCTCCCCTACCTTCCACTTATGTCACAGGTAAGTGATAATGATGACAAATCCAATATTAGTCCAGAAATATATGGTAATAGGCCTAATAATAGAGATAGATATGGTAATAAACCAAAACATACTTATATAAATAAAAATAAATCTAACCATAACATACGAAATCTAGAAACGGAATCGTGCCAATCAAGTCTAAGTGTTGAAAGTAAACTTTCATTACCAGATCAAACCCTGATTAATGATAGGGAACAACAAAAAATTTTATTACGCAGCAAAGTTGATGAGTTGCTCAACCGAATCCAGGAAGAAAAAATTTTAAACAAAAAAAGTGGATGATATAATAAGAGAGTGTTTTAAATACACCCTTGAAACCAATAAACAATCAGTAGGAACAATAGCCAAACCTAATAATAGAAGCAATAATCGACCGTTACAGCTAGTTGGTAAAACAAACCTTAAAAACAAATAAAAATAAGTTAAAATTATGATCAATATTATTCAGTGGAATGCTCGGTCACTTAAGTCTAAGTGGCCAGAGGTAATTAATACATTAATACAAAATGAAATTCATATAGCGCTTATACAAGAAACCTGGTTACAGGCAAATGATAGGCTAACTGACAATAATTATAAACTAATCAGGCTAGATGGGAACGACTCTTATGGAGGAGTAGCCTTTATTATACATAGTAGTATAAGTTTTAAGATTATTAGAGAATATAACAATCATATATTACAATTGTTAGCTATAAGTATTAATAATTTAAGTTCTCCTATTAAACTATATAACATATATTGCACCAATAGACATATAAATCCAGCATTCTGGTACAACGAATTATTTTCTAAAGATAGTGGACATACTCTAATTGGTAGAGACTTCAACGCGCATCATCCTTTCTGGAATTGTACTAAAGCCGACAGAAGGGGCAATTCAATTTTTAAGGTCTATAATGATTCCAATTTTATTTTAATTAATGATCACAATTATACAACAGTAAACAACATGTTTAAAAGGCAATCTATCCTTGATTTAACTTTTATAACTCCAGAACTATATGCACAACTGCTAACCTGGAAAGTAGGAAATGACCCTATGGGAAGCGACCATTTTCCCATTTACATTCAATTTCAAGAGCATTATAATAATAACCCCAATAGGCCTATAGTTTATTTAAAAAATCAACAGTCTAATTGTCCAAACATGAAAACTTATAAACAAGCCAATTGGAAAGGGTATACTAAACACGTAAAAGAGAAAATTAGTAAACTGGAAATACATGAATTAAATCATAACATAGAAAATCTATATGAAATTATTTACCAGGCTGTAGAGGAAAATATTCCTGATATAAAACCCATAATGAAAAAAACTACATTTAAACCCAAAGCTTGGTGGACTCAGGAATGCTCTCATGCAGTAGCTAAAAGAAGATTAGCTTTAAAAACATTTAGATTAGCTATGACCCCTATTAAGGGGACCTGTCAGTGCCTATCTCGCCCATGTTAAATTACACATATTGTGGTACACTTTTCTCAGCAACTAATGCATAAAACCTCATGAAATTTTAACCTGATGTCGTATAGTTCTTTAAAAATAATAATAAGGAATATAAATAGTTTTGGTAGCATGGGTTTTTTTTAATGTCATGTATTTTATATCAAATAAATAAATCAATACAATTAAATTGAAAACTCTTATAAAAACTTCATATTTATTCAAATCTTCTAGAAAAAGCTTATTATTGTTGCTAATAATACTATAAATAACTTGTGAAAGTTTCATAAAAAACCAATAAATACTTTAGGAAATATTGGTACCTAAGTAATAAAATACACAACTTTCGGAAATTCAAAAATAAAAAAAAATTATTGATTATAACTCACAATAATCGCACTTATATCCACTAATGAGCACCATATCCATAGTCTGGATCATCGGATACTTGTTCATTGTCTTGAAGTCTTCTTTTTACATTTAGTCTTGCCGCACGAGCCCTTTTTTCAATTTCTTTCATAGCCTGTTCAGCTTCGTAGACCCGTTTCAAATCTTGACGTTTTAGTCCCACAATACAGTTTGCACCAGATTTTCCACATACCTTTTCCATAACTTTTGCCTTTCCTAAAACTCCCTCATTATAACATATAACAGCATCATACACTCCATTTTTCAATGTTTCTAATCCAACAAAATTATTTTTTGAAACTCGCGTCCAAATCATATTATTGAATGATTCATTCTGATTTTGTGTTTTTCCATGGACACATTTTTTTAGCAAGGTAGGATTAGCTAAGTCTTGATAGATGGGCTTGATTACTTCCATGATTGTAGATGGTATATTGTTCTTTGGTAATGGTGGTTCAACATTCAATTCTTTACTTCGATTATACTTACACCACGAAGTTGTGCCTGCTGGGCATAGGCCGTGCTGAGGTTTGTCTGCAGTAGACAACTTATGAAAAAAAGTAACCCATACTGCTTGTTTCATCTTATCTACATCATCACAGTTCTGTCTAATGGCTGTTCCATAATAAGTTTGTAGCTCTGTTATTATATTATCAGTCAACCTTCCTTTTCCTGATAAAGGCTTGCCATCGGGTAATGTTACACCCTTGTACTTTTTCTTCAGTCTTCGGAGCCTACCACCCATACGTTTCTGGATATGTCCAATACATTCAAGTTTCTGTATTGTAATATCAGGTCCATACGGTTTACTATTGTTTACAACCTCAAAGTCTTTACTGTCTCCGTCGCCTAAGTAATTCACATAACGTGTAGGAATATTACCTTTGTCAGAGCGCTCATATATTTTGACAACACCATTTATTTCCATCCCTCCACTGGTTCCTCTATAATTAGCAAGACATCAATAGAAATTTTCAATAGAAACATTAAGTTTTCCAGTTAAGCCGGTCGGTGTGGTTACTTCAACATTAAGGAGCTTATTCTCATCCAAGGAAGTTTGCCCTGTTTGCTCTTGATCTGAATATTCATCTTTATCTTTATTTTGATCCAAAGTTGAGTTGAGGCATTCTGCTGGCAAAAAGTCTGACTCTGTGAAGATGGACGGGTCAATGGGCCACACACCACTACATTTGAATCCATTGCAAGAATTCTCAATTGTCGCAGCCTTACAATATGCGTCTTTCACTAACTGTGAGATCTGGTATTGAGTGACTCTTAAGCCAGGGTTTGTTCGCAACCATTTATCTACGGCTTGAGTGAAGTAGCCCTTAAATGGTTTGAAGAAGGACCTGTCTAATGGCTGTAGCCATTGTGTTGTGTGTCCTGGTAACTGACTCCAGCATCTCGAGCGATTTCCAGTGCCTCTAAGTTCTTAGAATGTGTCGTGTGGCCATCAAGAAGGAGAAGAACTTTTCTCTCTTTGCTTGGCTTTACAGTGGCAATGAAGTGACGAAGCCACTTAACAAACAACTCAGAGTTTATCCATCCATTCTATGATATATTAACCACACTTCCAGGTGGAGCTCCTACCTTCAAATCGTCACACATTCTCATTCTTTTGAAAATAATAAGGGGTGGAACATACATCCCTGCTGCACTTGAACATCACACAACAGTTGTATTGACTCCTCTTTCTGCACTAGATATTGTACCCACAGCACGCTTCCCCTTTTCAGCTACCACCACTGACATTTATTTTGAACAGACTTACGCCTGTCTCGTCAACGTTGAAAAGAGTAGTAGCATCAATATTATTTTCATCGGCAGTTGTTTTCAAAACTTCAAAGAATTCATTGACGTTTTCTTTAGAAAATCCTTTTGCTCTAGCCAATGATGTTGCCTGATGTTCACGAAGAGAGATGTCCTTATGACGTTTCATGAAGTTGTAATACCACTTCTTACCAGCGATTTGTTTTTCCGCATTAAATACGTGGGAGATACCTCTTCTTTCGGCGATTTGAAATGCAAGCCTACGAACGTCTGTTATCGTCAGTCCAAAAAAACACGCCTCTAGTTTTTTTATATGGTCAACAAGCTGTTGCTCTACATCGGGAGGTAGTGTAGTTTGACGCCCCATCGCTTTTTTACCCTCGTTAGCGTTAACATTTTTGTTGCCTAAATGGCGCTTAATTGTTGGTTTCGGGATTCCATACTGTCCGCAACATTGATTAAATCCCATATCTCCGTTTCTGTAAGCAGCTATGGCTCTTTCCATATCCTCTTCATCCCACGCTCCATACTTTCTTTTTGCCATTCTGAAACACAATAATAAATTGTGTTACGCTTTAATATTGTGTTAACTTGTTTTACTTACTAAGAAACAAATTAATTTAAGCAATCCATAGTTATTTACATACAACAAATCGCAAATATGAAACATGGAATGTAATGGGCTCCCAAATCGTACCGGTACGATTTGGGATACCATTAGAGGTACGATTTAGGCAACTTGGTCTCGCGGCAAACATAACCTTATTACTAACCTCAAACACACATGGCAACGTAAACTGGTATATCAAAATACTCTATATTAGTGCTATTTATACGAACTACTGCTGGCTTTTATTAGTACGTACCTTGACAGTCATTAATCTCTTATGAAAAAGGTTCCAAAACACCATCAACTTGCTCCAAAGCAAGGAATCGTTCACAAAAACGTAGAGATCAACTGCACACAGACTGAACTTTGTCTCACATTTTCTAGTAATGGCTACTTCCTGCTAGCGCTGCAAGAGTGCTGTAGTAGTTCTATTTCTTGTTAAAATCGCGGTGGTACGATTTAGGAGGCGGTACGATTTAGGCAACCTTCCTCTAGGCATTGAGCAAAGCCATATCTAGAAAATTTTCAAAAAGTTTTTTCCAGTATTTCTTTGTTGGGCGTGTTGATGTTGTGTGATAAATTGATTTGTCCTTGACATCAACACCACCCATAGACAAATTGTACTCATTTATTAGTTCTGGCTTTAGAGCCTCAATCCCACTTTTCGTGCTTCTGATAATTTTATCGTTGGCAGGAAATGCTGTTGATAAAAGGTATACTGGTTTACGTGTCTTCTTCTGCTTATAGCCTACAAGCAGAATCTTATCCTTTCTGTAATAAACAGATTGTAGAGGTTCCAATTTTTGTGTGACAAGATGTTTTGATAAACCTTTGGAGTTTTTATTTATAGTCCCAGTCATATAAGTTTGGTTTTGAATTAGTTGTTCTGCAAGTGGCACCTTCGTATAAAAATTATCAGTGTACAAATGGTATCCTTTATTTAGTAGGTTACACACTGTCAAAAGATGCATCACCACTTTCTGAGTGAATGGAGCTTGGACTTGATTATCCTCTAAAAACCCTTTCCCACTATACATCTCTGAATGAAGAACATAGCTCGTTTCGCTGTCACATAATTCAAACTTTTTAATTCCGAAGCGAGCATGCCGCTTATTCGGCATATACTGAATGAAAGAACACCTGTTCTTCATTCCAACCATAGATTCGTCTATGGAAATGTTTTGCCCAGGTACGAAATACATTTTGAAACAAGCATTCAAATGGTCATAAAAATGCCTTATTTTATACCAAGGATCGTGTCCAGGCTGACCCTTAGGAATTCGTTTCAGTGAACTAAGGTGAAAATTTGATCTTATTGCCTCAAATCTGTTTATACCCATTGTTTCTGAATAAAAAGGACTTTTTTGAGATTTCCGAGTCGACCAGTAATGTTTGTAATTATTCTTATAGCTTAGGCCCATATTTATTATGATGGCAATGTATCGTTTCATTTCTGTTTTGGTGACCTCAACCCATTTTGTCAGCCTACTGAACCGAGAAATTGTACCAGAGTTTCTCTTATTCGTAATTTTGTCTTGTGCATACAAGTTTGTCTCCCTTGTCATCATAGACCATATGAATTCAGAAAAAAACAAATAAAAATATTTCAATGGGGTGCTATTTTCTTCAGGCAAATTTTTTACCCCTGTCATTCTGACGCGAAATTGGTTTCCTAAATTAACTTCAGGTCCTGGGGGAAAAACCATAACCCATATGGCAGGTTGAGGGTTTTGTTGTGCAGATTGAACACTGTAATCACTTTCATTGTCAGAGACATCAGATAAATTGTGCGCTGAGGTTTGAGCCAAGTTAGTCTGAGGCCTACCAATACTCGAAGTAGGTTGATTATTTACTTGAATATTATTGTCTGAGGCACTAAACTGATTTTGATCCAAATTAGGATCGTACTCTTCCCCACTACCTGAAGAATGATCTAGCAATGATGGAGATAAATCAGAAGCTGGCAAATCTTCCAAATCCGTGCCTACATCACTGTTACGTCCATTGTCTACGTCAGATTCATCACTTGAAATATCAAGTAGACAAGCTCGTATTTGACTTGAACGGCTTAGTTCACTCATATTTACGAACAATAACCAACATACAAACTAAATAAAACAACTAAACCCACTAATATAACCATGAAACGACATAACCAACAACAATAACAACACTGCCGAACGACGTAGTGTCTCAGACACGCGAATGAGAGACGCCGTGAATCAGCTGATGGTGAATGACGTAATACTATTATTTATATGTACTTGAAAATATACGATATAGAGTATCAAGTAAAGGAACTCTTTCTAAACTGTTTAGTATAAAATATAGCTGGATTCCGATACTAGTTATAATTTTACGTCGTTTTTCACGAATGGCTCGGACCGAGCCGTTATCGATTCAGACGGGTTCCCTAACGGCTCGGTCCGAGCCGCTATCACTTGGAGGGTTAATATTATAGTGCCGCGTGAGGTAGCGCACCAGTCGGCCCGCCTGTACTCTCAGATCAGCAGTCCGCACGGTCACAGCTGCAGACCGGAGTCCCTTGGGGGGCACGTACCTGACAGCAATCTCAGCGACACTCGCGTTTAAGGTTCCGACACAGCAGTGCAGAGTAAGGTTGGCAATTTTGGCGTGTGTGGCAAGTTTGTCAGCACACCCTCCCCCCTCTATCGAGAGAGGAAGGGAGTATCCCGCACGAATGGACACGTGTATTATGTCTGTCTAATTGAAGTAGGGTTAGGAGTTTCACTAGTATGCACTTAAGGTTTGGTTAGGTATGGATTTGGTTTTTTTAATATTGTATTATTATTAAACTATTGAACCTACTAAGCTATTTGATCTATGGCTAAATACTTGTGCATTGTGGTTGTTGCATTTGGCTTGATTATACTTGGTGTTTGTGGTTGTTGACTCAATGTATTAATTTCAGAATTGTCTTGAGCTGTCGAACTTAATTCTTGCCTGTTTCCCATTCCTCACACTATTTTAACTGATGCAGCTGTTGATTCTTTTACTGAAGATGCGGTTGTAGATAATAAAAAAAAAGGAGTTGGCACCATAGACATGTATCAAATCTGTCCAGTACACTGTGTTGATGGTATATTCAATGTCACTCGTGCGGCTACTCAGTTCACCGCACTTGTGAGGCTGTTGTAATGAAGGTATTATATATGATGGATGGTGATGTTATTCTTCTTGTTTTGGTATTCTAGATGAGTTAGTGATGGTCCAAGAACCGGTTTATTATTATTATGGTATGAGGTGTTGACAGATCTTCATTCTGATAATTTTTGTTGACCGATTTAATGTTTCTTTCTGAATATTTTTGTTGACCGATTTAATGTTTCTTTCTGAATATTAATCATTGCAAAACCAAGATGCACTCGCTTTGTTATATATAAAATAAATTTCCTACGTGATCCTAAAATTTGTACCCTAAACCTATCTAGATTGATTTAACTTTTTGAAAGTTGGTTGTTATTAACTGTATTGATTTTTGGCAAGGTGGAATGTAAAGGAAATAGCACACTAGTTACATCAAGGAAATGGAAATAAGGTTGATGTTTGTGTATATGAAAAATAATATATGTTGATAATTTTATAATATTACTCTGCACTATTAATGTGACAATATTTGAATAATATTGCATTTTAATGTTCGGTTGTCTTACATGCGGTAAATTTTTAGTTGTGAGATATGGATTAATTAATTACTCGATTTACGATTTTCAACCTTAAAAATTTTTTTTTTAATTTCAACTTTAAATTCGTACAAGCAAACCAAACTCCAGAGCCACGAACCTGTCGTGACAAACTTTTGTCCAAACAGGAAAATGTGAAGCACATGGTCTACCGCGGTCAATCATTACTCATAACAATTTTATAAAATATTTTTATTTTTAAAGTCTAAAGAATTTTTCCTTTTTGAAATTACGAAATTTACCAGCAGTATATTTGCCCACGGGCATTTAAGGAATATAGTCTGTTGAAAATATTTTACAAAAGTAAAACTCATCACTCCTCAACACCCACCCCATTTTCAATTAAAAAGAAGAAAATTTAGTGATTGATATTTTTATTAAACTTCAGATTTTATGAATAAATATTTAGTATCTATAGATGTCCTAATTGTACTTCTGTACAGCCTTCTAGTAGTGCATGAGACAAAAGAGTAATTAATTCACTTATTGATTAGATATCGTATGTGAGTTTAAAGTGGTTTATGCTTACAAGTTGAGATCCATAGTTAACAACTATGATTAGCATAAACAAATGATTAATATTTTGTTATGTATCATTTCCAATATTGACATCACTTATTGTTTAGATATCATGCGAGAGTATACATTGGTTAATGCTTACAAGTTGAGATCCATAGTTAACAACTATGATTAGCATAAACAAATGATTAATATTTTGTTATGTATCATTTCCAATATTGACATCACTTATTGTTTAGATATCAAGCGAGAATATACTTTGGTTAATGGTTACCATTTGAGATCACTTATTGTTTACATGTTGTGTGTGTATATAGTGGATTATGCCTAAAAGTTGAGATTCACAGTAAACAACTATAGTGTAACAGATTAATATTCTGTTGTGTATTATATGATGTTTTGACATAAAATATTGTTAGATATCATGTGATAGGTATACAGTTGTTAAAGTTTAAAAGTAGAGATTCATGGTAAACAACTACAATTAATTGAGCGGCATTAAGCAAAAAGGAACCAACACATAAAACTAAAATGTCGTGTTAGGAGCCTTCAAAGTTAGAGTCTTGCCATAAATCATACTTTCATTCAAAACTATTGTATTTTATACTAATCTGATAATGTTATTTTTGAATTTTTTTTAATGAAGAATTAATGTGCTTACACCAAAAAATGTACTGTAATATAACAATTTTGATAGGTCTGGATCTATTTTGCTATTGGAAATAAAAGTACATCACCATTAAGCAGAAAGGAACCAAGTAGTTGGTTCTGTCCTCTGAAATTGGAAACATTGAATTTTTATAACAAAGGAACCAACAAGGTACAGATTAAAAACTCTAGCTTATTAGTCAAATTTCAGAAGTTTATTTAATATATTACACAAACGGAAAAAAGTGTCAGATTAGGTTGGCTAGTTGTTTTCTTCAACATCAAAATCCAGAGGAGCACTGAACCCATCAATATCATCCTCTACTGCCCTGCTTCCAATTAAAGACTGATAAAAGGCCTTAGCATCGTTTGGGATGAGGTGTAGAATTGATTTTATATCCTTTAATTTTGGGACAGAAATCTCCTTTCCATGAATCCAAAGAGGTTTGCAGGGACTGCTTAAAACTGACATTTCCACTATTTGGTCTCCCTTTCTTTGCTTTTTTTCCAAGTCAATTTTGTCATATTCAGAGTAAAAATCTTTCAGACAAAACAGTTTTAGTGGTTCTTCTTTAAAAAAATATATATTTCCCTTATTTTCAGCCAATTAATCTTTTTATGACTTTCTTCATCTGTTTGCTTCCTATTAACAATTTTCTTTTCCAATACTGATGTTGCTTTGAAGTCATTTGGAACCACTCTGGTTACAGGAAAATGGTTTTTTCTTACTGCAGCTTCTCATAACTTGGACATAATCGTCAGAGAGATACAGTCTTTGAACATGCTTTAATGCTGACTCTATGTCAGAGAAATCAGAGTCATTTGGGAGAAAGCTATGTCCTGGTATTAAATATTTTAGCTTTATAATTTCAAGTGAGGGATGACTTTCCAAACATGATTTCATAATAAGAACAATTTTTATATTCCTATTCTGCCCTCCACATGAATCACTCCAAAGAACTAAATGTTTGATGCCATTCCCAAGTTGGGACTCTATGTGTTTTATTAAGCAAGAGCCAATTTCTTGTGCTCCCCTCCCCGCTTCTCCCTCAGTCCAAACATAACAGTCTCCAGTGTTGTTTTTGAAAGAATGAACTTCTGCATTATACACCCATAATTGCCTTTTGTAAAATATGAGGTTGGTAGGGATCCTCGGTAGGGGTAAATTTTTTTCTAAGTCGAACGTTAAACATTCAAATTCTTTATTTCTTTTTGCTTCTTCACCATATTCTTTCATTTTTTCTCTTGCTTCTTTCCACAGAGCTATATGTTTATTTTGAGCATCTTCTATTTCATTCTTTTCAGAAGGTGTAGCAGATTGAATTCTTGCAGAAAAATTGTCACATGTATTGCATGTGTCACTTTTTAATGCTTTAAATTTCAAAGTTAAAATATTTCAAAAAGATCCGTCTGTGTGATGAAAAGTTTACAGCGTCTACATTTGCCTCAATATTCCTTTTTTCTTTTTCACTTCCATTTTTCCATTTATTTTTCAAATGCTCTCCGCCATTTCTTTCAATTTTTTCTTCGATGTATAAATCAAACATTTTTTGTAATGTCATTTCTGAAGGAAGGGAATTTATTGTTGTTTTCTGCTCGTTTGTAGTGAGAAACATACTTTGGTATTTTATTGATTTGAGTTTTGACTTCTTCTATTCTAACATCACTAATCTTGTTTTTACCTCCCTGTTCTTTTCCACGCCGATCACCAAGGTCATCAGATCTTAATTTACACAGAGCTATGTTAACCCTCTTAGTAGAAATTCTAAAAGTTTCTATGAACTGTTCACGACAAACTGCAATAAACATATTTTGAGAGTTATAGTCTCCCAGGTTCCAGAATTTTTCAATTCAGATTTTCTTAAATCTTCTGAGACAAGCTTATGACATTTTTTTTATACAGTTGCATCTGAAATTTATGAATTGCCTGGATTCAACCAATTTCCCTTTATAATCAAAATATTTGAGGGGGTGAGAAGCTAAGGGGTACGAGTGACATTTTCAAAGTCTTGAGATATGGCATGTCAAAGTTAAAACACTTTGATCCATTTCATGAATATTTTGTTATGTTAAAATTAATATTTATGTTATTCTAGAGTTTATTCCCAAACTATTAACAATATACCAAAAAAACTAAAAAAAAAAACAACAGCCTGTAATATTGTGAAAATGATAAGAGGTATCACTAGTACCCCTTGGCTTCCAAAGGAAAAGAGGTAATAAGAGAAAATTGAACAAAATGAGCAACAAGTTATTATTTTAAAACTGATTAAAAAGTAAGAAAATGTCTAAACTTAGCCATTATTGAAAACAATTACAGTTAAAATAAATAGGCCCCAGTATTTTAGTCTGAATCACTGTCCAAAATGAGGTCTTCTTTTTCTACATTATCACCATCATCATTAGGCTCTGTCTGTCTACGGAGCTGTTGGCCTGAACGGACTGGTAGGTCATTATAGAAAGCATGATGACATAGGGGAATAAATGTTAGCAGTTAGCAAGTCCTTGAAGTCCTTATACTTGTTTGGCTTGATTCCTGGAACATTTGGTTTGGATTGTAGCTCTGACGCAAGGTGTTGTGATCTTCGCCCAGGTTTAAACTTCAGGTTTCATGTTGTACTCGGAAAATGGCATGTCCTATTGAATGTCGTTTTGTACAACAATGTGAAAGGATCTGACTTTGTAAACCGAAGCCACTGCATTCCTCGAATGCCTTTGTTTGTCTTGACATAGTCGTTTTCTAAGGAATCCAAGCTGAGAAATTCCTCATTTTGCATTTGAGTCTCCAAAAACATTTTAAAGTCGAATTTAAAGACAGAAGGGTATTGAGACCCGGCAGCGATGGCCGAGGTTCGGGGCTCTTCGGGACCGGTCGGCTGCAGTGTTGCCAAGTTGTTCTGTCTGACTCGATCATCGTTCACATCAACCGCTTCTAGGTAGGGGTGGGTGGTTCGCAGCGGAAACATGTGAACACATTTATCGAAGCGATCAATTAATAGTGATCGTTGTTTTGAGAATTGTTATTTTATAAGTAACTGAGTCAGAAATCAAAACATTGTAAAGGATTTTTACTGAAACCACGAGTGTATTATTGAAAATATATATACATAGGCCTAATAACAATAATTTGAATATGGTACATTTTACTGTTATTAATAGTTACCTTCAAAACACCAAGGAGTATAGTGAAAAGAACTAAAATTATATTCGTTAAGGGGATATGGCACTGAAATTACTAACTTTAATAAGGTTATCACTAGGCCTTTGAAACTTTGCATGTGTGTTTCTGGGGTATAAGAATATACAAATAGGAAATAAAAAAAATTTTATATACATATATTACATATAATTTTTTTGTAAAATTTTTAGGTAACTACCAAGATTTAATATAACTCCAGTTATACTGATTAGATTTTGACAAATAAACTATCATTTTGTAGCTTACAACTGCCTTGAAATATTTAGGTAGAATTATAACTTTATCTCAATAAACAAATCTGTGGTGTCATTTTAAAAAATATTTTAGGTTTAAAAATTTGATTTGACATTTATAAAAAATCATATTTTTTTTCTTATGACCATACATGTATAATTCTACCTAAATGTGTAGATTACAATACCCTAAACCCTTGGTAAAAATTTGAATGATGTGGTACAAATAGTTTTTGAGTTATATCAATTTAAAAATTAATAACAGCCAAAAATTCGATTTTCGGGAATCGCGCGTTGAAAATTTACCTCGGTTTTATGACTTACTAGAGTGTTATAGTCAAACATATTACTTTATATGGACTTTTTTTATTGTTGCACTTTTATGGGGAATAAATAAAAGTATTAGCAACACTTTCAGGTGGTTATAAAATTTTATTTGTTCAAACAAAGGAAAGATGTAATTGTGACACAACGAAAATTATTGTAAATTAGGCCTAACGTACATATACTAACATGAATACTGCACTTACATTGCTAAACATGCATTATTTAAAACTCCCCAGCTCCATAGGTAGGTCCCTCAATTTCTTTTCTTCTCTCTTCCTCTCGCATTTGGGCTTGTCTAACTTTTCTTTTATACTCTGAATACTTCATGTCTTTACGATATTTAGCGATTCGAAGACGGTGTCGGTCGAAACGCTTGGCTACCTTTGACATATCTGAGCCAGGACTGATGCCTCCAGTTGACTGTATATCATGAACACTTTTATAAACTCCAGTGTTGTATTGGCAAACAGCCTCACAAACTCCAATTTCTAACCTTTTTCTGGAGGAAAAAGAAGTTTTAGGGCATTTGGACCAGACCACCCCATGCAGCAACTCATTCGCATTTTGCGTTTTGCCAGACACACATTTCTATACAAGGAACCACCAGAGAGTGCAGTTGGCGGCGATCAATAGAATGGACTGGCCTGCGCGACGTTGCCACACAACTGCCGCTGCCGCCCGGCACGGCTGGCGCATTGTGGCTGACAAAACCGCTGCGCTGTCACAACTAACACTGATACTGAACATTTAAAACTTATCAGTATAATTGAAAAACAATATTTAAAATGCGTTGACAGTTTGCTATATTATATTTAAATTACTTGTATAGTTTATTAATGTTATTACAAACTAACTATCGATTTAAAACAAACAAATCGTCCCGTCAGTTAGTCAGAGTAAAGTACTTCCTTATTTCCATACGATACAACAATCTTATCAGTGATTTTAAACGATTACTAAACACACACAAAATTAATATACATTTTGCTTATATTGCAAACTGCATGTCGTGTTGCTTGATTAAAAATAATTAAAAAATATAACAATATAATCAATGTTAAAAATTATCGAACAATTATATTTTTAAATTATGAAATAATCAAATTTTCCACTAAATAACTTTTAGGGCCTACTGTTTTAAAATGAAATACGTTAAAAAGCATGATTGACGTAATAATATTCTTACCTTTGCACTTGTATATTATTTATTCGCTCTCAGGCGGCAATATCGTAGCCAAAACCTCGGAGTCTTCTTCATTTTCACTTTCTGCCTCACTGCTACTCGTGTCAAAATTGTCTGCTAAGTTTATAATTATTTGCTCTACAACACTTGTGCGGATACATTCCTTTTCAAAATCAGCTTGCTGCAAGGCTTCTGCGTGCTGAACTCTTGATTGCTAGTCTTCTTTAGTCACTTTGTCCAGAGCATCATGAACAAGTTTCTCAACGTCGGTTATTTTAAATGTCTTATTATTACGTGCTACCTCTCCCTTCACTTGAGCCCATACCATTTCAATGGGATTGTACTGGCAGTGATAAGGAGGGAGCCTGACAACTGTATGTCCCATTTCATTGGCTAATACGTCGAGTTCATAAGTTTTTTGTTGGGTTTTATATGGGAGAACCCTCATTATAAGTTCTGGTTTCGTTTCTTTCATACAGTATTGTATGTTTTTTCGAGACAGCCAATTTTGAATCTCTTCCTTTCTTCACGATGAATTTGGAAATTTCCTCGGCGAGTACTTAATGGTATGGAGCATTGTCCATAACGATGATCGAGCCTTCTTCCAAAATGCATAGCAATTTTTTAAACCATTTTCTAAACGATTCAGCGTTCATTTCATCGTGATAGGCCGAACTGGATGATGTCTTAGACCGAAAAACCCACTTACATTCTTGCAAAAACCCATCTTTTGCCGAACCGACATGACAAATTATTAATCTTCTAACTTTGCCGAGAGGAACCTTTAGTCCACCAGACTCAGTCGTATCCTGCCATATGTATTTTCGAGTATGGTTTTCATTAACCCATGTTTCATCGAGGTAATATATGGGACTACAATCACCATATTCTCTAAGCTCTTGCATAGTTCTCAAAATTTTTTAACGAGCCGCTACAATATCATTTCGTTCCAATAAAAACTTTCTACCATCATTGGTTTTCTTATACCTGAAACCAACATGCCTTTAATAATCTATTTGTTGAAGTTACCGATCCGTTGTAATCAAGTTTTTGTTTGAGATCCTGATGAATGTAAATTTGACGTGAGCCCCACGTTCTGGTGCCAATTTGATGAAGGCCCCTCGTTGCTGCGCCTTTTTGATGAGTGTCCCCCGGTTATAACGCCAATTTGCTGTGTGTCACCTCCACGTTGGTTGCGATAATTTGCCTGAAAGTCAGTTCTTTAGAGTTATTGACTCATCATGTAGTTGTACGCCCTTTGTCACCAGTGGCACGTTGTTGTACCATGTTGCTCATCATGGTATCGGTCGCCATCTTGCCCAATGCTAGCTGTATTCCCTCGGTATTACTCAAAACTTATTTAATTTGAACGTCTCTGGTGTTATCACCAGAGACAAGTCTGTGTGTATGTCAGGGTTCCAAAATATGTTAAGTAATGATTACAAAATTTAATATCACTCCACACTTTTTATAAAAGGGATATTCAAAGAAAGTCAAACCAAGTGACCACGAGATTAATTTATTAAATGTCACACTCTCTACACATATTACCAATTTCACTCACCTTGCAATGCTTTAATAATTTAAAAGTCTAAAACAATATCCCATCCTTGATTAAATTTCAATACACTGTACAACAGATCATTACTATCCCAGGAGAATTAACACAACCTCCTTGCTTCGAGTCTGGTGAAAGAAGAACGAATCTCCGTATAAAACGACGGATACCGACTCAAAACAATACTCATCCCTTCTCTCGTTCAAATCAGCGTCTTCACGAATAAATTTAATTTGATTCTTTTTTTATAATTGTCGAAATTTATCACGTTTACTATAATTAATCAATTAATCCCTTCTCTCGTTCAAATCAGCGTCTTCACGAATAAATTTAATTTGATTCTTTTTTTATAATTGTCGAAATTTATCACGTTTACTATAATTAATCAATTTAAGTATTTCTATTTTCTTTTTATTATTTTTTCAAAGCTTTTTATTTAAATTTTTTAGCAACATGTGCTTTATGACGTCATCAATATACAAGTCATTCATACCAAAATTGGCTTTTCTGCGTAATTCTATTTAATGTTTTTGTAAAACACGAATTTTGGTTATGTTTACTTCATTTTAATTAATCAAATCTTTTCCCGTATAAAGTTCAATAAATTTCTTCGTTATTAGTTAAATTTCAATTCCGACAACATGTGATTCACTGACGTCACAGTCTGCCGATTTATTGACGTCACAGTCTGCCAATTCCCCGCGAATATTCAAATGTCGTAATTTGACCTGTTACACAACCCCCAAATACAAATTGATCACATATTTGTTATATTTCTCCTCCAATTAAATCTTTTAAATTTTTGTCCAATTAAGCTATTATTTAAATTTCTTGATAATTTTGTTTAAAAGTATTCATTTAAAAGAAAGTAAAATATCAAAGCAAAGCTTACAATCATATTACACAAATTACAATGTATTAAATGTTTACACAAATTACAGTGTACATATAAATCAATTACACAAATTACAATTAATACAAATATCAATGAATATATAAATCAGCTACACAAATTACAATGAATATTAAATGATTACACAAATTACAATGTACATATAAATCAATTACACAAATTACAATTAATACAAATATCAATGAATATATATATTACTAAAGTTACTATTACTAAGAACAGTACTAAAGTTTTAAATATTTTTAAATTTTATACATGTAACCTCTATACGTTTTGAATATAATGTTTAACGTGTCCATTTCACATAACATATTGTTCAATACAAGTTAACTCTATTAGATTATACACTCACAAGTTATAATAATACACAAATACTTTGTAAAAATCCTAAACATATTCTTACTGATAAACAATATTGTAATATCCTTATATTGTCATCTCCTACTGGAAACATATTACATATACTATCTACTATATTACATTATCCGGATCTTTTCCGTTATGTGTCAGCAATTTCTAAAAATTATTTCTATGTCTTTGTAATAAAACAAATACCACATACCTTTATTCTGGAGGCCAGTAGGCGACAATATCACTAATAATTTGTTCAAATAAGTCTTTATCACGATTTCGGCGACGCCACAAAAATTCACACAAATATGAGTCAATCATAGAGCGCCGCGTACCGCACTGAACTTTATTCCGATGTTTTGCAAGCCGCCAGTTACTTTCAACCGTTTGTGTGTGAGCACCTGTCTCCGGATCAACAAAATTGTATTTATGAGTAACAGTAAAATGTTCATAACCGTGTTTGTACAATTGTTTATATGATTTCCATTCGTCTGAAATGATTGTCGTTCCACTTCGAATGTAGTTTTTAATTATTGGAATTAATTGTGTGGCTGATCTATTTTCGACGGCAACCAAGAAACATTCTTTAGTTTCTCTACAGATTCCACCGAAAACCCACTGTTCTGGAATAACACGACCGACGTTATTTTTCCGGCGAGCAAATAAACTTTCGTCAATTTCAACCGTCAGGCCAGGTCCGCCAATTACAATAGGGTTTTGTACCAAGTGACTCGCGGTCACTTCACGCATGTAATTGTTCCAGTCCACCGCAGTTCCATGATTTATACCAAGTTCTTTTTCGCAGAATTTTGTCGACGTCAATTCTTGTGACCAACAATATATGAAAAACAGAACTGTTCGAAAAGGTAACTTTGAGCCGGTGAAATATGTGTCTTGACGCAATTGTTTGTACTCGCGGCACGTTGTTTTATTACAAACCCAACGGAATCGATTTTGTAAATATAATTTCATTTCATGTCCGTTCGCACATTTACGTGGATTGTGTAACAATCCTTTTTTCTGGAAAAACGACACAGCGTCTTCTTCATTTTTACAACTTTCAACCAACTGGATAAAATTCATTACACAGCATTAAACACACTAAGACGACTAAACAGGACAACAATACACGCACAGGCAAGAGCAGGAACTGACTGCACCGCTACCGTGGCTCCGTTATCGCGCCGCCTCGTTATCTTGTCCAGACGGGCAAAGTCCAACCGGTTATAACTACTGTCGGCAGTTTGTATTATCTAAAAATACCTATTCTTCCATTACAAAGTGAATTCCACTCAGTTTTGCCTCATAGACAATAAATAGAAATTGCTGACACATAACGGAAAAGATCCCATTATCCTTGTCACATCTTATTCTAAATATTTATACAACCCTATACTAATCTGACTTACTCTTATTCTATGAATCTCTTTAGTTCTTTTATGTTTATAGGTCGTTTGAAATTCACTATTTGTTCAATTTTATTTTTATCCATTTTAATTCCTTCAGCTGAAATAATGTATCCTAAATAATTTATCTCTTTTCTTAAAAATTGTGATTTTTTTAGTTTGATTGTCATTCCTCCTTCTTTTAATCTACTTAAGACCTGGTCAAGTTCTAAGTTAGTTCTGTCCCTATCTACTCTACCATTTAATTCATCTAATCCTGTTTTAAATCTCTTATTTAACTTTTCTAATCTTTGATCTATTTTCTTTTTATCTTCCTCAATGTGTACAAACCTTTTCTCAATTTCCCTCATATCTTCTTCTCTTTTATCTTTTAATTTCTTTATCTCCGTAGTAATCTCTCCTCTAACCTGACTTTTAAGTTTATTCCTCTCACCTTTGTTTTTCTCAGCTTGTTCGTTTATTTCAAGTCTGGCCCACTCCTCCAAGTTCTTTAAGTCTTTATTTAAAGTATTTAAGTCTTTATTTATCTCTACTCTCATAACCTCCGTTGTCTCTACTATTTTATTGTTTAACTCACCTCTCATCTGTTCCATGTCTCGTTTTAACTGCTCATTACTTCTTTGAATTTCCTTTTTTAGTTCCTCATTATTCTGATCTATTTTATGATTCAGATCCCTTAATCCCTCATTATTTTTATCCATCTTTTCATTCAGACTATTCATCATAGTCCTCATGAATGCAATAAGACCTTCACCCCTATCAACTCCTACTGGACTACTAACTCTGCTAACCTCATTCTCTAATGAATTTCTGTCATCTGTTGTCGACACCTCCTGTTCTACTGTATTAGGGGATGACCAACCTAAAAACCCTGTATCTCCTGAGCTATGAATATCTATTTCTACTGGTATAAATATTGGTGCGGGTCCTTCATTATTTTGTTCGCCTTCCATTTTGTAGCCTATGTTTAATTTGAAAATTTCTAATATTAATTTAGGCCTTATTTTTGTTTTACTAGCCTACCAGGAAATTTTTACCAATTTATATTATAACTAGGTTGTTCAAAGTTATTAAACTTATAGACTATAATTTGTCATACTTCTTCTAGACACACACCTGAAAATACAATTATATAAAAACAGTGATTTTTACTTAGTCTAAAATATGCTACCACTAACCTAGTTAAATTAGTTGTGGAAGTTCGAGCCCGACGTTGGGCGCCATTTTTTATGAAAGCCCCACGTTGGGCGCCATTTTGATGAATGTAAATTTGATGTGAGCCCCACGTTCTGGTGCCAATTTGATGAAGGCCCCTCGTTGCTGCGCCTTTTTGATGAGTGTCCCCCGGTTATAACGCCAATTTGCTGTGTGTCACCCCCACGTTGGTTGCGATAATTTGCTGAAAGTCAGTTCTTTAGAGTTATTGACTCACCATGTAGTTGTACGCCCTTTGTCACCAGTGGCACGTTGTTGTACCATGTTGCTCATCATGGTATCGGTCGCCATCTTGCCCAATGCTAGCTGTATTCCCTCGGTATTACTCAAAACTTATTTAATTTGAACGTCTCTGGTGTTATCACCAGAGACAAGTCTGTGTGTATGTCAGGGTTCCAAAATATGTTAAGTAATGATTACAAAATTTAATATCACTCCACACTTTTTATAAAAGGGATATTCAAAGAAAGTCAAACCAAGTGACCACGAGATTAATTTATTAAATGTCACACTCTCAACACATATTACAATTTCACTCACCTTGCAATGCTTTAATAATTTAAAAGTCTAAAACAATATCCCATCCTTGATTAAATTTCAATACACTATACAACAGATCATTACTATCCCAGAAGAATTAACACAACCTCCTTGCTTCGAGTCTGGTGAAAGAAGAAGGAATCTCCGTATAAAACGACGGATACCGACTCAAAACAATACTCATTCATCCCTTCTCTCGTTCAAATCAGCGTCTTCACGAATAAATTTAATTTGATTCTTTTTTTATAATTGTCGAAATTTATCACGTTTACTATAATTAATCAATTTAAGTATTTCTATTTTCTTTTTATTATTTTTTCAAAGCTTTTTATTTAAATTTTTTAGCAACATGTGCTTTATGGCGTCATCAATATACAAGTCATTCATACCAAAATTGGCTTTTCTGCGTAATTCTATTTAATGTTTTTGTAAAACACGAATTTTGGTTATGTTTACTTCATTTTAATTAATCAAATCTTTTCCCGTATAAAGTTCAATAAATTTCTTCGTTATTAGTTAAATTTCAATTCCGACAACATGTGATTCACTGACGTCACAGTCTGCCGATTCATTGACGTCACAGTCTGCCAATTCCCCGCGAATATTCAAATGTCGTAATTTGACCTGTTACAATCCTGCGTGATTCTTTTTCATGTGGGAAATTCCCCTCTGTCGTAGCACGAAAGGACAGTTCGTCTCAAAACACCTTTTTCAAAGTCATCAAAGCCTGTTATTTTTGATTTTCGACTTCTTTGAACGTCCATCTTCTTCGGACAGCTTAGCTTCTTTACTTATTTTGTTAACGGTTCTTTCACTTACACCGCAGGCCTCAGCACACAGTTTACCACTTTGCTTAAAGTTTAGAGTTTGTCGGAAATTTGTCGACGACAGTTTTTTGAAAAATTTGTAAACGTTGTAAATAATACGGCGTCGTTCTCCACTACGTAGGGTTTTTCCACTACCGCTCTTACTTCCGGATGGCTGTGCACTTGAACAAACATCATCACACTCCATTTTGTCCAAATAAGGAATCACAATAACAAGTATATTACAATTTAATGACACTACACAGAAAATAATCGGTACACTTATAATAGCTACCAATATTCAACACTTAAAAACACGAAAACGTTCATCAACAGTAAAATTCAGCACAAAATAATATACGCGTACTGGAATTGAAGAGAATGTAGTATTTTCAACCGCCACTGATTAAGCGACAATAGGCACTGACTGACGGTCAGAGACCGGAAGGAGGAAGGGGCTCTTTCTTGGAAACAGTATGACTCATCCGTCTGGTATTACCACCACTGCTGGCTGGTGCGGCTTTTGTTTACAGGTATTTCACCCGTTTCCTCCACATTTTCACTCGTCTGACATCATCTATTGTGTACTGTGTTCAAATTTCATTGGGTGTTATAGAAAACCGTTACTTTAGAATTTTATAAGAAAGTGCATTCATATTATAAAAATACTTGTGCTGTATGATTTTTCAACTATGGCCAGTTTAAATATTTAAATCACCCATGTGTGAAAACAATTTTACATAACACAAATTCAAGACTATTAATAGCCAGGTAGGAAAATTGCTTTCAAATGGTTATAAATTTACGAGAACCGAAGTGCGTAACAAAACCGTTGCGGCAACAATTCCCACCGTTATGCACTGAATAAGTATATTTATGGAAAAGAACATATATTTCAGATGTATTTGATAACTTTCTTACCAAATTGAAAATACGGGAAATTAACGTTTTAGCGGTATTTTTATGTTTTTTTTTTTATTTATATTTCGGCTAAAGATTTTAATCCTACGATCTTCGTATATGAGTAATATAATACAATAATTTATTTCAATCCATTTAACTCAACATGGAAATAAGCTACAGAGATGTACTTTTTTTTAAATGACCGTAAAATTACATTTTGTAATACGTAGTTAATTAATTCAAGACAGCTCTAACATTTCTTTCGAGCGTAACGGTTAAGTATTTTAACCCTTTTAGTGCCAACGTCCTAAAATTAGGACGTTGGATAATTGTATGAAGATTGCCAGCGTCCTATTTTTAGGACGTTTTGTAAAAAAAAGATTAAAAATATATTTAGTAATTAAAATAAACATATCAGTAGTGTTTTGGAATCACAATAAAACAATCTTTCCAAGTATTACTTTGTTTAATTTAATTTTTTTTAATTTACTTTAATTTTACTTTTTTAATTTTTTAAAAAAGTAAAAAAACAAGCAAAAAAACTGTTGTGTTTGTAGTGTTGAGCGCCCTAAAGGAGGAGGAAAAAGAAAAAAATCCTTGTATGTGTGTGTTAAGTGCAAGAGAGGGGTGCACACACACAAAGTGTTACCCTTCACACTTCTGCTGAGTTTTTTGTTTATGATTTTTCTATGTGTACATATATGTAAATAGTTACTTGTTATTTTTAGTGTTTATAAGTGAACAATTAATTTTTATTCTTTCAAAAACAAGATACGATAATGAAAAGTGAAAATATTTGCAAGGTTGACTAGGCTAACTAATATTGTTATAGTAACCAGAAACATTAGTTGACATTTAATTCACAAAATGGAATGTTTTCCTGGTAAGTAAAATTTTACATGTTTTTTTAAGTTAGCATTTTCAAATTTTGAGATTTTGTTCAGAATTAAATGAGGAATTGAGTCATGTACCTAATGTTGTGGTAATGTGATTTTTTCTGTACTGTATTTCAAGTCAAACTCAAAAAATATATATTTTTTTATTTTTTACTGAGTATTTTTACCTTAAAAAAATAAATAAACAAATTTGGTTGTATAATTAATTATATTTTTGAAAAATACAATTATCTAGGAGTAATATAAAAAAAGAAATAGGAATTTATCTTAAAAAATGGTCCAGTTAGAGTTTTTTAAAGAAAATGAGTAATTTTTGGCCAAAAGTGGCTGGCAATCTTGGTACAGACAGGTGTGTGAAGGCCTGGCACTTTCAGTATAACTGTAATAAATTATGCTTGGCACTAAAAGGGTTAAGAACGCTGGACTCGCGCGGCTTGTGGTTACAGCGGGGAACAAGTTTGGCAACGTCGCTCAGTTCTCGTTGGCCGCTCCAAGGTCACGGGCAAAATAGGCTCCTCCCTCAACTGCACTCTCTTGTGGGTTTTTGTATAACAAAGTGCAGCAGATAGCCTATTGTACAAAGGAATGGTTTTACTTACAACCTTGTCATTTAGAGGTGTTTTTAACATTACTTCATGGCTTGCAGGCTGTTCGTTATTTGATATGGCTCTGTTGAAGAAACACCAAGATGCTGAACCTTGAGGGTATTTGTATGACGAGGTTTGCTATCTGTTGAATTACAATGCTCCAAAGTAGCAAAAAATTGCATTTTTCATTTTGCCTATGTCACCTAAATTGTTCTGAATGGCGTTTCTATAGAAACCTGTAAGTTTGTCAATTGTTGTGCCTTTTAGGCTACCATGCTTTTTGCCTCCTAGTGGTTCTCCGCTGCCAGTGAAGTCTGCTACAACTTTTCTCAATCCTGTTCCTAATCGTTTAGCCACATGGTTGAGGCACTCAACCTTTTCAATTTTAGTGTCCCCATAAAGTTTTAAATCACTCAGGTGAGAATAAGTTTTGGAATCCCCATCGGAAACTACAGTGGTATACCGAAAACCATGGTTTTCGGATCGTTGCCAAATACGCTCTGCTGCAACTACCTCCATATTGGGAGATGACCCATCATAATTCTTTTGACATTGAGTTTTATGGTTTAGAAACCAGGTTTTGAAGTCCCCTGAATTACCACCCAGCTCATTTTTCTTTGCCTCACAAGACCGACAATATTTTGTCAGTACCTCATAGTCTATTACAAGTCCAGTAAGTACTTCTACACAACAGCCGACTCCGTTTTTAGAAGTAAACCCCATTTTTTGCCAGCTCCCATCGTAGCTTACAGTTATGTCAAAAGGACCTTTGTAATCTAAAGGTAAGTTTTCCACCTCAGAATAGGCTTTGCTCACTTCGAATCGAGCCGCTTCAATATTCGCGTCAGCGGATTCTTTACATATCCGGTGTATTTTTTCCATATGCCATTTGAAAGATTTTAATTTAATAGGCTCCATGTTAAGGTGCATACTGAAGGTTTCTATACCTCTATAACCTTTACCTAGTGACATGAATGACTGAACCATACGACGGTTTATATCGTAAGGAGCTCGTGTTGAGTTATTCGTTGCATGGCCTAACCGCTGCGAAGTTTCAAAGGTTGTTTCAGACTCACAAGTCTCACATTTTACTTTTATGACTGAAGCATATCTCTGAATACATTCTTCAGTTGACAGAGTTTTGTTTAAACATTCAGAACATGGAAAAGTACATAAGAACTTAGTAAGTAGGCTTTTGCCAACTATAACATAACTTGGCGCGGATTGATTGATTCTAATTTGATCATTGTATGTACTATACAGAGAAAATCCTGTAGGTTTCTCAGGTTTACATTGCTGTAAATTACATCACTACTGGTGCTAGGTTCAGGTTCATTTGAGTTTTGTTGAAAACTAGGCAACACACTAACCTCACTTGTCACTTCACAAATATTGTCTATTGTTTCTGTATTTGTTCTACTGTACCGAATGCTTAGATTTAGTTTATTCTTTAGCTGAATGTTTTTTTTTTCTTGGAAATTCTTCCCATTGTAAATCACTAATAAAAAATCACTAAACACTATAAATCTGTTTGAGGTACAATAACGAACAACACAGAGTGTTTACAAACAAAACAGACTAACATGGCAGCTGTTTTATTTATGTTATTTGTTTCATCAGCTGACCAATAAAGGCAGGCACTAGGATTTAACAATTTCCTAGTTTTTAATTACAATATATATATATGTATGTATAAAAATAGGCCTACATAATATTGTTTATATTTACATGCATATAAAAAAATATTTGAGTGGCAAATATTTACTAACTACAGTTTGAGGCAACTTTGCAACGCAATCCAAGCGAATTCGATTTATTAAAAATCTTTGCTATACAAACTGATATAACTCAAAAACTATTTGAGCTACATTGTTGAAATTTTTTATATATGATTGGGCTGTTGTTATGTACATATTTAGGTAGAATTAGTCATATATGATCATAAAAAGACATATAAAAAAGTATAAAACAATTTTTATCAGTTTTTACATTATTTTTTAGAAATTAGCTTGAATATTTATTATTTATTGGACTATACTTATCAAGCTACCTAAAAAAATTATAGGACATTATATCCTACAATTTAACGTTGAAATCATTAAAATCTAACAATTACAACTCAAGTTATATCATATTTAATGTGTTGAAAAAAGTCGTCCGACCGGCTTTTTCGAGAGCCTGTTCCACAATTCAAGAAAACGCCTAAAAAACGAAAAAAATTATTTTTTTTTATTTTTTTGACACTTGTTTATTGTTTTTAACATTATAAACAATAAAAAAACGTTAATAAAAAAATCACTTTTTTGCAAAATTTTCCATGATTTCAGTGCCATATCCCCTTGTAAATGCAAGTCTGCTAAGTTATAATTATTTACTCAGTCTTATCAGTCTTAGCAAATCCATTGAAATGGCCACTGTGCCGCGGTCAAAAATCAACTTAAAACAAGATAAAGATACTGTAGTTTGAACCTGACAAAGCACGTTTAGGATAGTATTTGTAATCAATAAAAGGTATCCTGTTAAAACCGTTATAGGATAATAATTGTTAATTGTTGAGTCTAAACTTAAATTGCTAGGGTGACCAAAATGCAAAATTTGCGACTAGGGCGTCAATCCGACTATGATATGAAATTTCCTTCAGTGTGACTTTTATCGATCAACTTAAAACCCTTCAAGGCGGGAGTATTTTAATGCAAGCCGGACCCTGCTGCGGGACTATTTTCCAGATCGCGCCATATTTTCGCAAGCTTTTACAAAAACCTTTTTTTCTCGGGCTGTAGACACTTTATCAACACAATTGTTTTACCAAATTGTTAAGAAATAAGTATACTACAATATAAAAGTATATATAATAAAATTTAAAAGCTGATTATATTTACATACCCGTCAGAAGTTGAGTTGTGTGTGGTATTCCTTGAAACAGTTGACAAGACAGAGACCAGCTTTACAGTCAGGGCACCAGTAAACACTATATTTTCTTATCCCATGTTTATAGCACACAACACACCTCCTCTGGGGTTTCATCTTGCTTTCTGTTGGGGGAATGTGTTCAATAAAGTGTCTTTCAGTGAGTCTTGTGGGCTTTGGTTTCAATACTCGGCCTTCCATTCACTGGCCTCTTCACATTTGAACCATGCGCATGAATCAAGTCCTTTACCAATTGAAGTCTAAATTGCAAATGCTCACATTTGCTATCCGAAGTTTTCCAGATAATATGAGTTCAACACAGAAATATTGAGAAGGCGCTTAAAAATTTTAATGTACCATTTTATTCCCCGCTTTCTTTCCATGAGAAAATTGTTCAGCATCTGATCTCTGAGATCCACTCCCCCAACTGTTTATTATAGTCATAGACAAGAACTGGTTTCATTTGTTTCATAACCAGCTTTGTTTGTTCTACCTTCCATTTCATAAGTCGCTTGTCTCTCCATTTTAGAATGGTGACATTTCCACTATGGAGAGCTGACATTTCTCCTTTATTCAGTCTAACTTCTTTTATTTCTTGTGGAACATTTTTTCTTGAAAGTTTAAGGGTCCCACAAGTATAAGTTTTTCTTGTTTTCAAAAAAGCTGACAAGTCTGGGGAATTGTACCAATTGTCCATCCAAATAGTGTGACCTTTGTCCAACAATGGTTCCAACAACTTAACAACGATTGCAGTGGATTTGTTACTATCAGGTGGAATAATAGGACAATCTATCTGAGAGTTTTTCCCTGTGTAAATAAGTAGGGTCCAAGTGAAACCAGATGAGGATTCACAAACCTCAAAAGATTTTATTCCGAACTGGGCGGACTTTAGTGGCAAATATTGTCGGAACGACAGGCGCCCCTTCCAGAGTGTAAGTGATTCATCAATTGAAACGTTTTGGCCTAACCCACATGATTCCATAAACTTTCTATTCAAGTGTTCAATGACAACAAAAATTTCGAAGAGCTTTTTTGGACCTAGGAAATCTGAGAGATTTAAAGAAGCACTGAAATGCAAATATTTGCTTATTAGTTGAAAACGTTCCATTGGCATGGTACTTGGAAAAATTGGAGTTTCTAACAGAGGGTTTTTTTGAATAGTAAGATCTAAGGGAAGGTTTTTGATCAACACCCATCAGTATTACAAGTGCAAAATATAAAATAGAGCTCATCTTTCACTACGGGTTGCCAATCCCAATCTCTGGATCGGCGAGAAAAAACCATTCCCCGTTTAGCTCTTTGTTGGTCAGCATACATGTTTGTACTAGCTACAATTACATCCATAATAGTATTATCAAAAAAGAATTTAAAAATATTGAGGGAATTATCAACAGGGATTTTAGGACCACATTCACTTGAAAATGTTTCTCTAACAGGTTCATAACCTTCCATTGTTTTCCCAACTCATAGTAGGCCTTTCTTGTCCGTGTATGAACACAGGACAATCACCAGCACCTAATATAACACTCTCAATAACATTATCAATGTTTCTATTTGATTGAGAAATAATATCATCAGCGTCACTGGCGTCCTCGTTACCTTCTAGGCCTACCTCTTGTTGTGCGAAGTCAATTTCATCTTCCTCGAATTCTTCTGATAATAATGCTTCACTATCTATCCAGCGATCTATTTCACTTGACCGTGCCATTTTAGAATTACAAAAAGAAAAATTAAATGCAATAACACTCCCGAAAATAACCTCACTCTAACCAAACAAAGATATACAGGGTGTATATTATGTCTGGAAACACCCAAATATATCCTTTAATAATTTAAATATAAATTTGAAACCTCTTACAATCGTGATAGAGATTGGGCATCTACTTTTTGGAACAATGTTTTGTTATGTCACACCAACGGGGGACGTCCTGCCGAGGGTATCGTGAATATTCTTAATGGAAGCCTATACCTTGTGATACATAATTTTAAAGGTAATAGCTTACTGAATTGAATGCCACAAACCGCATCTCAAGGGAATTATTCTATCAGAAAATAGAGCATTTTTAGTATTGAAAATTTACACAAGGTATAGGCTTCCATTAAGAATATTCACGATACCCTCGGCAGGACGTCCCCCGTTGGTGTGACATAACAAAACATTGTTCCAAAAAGTAGATGCCCAATCTCTATCACGATTGTAAGAGGTTTCAAATTTATATTTAAATTATTAAAGGATATATTTGGGTGTTTCCAGACATAATATACACCCTGTATATATATCCAACACGTTGCTGCACATTTCACAATAACCTACATTATAAATGTAAGTTATACACACTCCTACGTGATTCTAAAGTTACAACACTGATTGGGATAACTATAAAATGTAGCTTGCCATTATATTATTCAACAAAAGAATATTAAAAACACAAGACAACAATCACAGAACGCATTGCATAGTAACAAGTTGCACCGGCGCGAACGAACTGAGTACGCACAATGTCAAGGTCAGATGCTCAGTTTTGTAAACAATACAGCTGTCTCTGTCGCACTCATTTTCGACTGCAAACAGCTGCAAAAGATCGACCAACTCATAGACAACGTATTCCATATAGCCCGAGTCCGATATAGTTCACCAAAATAACGACAGGTTTCACCACATGACGGAATGTCGTCATGACGTTAAATACACGTCAAACCAGCTTGAAGGGTTAATGTAATCTAATTACTTGACAAAAGATCTGTAAAAATATTTCGAAACTTGTTATATTTTTAATCTATTACTAAATGTTACTAACTTTAAACCACAGATTTGTGATGAAGGATATATTTTTTTTTTATTTTCTTATCATTTAATTTTGGAAATCAATTTGATATATAGAAAACGTGGATTTATTTACAAAATGTTTTAGTGAGTCAATTATTTTTATTTAAGTCTTATAATTTTTTCATTTATTTTTCAATAGCGCCCATTTTATAATTGGTTAAAACCTCTTTGGAAATTACTTTTATTTCTGAGTAAATTAAATACTAAACAGTACATATACAAAAAGCCAACTGACTTTGCTGCACAGTTTAACCAGGAAATAAGTAGTGCCATTAAAATGCATTTAACAAATTTTATTAGTAACATGTAAGGTGTAATATTTACCAATCATTACAAACTATCAATCAATACGGCTTTTTACAGTTCATCGAAGTCCAACACTCTTTCTGCCACCGGAGAGAGAGGGAAAATACCACTCACGTTACTGCCGCGTTCTTCCTCTGCATTGTCGCTGCTGTCACTGTCCGAATCCTCTTCACTGGAGCTGTCATTGCCGATGTTTATTGCCATCTGCTCAACGGAGTATTCCATCAACCCTTCATTTTTCCTAGCATCTAGGATTATATTCTTCGTGTGGTCTACTACCTTCTTCCAATCAGACTCTGTTACACGTTCCAACCCCTCTTTCGTCAACTGTAATATTTCAGTTATGTTAAATTTCCTGTTGCTTCTTGCAACATATTCCTTTACTTGAGCCCAGATTAATTCTATAGGATTGAAGTGACACTGGTATGGTGGCAGACGAAGTACTCGGTGACCATGTTTCTTCGCAATTTCGTCGACTTCATATTTTGTCTGAGGTTTGTTTCTTTGAATAAGTTCTAACAATTCGGCTTTTAACATCGCCTTTTCATAATGTATGTCATGATTATTTAACCACTCTATTATTTCATCCTTTCTAGAACTGCTGTTAGGTGGTTTGTCAACTACTTTTGAGCGGTACTTTGCATTGTCCATTACAATGAGCGAGGGCCTCGTTAGGTTTGGAAGTAAAGCATCTTGAAAACGTTTTGACAATACTTAGTGGTTCATCTCTTCATGATACTCGTTGGTTTCTTTGATGTAAAAAGTAATGCACAGTTAGGAATAAATCCAGCAGAGCTGCCAGCATGCAAAAGAATTATCCTCCCCCCTTTTCCAACGGGAACAGGATACGTACCTTCAACAGAATCATCAGTCCATCCAATTTTTTTACAGTGCCTAGAATTTACCCAAGTTTCATCAAGCCAAACTATTTCCTCAAAATTTAAATCTTTTATTTCTCTAAGAAATCTGCACCTCCAAGCAATGATATCTCATCTTTCCATTAATATTTTACGGCTGCCAAATTTCTTGTGTTTTAAACCCAATCTCTTCAATATAATGGCAATAGATGATTTGCTTCCACGAAAAAGATCTGCTTCTGCAAGACTTACTTGTAGCTTCCTTACTGTGGGATACTCTCTTCTTACGAAGAATCCGTAGACATGGCGGCGGATGGCATCTTTTTGAAAGGCGTCCAGCTCCGTAACAGGCTTAAACCTCGAATATTTCTTATCGAGAGTGTTCAGTTTCAAGCCACTCTGTTCACTTTGTATTTTCTCCTTTCCAATTATCACAACTGTATTGTTTCCTATCTCCAAAGCCGCAGCAGTTCTTTCGATAACTTTTTCTACTGGAAGTATCGGTCCTTTGTTAATTTTCTCTCGCTGGAAGTAGTCTCTCACTCGACAAACCAACTCCCGGGATTGGCCTCGCAATGGCACGCCTTTTTCTCCAACCTTGGTGTAAGGCACACTTATCACGCGAGTGCGGGGCCTACCGCGTTTTTATCACTGTTTCAGTGCACTGAGACATGGTACGGAATTAACAGTAATTAAATAATGTCTGTCACAAAAATGTAACACAAGAAAGTACGTGCGTACACTTGTCTTTCAAATAAGGTTTAGTCTTGAAAAATACTGTTTAAACACTTGGCCACGAACACACAGAAGCGCAATAACACCACACGAAACAACATACATAACCAACAACCAATGACGTAATGAAGCACGGTTTGCTACTGCGCATCACCCAGCTGATACCTACCGGATGACAGCTACAACAGAGGAGACGTGACAACGCTGCCTCCGTCGTAAAGGAAAGTGCTCGGCTGTGATTGGTGGAGCGGTAGGGCGAGCCTTCGTGAGGGGCAGTTCGGCTGTCTTCGGTCGAGCTCGTCCCAATACCCTTCTGCATTTAGTTCAACTTTAGATGATTTAGCAACAACATCCATCCGGTCTTGAGGCACAAATATCCCTCTCTGTGATTGTTTGCGGGTTCTTTCAATAACGCTAAAGTTTTTATCGCACTTGTTGTACGAGTGTCCAGACATTAAGTACTTGTGATCAACCTTTTCAATGTGTGTGGTCCTGACTACGTATAACCAAAACTTAACTGTAAATCTACTTTTGTTTTGGCCACCTGCGTTGTCGCTGAACATAGTTATTTTTTGACGTTGTTAGGGAGGGTGCCTATAAATTTTAATAGGCAAGATAGCATTTCTTCACAGCCCCTGGCAGCCTGCCCTTCATACCACATGTACATACACGCTATTCCACTTCCCAAATTGTGAACGCAGAAATTATAAGTCCACAGTTGTCGTGCATAATATACCTTGGAACACCTAAGAACAGGAGAAGGAAGCATCTTTTGTAAATCAAAACATATTGATATGTGACTTGGATCACTTTTAACCTCTTCTTGGGCATCTTGAACAAGTTTCCTGGCATTTTCTGCTTTACGCAGATGTAATTCTTTTTTTGTTTGCGCTGCTTCTTTTTCATGTGGTTGTCCATTGTCAATAGTGGTCTGGAGACCACACATCACATGTCACGCATGTGTCAGTATGAGGCTTGTAAAAACTCAAGTGAAGTGGTTGTTGAACAAATAACGATAATAACTTTCTTTTACCGCCTCAATCTGTCTCTCTTTACAATAATCACTGTATAGGCTAAATAATTTTTTTAAGTTTAAGTTGGGACTGAGATACTTCCTATTTGGAGCCTGGCTACGGGAGTAGTGGCTACTATATTTTGGAAAAGAACGGATGTGAAGAGTCCAGGGGAAAAACGATCATAGTCACCGAAAGTAGTTTTGAGAAATATGAATTTTAAACTTTGCATAATGTTTGAATTGTACTTTAGTGGTAAAATTTGTATGATCAAATTTGTAATAATATATACATATCTTTTTATTACCAAAAACAGAGAAAACATTTTTGATAAACCACTTTAAGAGCCGAATGAAACAGCATTTTCTTCTTAAACTACAATTCAGACCGGCAAAAACGATCATAGTCTATGAAAAAATGCCAAAAAAACGATCATAGTCTATCGTATTTTTTATTAAGTTGGTTAATAGGTTAGGTTAATTCAATAACATACTCCTGGTTGTATTGAAAAACTCAGTCTGTATTAAAAAATTAGAGAAAGAATAATTAATATTAAGTCATATAGTGTAAAAAAACAAGTCAAATGTTCAGTAAAATAAACACATAGACAAAATCTCTTTTAGTTGTCTTCGTCATCCACTTCGGATTCACTCTCAACTTGAATAGCAGGGGTAAGATTTTCCAAAAATTCTTTTCCCACTGGATTGCAGAAGCGTTTAAGATGCATCAAGTCCTGAAACTTAGCCTAGCTTACCGATAACGGGCCAGCATACATAGGTTTTAAGAGATCTGTGTTGTATGGTGTTGGCTCAACATTAGGGTTAGAGGAAGTTTTCACATGTTTAGATCTTCACACGGGTTTTTTTAGCACACTACTTGCAGTAAATGCTCCTGAAAAATGAGTCTCTGTGCAAAAAATGTCCAACTTCTTCTTTGGTGACTTTTAACTCCCTAAGTGGTCGTGTTGGAAAAGGACAAGATTTGGGAAAAATTGTGATAAGTTTTAATTCCACGAATAAAACATGTCTTGCTTACAGTCAATAACAACAAAGGGTTCAGGTTTTGAACGGGATTTTATTATTTCGTCCCTCCAATCATCAGAAGTCTCACAAGGTGATTTTTGGTTAATAAGGGCCATATTTTTGCCACATTCGAGGTATGTGTGTCCCCGAATAGGATAAATTACTGATACAGTATCCAAGATATCTAAGTGATGCACAACTGAATACAAAAACTTAAATACACATAGTTTTTGTTTTGCCCGCCACAAGAGTCGCAGAAGATTTTTAAATGGCGAACATTAGGATTCATTAAGCATGTTAAATAGTGATACAACATTGACGTAACTTCGTTTGATCCCTTTCTGGCTACTGTTTCAACATATGTGAAAAAAAAATGATTTCTTACTGGGGAGTTCATGAATATTGAACATGAAAAAAGACAATTGCCTTCTGTAGTACACGTCATTTGTGCTTAAGTTTGGGATCGGGAGGTTTTTTTGGAAATCCATAGCTATACAAGTTGAGTCTTTTACATTAGATTTCATAATTGACTTTCTTGACTGCCTCTTAATGCTGTAAAATTTTTTCAGCTTTTGCTTTGTGAACGCTGTTGGTAATTTCTAAGGCTTTTATTTCTTCAGACAGTTTTGTTTTTGTTTCTTCTGAAATACCTGTTTTGTTCAAATCGACCTCGAGTTGTTTTATTTTTGATTTGCATTCGTCGCATTGACTACAAGTATCAGTTCGTGGATATCCGAAACTTATATTAAAATGTTTGTTAAAAATGTCACGGTAGGTTTCATAAGAAACTTTTAGTTGTGGGTTACCTTCAAGGTATAAATCATGCATTTTTTTAATGTTCAAGTTTTCATCTAAATAGGTTTTTGAACTGTCATGAAGGCTGTAGTGAGCCTTACGGCTTTTGAACGATTTTATATGATCACACACATTTCTGAAGGTTGAACCTTTTATTTTGTGAAGTCTGTTTATATGTTTGCCACGGTTATCAATGGGTGCTTTTCCATGAACTGCAAGTGCAGTTTTTAAGGTTATGGTTCTTCCGTTTGTAATGCCATGAAGTGACATAAAGCCTTTATGACAAACAGGTAATTCTGTTACTGTCCCTTCTCTTTTCACACAAACTTTGTATGAATAAGAGCAATCATTAGGTCTAGGATTTTCAGATTCTGGCCTAGGTCTACGTTTGCTCACCTCGTGAATGGAAATAAGGCCACTCAAATGCGCATTCTGTTCATTATACCCAGACATGAGATTTAAGTCTTGAATAATCTGTTTTCTTTCTTCTGATGTTATTTCTGTAAAGCATTTAAACCGTTTGCAGTTACAAGGGTCCCCAGTTTCCAAAGTTTGGTACTTTAATCTCTTACTGACCTCTGATAGTCGGCCAGTTTTCTTTCTCTTTTTTGTAGACTAATAGAACACAAGGATCTTCTTCACTGTCCTTACTACTCATTATTAAAAAACTGCACTTAGAAACTAAAATACCAATACAGTAAACACTAAGTGCACTGTAAGTAAGCGAGCCAACTTAACCTTAAATGCAACGTGTTAAACAAATCAAGACAATCATATGATCACGACCGACCAGCTGGCAGGAAGTTGACTATGATCTTTTTTTCACAGTAGCGCTGTGACCATGATCGTTGTTCCCCTGTGTGTATTATTTTCTTCTTTTAATATTTTAGACTATGATCGTTTTTTCCACAAAATCAGCAGTGCTGTGTTGTAGAGCTCCAACTCAGCTTTACAAAAACATAAATATGTCAATTTTTTTTTTGTTTTTTGACTTTGATCGTTTTCCCCCTGGACCCTTCATGTGGTCTTTGGCTGCTTCAACAGTCGCATTCCTGAGCGTATTGCCAGGAATTTTGTGCCTTTTTTTATCTTTTGGAAGGATTCCTATGCCATGAGAAAGGCTACACCCTACTGGTACCTAACTTTTCTTTTTTTTTTTAAATAACGTTTGTTATTCTCTTAGAGATATCAAGTGTAGCGAGAAACATTTTTTTGCAAACTCTTCCCAAGTAAAGAATATTGACAACTCAGTGATTTTGATCCTCTTCCCTCCTTTTTCTTCCTAGTTGGTTCTTCAAAAGACACTAATGAGCCCAAATAGGATGATTGGAGGTCCCAATTGCCTAGCTTCCAAAACTTTTTGAAAACTTCTTGTCTCTGCTGTTCATCAATATTTTCATTACACTTAAATCTGCATTGATGTGTGTACTGTCTTACCTGCTTTCCTCCGTGTTGATTCCCTTTCCTATCTATATAAGATTTACCCTCATTGCCGTTACTTTTATCAATATTACTTTTCCATAAGTGGCTTCTTCGGGTCTTTTTCCTTCAAGGGTGTTTAGCTCTCTTTGGTGGTGGTCCTAGTTCTTCAGCTTGTATGTTTCCTCGATCATCTGAAACAATCAACAAACAATAATTACATGAATAAGTGTTGAACTAGGTTAACATAACCTTTAATGCTGGCCCTGTAATGTAACTTCTAATAAACTGTCATTTAACTTTTAATAAATATTAGGCTTACCTTCAAAACTCTCAGCATCACTCGAATTCATATTATCGACATCATTCGGGGCCCGGTAAGTTGGATCTGCATCCGAATCATCATCTAAAACAAAAGTATTTTGGAAATGCCTAATCAAAAAAAATAATGATTTTAACAGATCATAAAAAATATGTCAATAAAAATAACCTTTAGCAATATACACTCCTGGACAAAATTATCGCAGCACTTATTAAATTCATTTTCTAAGTTATTAATAAATATCTAACCATGCTGTAAAAAATATATTTAAGAGAAAAAGACAATGAAAACTCAATAAAATCTGTGTATGGTTAGTTATGTCAAGATTTAATGAATAAAAAATTATAATTTAATATGAATTAATTTATCCATTTAACTACTTACGTAATTTAACACATTATAATTATTCCACTTTAGTTGAAAGTTAATTTCCCCTTATTTAGTAACGGGTATTACCCCCTCTTGCCTGAATCACTGCCAGGAGCCTCCTAGGCATACCTTCAATGAGGTGCTGGATATCTACAATAGGTATTCCCTGCCACTCCTCTGTTACAGCACGTTCCAGCTCTGCAAGGTTTGCTGGAGGTGGATTTCTAGCACGTGTTCGTTTTTTTAAAGTGTCCCACACATGCTCTATTGGGTTTAAATCAGGGCTTCTTGGTGGCCACTCCAGGGTAGTGATACCAACCTCTCTTAAGTAGTCTGTCACTGCTGCGGCACTGTGTGGTCTGGCGTTATCATGCATTAGCACAAACTGAGGGCCAACGAAAGGTGCAAAAGGTACAAACATGTTCTTGTAGTATAGTCTCTACATACCTAGGAGCGTTTAGAGCTGGTCTAGCTATTGTTACTAATTCTGTACACGCCTCATAATTAATTTCTCCCCAAAACATAACAGAACCACCCCCAAAAGGTACCTGAGGTGAGAAACAGGCCTGAGCGAAACGTTCTCCATGCCTTCTCCATACACGCTCTCGTCCATCCGGAGACCTCAGACTGACTCTTGTTTCATCAGTGAATAGGACTGCCTTCCAATCCTCCACAGTCCAATTGACATGATTTTGAGCAAACCGTAATCTCATTACTCGATGCCTTCTGGTGAGAAGTGGGCCTCTGGCAGGTCTTCTGCTGCTCAATGTGGCTTCATGGAGACGTCGGCGTATAGTTCTACTTGTAACTTGGACATTTCGAGTTGTTCTTAACATTGCTTGCAGCTCTGTACTTGTTGAAGTACGATTTCTTAATGTGTTTAGCCTTACAAAACGGTCGTCAGCTTCGCTTGTAGCCCGAGGACGGCCCTGACCTCGCCTCCTATTGTCGCTCCTGGTTTCTTGATACCGCTGAACCACTCTCGTACAGTTGTGTTGTGTTGTGTATGCCAATCAAAGCAGCAACTTCTCTATACGAACGCCCCTGCTGTATAAAAAACCTTATTCTAGCCGCTTCTCTCGGTGTCAAGAATCGAGGCATACTGCTGTTGCACTTCCACCACAAAGTAAACTCAGGCGCAGACTGAGAGGAGAAATGTCATTACCCTGATAAACATTTTCAGTGAGTCACATTATGGAGAAGAGCAAGGTTGTACACGTCCACATAACACACTATTGGAATTCTGTAATCATTAAGATAAGATAATTACATTAGATAAGGATAACAACTGGCCACAATATTTCCTTTATCAAGCTAAGAATCCTGAGTAACAATATGAGACAAATAAGGTATTTTTATAAGTAATAAAAGAAAATTATTTAGTGCTGCGTTAATTTTGTCCAGGAGTTTAATATTAGAACTTCCAACATTAACAAAAATACACTTTACAAAATGTTGGTACTTACCTCCAAAGAGGTTAGGTGTTGAAGGTCTATCAGAGTCTGTCATTGTTGAGTAAAAATATACACTCGCCCAGGCCCCTGATTGAGGAGTTGGCTAAATGCGGGGGTAAGCGGAATTCGGAGACAGGTTAAATATCCAAGAGTATGTATGTTACCGAGGGTTAATACATAAAGATATAGAGAAAAGTCATTAGACCTTTTTTGTAGTTTACTTCATTCCTGACTAACGATTTTTCCTCCGTTTCGAGCTAGCTCTAACGGTTCGCCCGCTATCGAGCTTCAAAGGAAAGCCTGCAAGGGTGAAAAGTGTAACATTCAAAAAATAATTTGAGTGATTTAAAATTTAAAAAATCCTGTTTTGACGATAGGCAAAAAGTTACTGAAGTCTTTTTGTAGATCATGTGATTTTCTAATTCCAATACTACATCCATTTTGGGCTATGATCAACGGTTTGGCCGCTATGGTGCCCGGAGTCTAACATTTCACGTAAAAATTACGCCCCCAAAGTGAGTGCTTTAAAATTCGGGATTTAATAGATTTGGTGATTGGTTAAATTCGGACATGAAGTTTAAAGGTTTATATTATTTCACCTGTTTTTGATTCTTTTCATTTCTTTGTTGTTATTCTATGCTAAGTTGATAACTATCGTGATTGCTCTTTTATTATACCTTGAACGGTTTAGTCGCAATAGGTCGGTGTCAGCAACTCTAGGTTGGCAGATATGGACATAGTGAACATCGCCTTGGTTTAAATTTTCTCACATTCTTACTGGTTTCAGATTGTCTCTTCTTAGTTGACAGTTAACCTACTGGTCTACCTAGATTTAAACTCCGATCAACACCGGCCGTTATCGACACCAGAAACTAAATTTTCACCCAAAAATTACAAAAGTATTGCATTTAAACATGTTTTGTGGACAAATCAATAAGGAGAGGGCAAAACGTTACTAGATCTTTTTTGTAGATCATGTCATTTCCTAAATCTTCTTGACAACTTGTTTTGAGCTACGACCAATGGTTTCGCCGTTATCGAGCCCGGAATCTAAATTTTACGTGAAATTTGCACAAATGTTGCACTTAATCACGTTTTGTGACCAAACCGATGGAGACAGACACAAAAGATACTTGACCTTTTTTCTAGATCTTATCAGTGCTATTTTTTGTTAACTGTCAACTAAAAAGAAATTCAATGTTTTTTGAGCTACAACAAACGGTTTACCCGCCATAAGGCCCGGAAGTTAAATTATAAATAAAAATTACAAAAATTTTACATATAATAGCGTTTTGCGGCCAAACTAATAAGGATACAGAGAAAAGTCGTTGACCTTTTTTGTAGTTCACTTCATTCCTGACTAACGATTTTCCCTCAGATTTGAGCTAGCTCAAACGGTTCACCCGCAATCGGGCTTCAAAGAAAAGCCTGCAAGGGTGAAAAGTGTAAGGTTAGATCAGAGAATTAGCTTGGGAGAAAAGTATGCACTGGGTAGCTAATGTGAATTATTGAGTGTAAATATAATAAAAAACATACACTAAGTTAGTATTTTTAACTTGTTGGTTTAATTTGCTCAGGAGTTTATCTAGTCATGTTAGGAAATTCCCTGGGGGGGAGGTTAATGTTACCGGGGGTTAAGACATCAGGGGGTTTAATTTACTCAAGAGATTATCTGGTCATACCAGAAAATGCCGGGAGGGGGTTAATGTTACCGGGGGTAATGACACGTGTAGGCCTCTTATCGACGCTTTGCTTACGCTCAGCCAATTCGCGATTTGGGCTAGTAAACGTATACTAGTCGTTCGTTTACATAGTAATACAAACTCAATCTGGGACCGGGTGAATGTCATATATTTTTGGTCTTTGTCAGATTAAGTTGATCAGGGCTTTCATTTACTCAGGAGCAATTCCCGGGAGGGGGGTTAGTGTTATCAGATCAGAATACGTTGTTTTTTTTCTGGGGGAAATGTATCGACCAGATAATCCGAAACGAGATTAGGTTCGCCAGAAAGTGGTAAGTGTTTAATTTGAACCAGAGTTTTGAGTTTGAGGACGTTTTGTGGCTTAACCGTATAGGAGTTATAAGGTCCAGTCATTTTTTGTCGAAATTTAATTTTGTGTTTCCATTCTGCCATTGGATTTGATGTAGGACCTATGGTTTAGCCGGCACAGGTCTTTCAAGAAAAGTCTGCACTGGTCAGCTTCTGTGAGTTGTTTATTGTAAATATTATAAAACCCCACCCTAAGTCAGTATTTTCAAGTTGTTTAGGGGTTTAATCTGCTCAGGAGTTTATTTAGTCATGCAAGGAAATTACGTGGGGGGGTTGTTTAATGTTACCGGGGGTTAAGACATCAGGAGTTTAAATTTACACAGTATATTATCTGGTCATACCAGAAAATTCCAGGTGGGAAATGGTACCAGGGGTTAAGACACACGTGGGCCTTAGATAACGCTCAGTCAATTCGCAATGTGCTCTAGTAGACGTATACTAGACAGTAGTTTACTTGGTAATACAAACTAAATCTGGAACTGATATGAATTGCACAATTTTTTGTCGTAAACAATCAAAAATCCTTAAAATTGCTAATTCACAAAAAAGATTTTGCCATTGAGAGCGTATAACAAGCTTACGGAAAGATATACAGCAAAAACCTACTGAAACTTTTTTGTAGATCCTATCAATAGCTATTTACAAATATTTTGAGATTTAAGCTAGCACATTCGGGTCAACCACTATCGACTCCAATAACAACGTTTTACAATACAAAATATTAACATTTATTAGCCAAACCGATGGAGATAGGGCAAAAAGTCCCTAGACATTTTTTGTAGGTCGCATTATTTTGTATTAATAGATTATTAAGTTGATCAGAGGGTGTAACTTAATCAGGAGTTCTCTACCAGGAAATTCCCGAGAGGGGGGTTTATTATCGGGGGGTTATAAGTACGCGAAGTACTTGTCTGGGAAATGTGTCTGTGCTACGGGAATATGTGTACAGTAATTTTTATTAAAAATAAAACGTTGATCTGGGGGTTTATATTACTTAGGAAATTATCATTCAATACCAGAGTGTTGACAATGAATCACTATTTCATTAAAGTAATAATTAAAAAGTACTCTGTCCCTATCTATTATTGACGCTTAGCTAACGCTCAGCCAATTGACGATGTGGGGTTGTAGTCCCTCGTTAATGTAGTGACACAAGTTAAATACGGAACTAGAACGGATTGCACAAATTATAGTCGCACCATATTTACAACTCCTGAAATTGCTAATTACGACCAAGATTTCCCAACTTTTAGAGAACTTTTAGGAGTTACGTAAGGTTGTACGACAGAAAGCTACCTAACCTTTGTTTTAGATCTCTAGATTGTCTAGTTGTTGAAAATTTAGGATTAAAGTTATGACCTGCTACCGCCTCCAGAAACAAAATTCTCACGTAAAAATTATAAAATATTTCCATTTAAACAGGTTTTTCGGCCAGACCTTTTAGGATAGGGAAAAACGTTACTAGACATTTTTTGTAGAACACGTTATTTACTAAAACTTTATTTAAATGCGTGTTTTGGGCTACGACCAACCGTTTAGCCGCTTTCAAGCCCGGAAGATAAATTTTAAGACGAAAATTTCCAAATATTTTCACCTGGTTGTTGATATCATGATCCAAATCATGTGTTCGATTTTCATTTTACTGGATGTGGATCAGATGAAATAGGTACAGTTGTTTCTGAGAGCGCCAAAAAGCAACTGTCACTGTTTGTCCAGTAAACAAAACCCCAATGTTTTGAAATTACTCGGGCATCAGAGATTCTAAAACATTGGACAGATAGATAACACTTTCGCTTACATCCTCCTCTGTCACAGTATATAAGGCATCGTGCACAAAAACATTTTTTTCAACGGCTACAGATTGGCCCTGGATGGAGAATTCACCTGGAAGTTCATCGGTGCACAAGTACCGGTAAGATTCTGATCCCTTAATGTTCTGTAAATACAGTCACCAGCGATGAGAATTGTATCGATGGCCGTTAAAGAAAACTCAAAACCAAGGGCCATCCATACAAGGGCACAAGCAGAATTCGAAGTGCACTGAGCGTTTTTGCTTGTAGGAAATAACTGTTCGTCTCCCTGATGGAAGGAGCCCTTCACAACACAAGAGAAAGACATTGTTATGTTAAATAAACTGTAATACAAAATATACAAGGAACTGTAGTGTTTGTAAAAAGCGAGAAAAGAAAACGGAAAGGAGAGCAAATTAGTATATGAATAGGTAAACCAAGAGGTTACTGTCAAGTGAAAAGAGATTCAATCTGAAACCAATAAGAAAGCGAGAAAATTTAAACAAAAGACGATCTTCACTCTTTCCCTATCTACTAATGTTGCTGTCACCCACGTTTTACAACTGAACCGTTCAAGGTAGGATAAAACTAATCGTGATTACTATCAACTTAGTATAGAATAACCATCAATAAATAAAACAAATCAAAACGTGAAATAATATAAAGGTTTTCCTAACCAGAAAACCTGCCTATCTTGCCTTGTTACGTACCGTACAGAGCTCGCTGCTCTAAAATAAACTTAAACTAGTAAGACAAAAATGAAGAGGAACTGAAGTGTTTGTAAAAAGTGAGAAAAGAAATCGGAAAGGAAAAATCATATATGAATAGGGAGACCAGGAGATTAACTGTCAACTAAGAAGAGATTCAATCTGAAACCAGTAAAAATGTCAGAAAATTTAAACCAAAGGCGATGTTCACTATGTCCCTACCTGCCAATCTGCTGTTGCTGACAGATTTTACTGACTGCGACTAAACCGTTCAAGGTAGAATAAAAGACAAATCGCGATAATTATCAACGTAGGATAGAATAACCACCAAGATATGAAAAGAATCAAAGACAGGTGAAATAATATAAAACTTTTACTTTTCATACCCTGCCTATTTTGCTCTGTTGAGTACCGTACAGAGCTCGGTGCTCCATCCCCTAAGATTTCCCATGGAAATATGAAGTCCAAGAAGGGTTTCTATCTCTTCAGTTGTGCATGGTTTCATTCGGCTATCGGTTTGTTGAGCATAAATATTTGTAAACTCTGCTGCCGATTCAAACAACGACCTTGGTATTTTTGAAAGTAAGCTAGTGGACTGGAAATAGTAAAAACATCAGTTTTAGGAGGTACCCGTTCAGGGGGATCCCTACTTGTATATATATACACTTTTTCCAAGAGTGTCACCACTCTCTTCATGGTGAGTTATAATGTCTAAAATAGAAGAGTGCCTACCTGAAGGTAGATCTAGCCCAATTTCACCCCTTACAACAGCATCAATTACATCATTAACTGTAACCATATTGTTTTGTTCATTCTCAAAATTGTCATCCATAACAATCTCTTCTTCAACTTCTTGTACTCTTGGACTAAGTACACCAGTTGGGCTGCACTCATCGTCGTCTTCGCTTTCGCCGACTTCTATTTCTGACAAATTTCCATCGCCAATCAAATTTAGGATGTCAAAATCTCTCAGAGGTTTCGCCATGTCAGAATCTGTGAAAAAACACAATCATTTGTAGCAAAAACAACAAATAAAAGTAATGAAAATCTTTGATTACTTGTATGTATGGATTTGAAACTCATATAGGTTAGGTCTCATTGTACAGTATACTGTACATCAAAAGTTACTCCAGCTTTGAAATATCTTACAAATGTTTTTATGTTATAGACACTACAATAATACAAATACCATACTTTTTAGAGTATAACTGCATTACTAAATTGTTTATTTACTTACCTTTACTTAGTTAATCTGCTTAGCTGTACACGCTGTCTAACCTCTCGTGCCAATGGGCTGGAACTGCTGGTATAACAATGCATTCCAAATAGTTACAACTATAATCAACAGGTAGCAGCACTCTTCAGATCTCTCAGAAAGGTACACTAGAGTGTACAATGGGAATGATTTTGCTTTCAATGAAGTAGAGAATATTGTGTATAGTATTTTAATTAATGTACAGTATAGTGTACAAATCGTGTTAATTGAGTCAAAATAAAACTAAAAATTCAGACTGACGAGGTTAAAATTAATACAATTAATTATCTTAATACACTTCTTTTGAGGTAAGAACGATGAGAGTCATTGGTTTTTTGGGAAAGAATGATGAGAGTCAAGCAAAGAAATGTGGTTATAATAAATTTATTTACATATTTGATACTAAGCTAATATGTTTTACAGAGTTTGATTATACTAATACTAAACTCTCTGTCATCAATTTGTTTGTTTCTGTGCTGTTTTTTTTTTTTTTTTTCAAAATTCCTTGATAATTTTATTTACTTTTTTGAAGATGCTTTTCTATTATCTGGAAAGAAACAAAATTAATTACAGTAGATATCTCCTTAGCAATGACATGGAATTTTCTGTTTCATAATATTCCAATAACATATTAGACGTTGGGAAAAATGAAAGATACAAATAAAATTCCACAACTTACCCAACAGTTACATCTCCATCGTCATCTGTTTTGTTTCCATCTTTAAATGTAAGTCCCTCGTAAAATAGTTGTGCCTCTCGAGGTAAGAACTTCTTGAGATCTTGTAAGTCATTAAACTTAGCTTTTGATATTTGGATTGCCTTATTGTACAAAGGAGATGGATGAAGATTAAGGCCATGTTTCATCTCAATCACATCTTTTTGGTTTTCTTAAAGCCTTTGTTTGTTCTGTGTCTTAGTGGACTTCCGAGTCATACTAGACATGAATGTTCCATTGTATGAGTCACGCACCTGAATCATTGTAGGCTTCATAATGTCAATTTCTATTTCCCTAACAGGACGTGACTTAAAGGCACACTTTTTTGGAAATTCAATCCGTCAAAGAAATTTGTTCACCCCATAAAAAGGCATTGATCACATTTTACAACAAAGAACGATGAAGGTTTTACCCTAGCATTTGCAATCACACTTATCCAGTCGTGCGTGTCCTCGATGTAAGATTTCATGTTGACTAGGCCCATTTTTCGGTCACACTCCATGTACGAGTGACCACGTATAGAAAATACCTATTTTAGGCTATCAAGTTGAAATAAAACTGATATGTGGTTGTTTATTGACAATCACAAAATGAACAACAAAGTAAGCAAAACGGAATAGAGTGAAATTTTTATTTTATCCTGCACATGAATCACAGAAAATAGTTAAATGACGCACTTGTGGATTCAAGACGTTACAAATGAAATCGTACAGCATGGACGTTACTTCATCGGAGCCTTTTTTACCTACCGTCTCATCATATGTATAGAATATGCTTTCCCTGGGTTGATAAGACATGGATGTTAAAAAGATAATAAGAAAGCTGGCGCTTATAATAAATGTTGTTTGTTAAAATATTGGGGACGTTCCGATTTTTTTTTTTTTTTAACCCATACAAATGGCTACTACTTCAATGCTTTTTTGAGCTGCTTTCCCAGCAGTTCTTTTTCTTTCATAAAATGTATCAGCTTTTTGAGGTGAACTTCATGGTCAATATTAAGTTTTTTCACGAGCTTTAAATTGGTCACAACTACAAGACGTATCGCTCCTTGGGTAGCCAAAACCAATATTATACTTGGTATTAAAATTGTTCCTGTACGAATCATACGACACAGGTAAGTTAGGGTAGGCCTCCTTATACAGATCATGTAGTTTTTTATTATCTAGTGTATCGGGTAAATAAATCTTTTTTGAGTCCTGTCTATTATAATGAGACCTGCGACCTCTAAGAGACTGCATATGCTCATGAACCTTATGTATAGTATCTTCATTAAATTTATGGGGACGATTGTTGTGGGTTCCACGAGCATCTTTGGTGACTTCCCCATTATTCATAAGCTTAGACTGAAGTGTCTGTACTCTCCTTGGTGTGATACCGTGAAGTGATATGAATGCTTTATAGCACACAGGTATTTCGACGAGATTGTAATTTTTCAAAAGCCTAACTTTGTAACTGTAAGAGTAGGAATGGATTGCAGGTTCATCTTTTCTAGGTCTTCGTTGTTTAATTAACCAACTAGAAATCAACCCACCCAAGTTCAAATGCTGCTCATTGTATTCAGTCATTGCATTGAACTTATTTATTATCACTTTTCTATCATTAATATCCAGTCTCAAAACATTTTAACCTAGAGCAGTGACAGCTTGGGCCTACCTCATGACTTTGTGACAATAGTTTTTTCTTGACATCAGATAATCTGCCTAACTTGGGTTTCTTCTTCGGTGTTGGATTAACTTCCCCCACTGACTCCATTCTTGCAAAAACTCAAAATAACTGTGAAATCAATAATATCTAACCATTAACACAAATCACATTCACTAGTTGAATCATAAACAGAACACCAACAACATCAGCAAAACCTCAAAAGAAAGAGCGGGAAACAGCTGTGGCTACCTCCAACACAACAAACATCCATTTGTTGACTCTCATCGTCTTTCCGTCTGACCCAACTGAGTCTCATCGTTTTTCTCCCTTACACTAAATCACTAAATCTAAGGGGAGTCGGATGGCCCTATGCTGCCAATGTTAATTTGATCAAGTTTGTGTACCTTTTTCTCAAAAACTATATAAGATATCAACATGATTTTTTGTAGTTACTTTTATTAGACTTTTATTAAGATTTTGACCCGGGGTTTTTTAAGTTATTCAAAAAATTAGTATGGTTAGGATTTTTTTTAAATACATTCAAAAAGTACAGATTTTTTGTAAAAAAGCTGTAATAAAAAATTTTTTTTATGAGAATTTTGCTAAAAGCCCGGGTCAAAGTGTGCTCCTTAATTTTCCCATCAAGTGAAAAAAAAATTGTAAAGATATCTTTAGTGGTTCCTGAGAAAAAGGTACACAAGTGGAAAAAATCTAAACTTTAAAGTTAAAGCCTAGTCTAATGCAAAACATAAACCTACCTCAGTGCATTCCAGCCCCATATGCTGGATTGTCTGGATCTTCCTCTGCCTCATACTCATCTTCCAAACGCCTTTTTGCTAATGTAGAGCTTTGTCTACACTTTCTCTCTAATTCTTCTATAGCTTTCTGAGCCTTTGCGATTATTGCTTCGTCCAGTTTTTTAAGGGCACTAACACATTGTTCACTCCCGGAACAATGCCTAGATTTGCTAAGATTTTACATCTGGCTATGTTTCCCAAATTAAAACAAGCCAAGGCTTCATACACACCAAACTCGAGTGTATTCCTCATCACAAATGTCCTTTTGGGAATGCGAGACCAGATCATATTTTTGAGCGACTCGCTCGGATTTTGAGTGCCTCCATGCAAACATTTCTTCAGAAGTTCTGGAGACGCTAAATCTTTGAAAATAGGTTTTATATCAGACATTACAGTGTCAGGTAAATGAAAATGTGAATCCTGATCATAAACGTCCTTATTTTCTTTTGCTTTCTGAAACTTGTACCAGCTACTTGTTCCTTTTGGGCAAAGTCCGTGTGCTGGATGTTGGTTACTGGAGCACTAATGAAAATAAACAGCCCATACGGCTTCTTTCATCTTTTGTAGGCTACCGGTATTTCGTCTAATGGCAAATCCGTAGTAAATTGCTATTTGTTTGATAGCAGCTCCAGTAAGTCTTCCACGACCACCTATTGTTTTGCCGTCAGAGAGTTCTTGCTTGCTTTTTTTGTTTTTTAGTTTGAGAAGGCGAGTAGACATCCTTTTTTGAACGTGCCCGACACATTCTAATTTTTCAATTATAAATTCAGGCCCATATGGTTTCAATTGCGATACAGTAGAGCAAGACGCAGTGTCACCATCACCAAGATAATTTTTGTACCTGACGTTATGTAGTGTTTTTGACCGCCTAAAAATATCAACCAGTCCGGCTACCTCCATACCTCCGCTGGATCCCATGTAATTAGCTGCACAGCTATCGAAATGTTCTTTTTCAAACCTCTTTGGGCATCTGCAATGTTTAGATAGTATTTGAGCATCTATTACTTTACCTGTAGCAACACTAATTGCAGTCACAACTCCATTTTGTAAGGTATGGTCTCGTCTCTGCCAAGAGCCATCTAGTGCAACAGTTATATCCCTAGACTCATCACTCGCATCATCATTTTCACTAATTTCTACTTGTACTGCTTCTTCTGCTGATGTTTTCATAGATTCTAAGCTCACTTCCTTGGTAGCATTACAAAGAACATTATTGTAGTACTTGAATGAAGCTGGAGGAGGCATGTTCATTACTCCACAAAAGGTTCGAGCGCCCTCTTCACATACGCCAACACAACGAAAAGCGTAGGCTAACCTAACATTTATTTATCCCTTTCCTGTGCTTAGTGCTGGGCTGTTTGATTCTTTCACACTAAAATTACAGTTAACACACATTATTTCTACTGTGAAACCTAAGCCTAATCTATCTTTTGCAACAAGGTCCAGTTTTGCTCCACAATGTAAACATACAGCTATTTTACCGAGTAAGTTTTGAACAGTCCTCAAATTGACCAAGTCATATTTTTCACCATTACCTAAATAGTCTTGGTAGTATGCCAAATTCTCACCAATTGTTTTCATACTTGAAGAATTTTGTTGCGGTACATCACTTTGAGGTGGGGTAGGCCTAGGAGAAGCACTAAGATCCACAGAATCACGATCACTTCCAGCACTTTCATCATTATTTTCTTCACGAACAACCACAACCTTACGATTACCTAGACATATAGGTTTACGCTTTTTATACACTTTAGATGATCTAGGCATTTTTACTAAAAAGTAATAAAGCAAACTTAGGATGTTACTAACCAATTCAAATCAACAACACCTTGAAACTAATCAGAATACATATTAATAATATTAATATAAAAAATAAACAACAAAACAGCTGTATTGTTGGGTGACAGCTAAGTTAGTACCAACCTCAGAAAATGAAATCACTGTATCACAGCGCTTACACAGTACTATAACAAAGTTAGACACTTAGCATGACAATGACAGCTTGTTGCGACAAAACCACCGAAAAACTCTCCATGTATTGATTGCTTTATAAAAAGTGATGTAAATTGAGTTTCACTCAACGGATTTGCATGAAATTGGTTTTAAAATAAATAGGAATATATTTAAAACTAAATTTAGTAAAAAAATAAAAATTGAAAATTTTGACCCAGGGGGTCATCCGACTCCCCCTTTAAATATCTCAGGACCCTCATCGTTTTCCCCCAAGGTGTTCTACTGAAAAACACTTACTGCTGTATTCTACAAGAAAACATAAAAACCCGAATTTTACTAATTTATTGACTCTCATAGTTTTTCCCGCTGACCCTTCAGATGTCCTACGGCACAAAATCTTAAAAATTACAGAAGATCGAGAGCAAAGGCAAGGCAAGTTTTCAGGTTGAGTAGACGGCAGTCCTGGTTAGACTACATTGAAAAAATAAAGATAACTATTCCTACGTCTGATCTTTCGAAAAAAACTACGTTCAGTTTGCAGCAGGCCCTCTCCACCTTCCATAATTAGTCTAGAACGTCGCGGTGAAATAGTGACAGATCCTCAATACAGTGGAGTCCCGCTAATCCTAACACGTGTAATCCGAACGTCGGTTAATCCGAACAGGTCCAGGAGGAATTATTTATAACGATAATGAACAGTTATAGGAACTAATTACTTAAAAAATGAAAACGGGTGCATCATTTCGTACATAAACAAAGAAAACTTTAATTACATAGACATACAGTATTTTATTAAGACAAATTGTGTACTGTACAGTACATAAATAATGAAGTTAAATACAGTACCAAATTGAAACTTATAGGTTAAGTATGAGTTAAATTCCTGTATTAAGTACTGATATTATTATTGAGTACAATATTAATTGTTAAAAGACATAAATTCAGTTATTGTCTTCTGTCGCATTGAAGAGAGTCTATTGGATGACACGTAGTTTCGCCATCGTGTCATAAACATGATATCGGCAGGTGTAGCAGTAGCCTGTTGCTCTAAGTATCGTAGTGCAAGGTTAAGCGCTGCTGCACCGTCTGCGTGTGGCACCAACTCTCCTTTATCACCCAGGTTCTCGTCGTCACTTCCTTCCTCCTCACACTCGATTGATTCTTGAGTGACTGCCGCAACTATGTCGTGATCAGTTAGGAATTCGGAGCACGCACCATCTGCTACCATCCATTCATTGACGTCTGTTTCGTCTGCTTTCTCGCAACCAGAAATTGCTTGAACTAGCCGTAACACATTTTCTCTATCGTTGTCTGCTTGGTTGTCTTGGAACGCAAGGGTAGGCCATAGTTTTGTCCAAGACTTCCTCAAAGTTTGGTCTGTAATGTTCTCCCAAGAATCAGCAATCCAATACACAACAACCTTGATGTTAGTTTGTTTTATTTTTTGAACCAAAGAGACTGTTTCATCTTCAATCATGGATGAAAACCGCAAAAACTGCTTGCGGTATTTAAGTTTAAGTGATTGCAACACACCTTGGTCCATTGGCTGCAATAAGGCACATTTGGAGGTAAAAATGATACTTTAATTTCATCACTAGAAAGTTCTTCGGTATTTGGGTGCGATGGCGCATTGTCAATCAAGAGAATAAATAGCACGTGGAGGAGAGAATTCATTGTCATTACTGAATTGTTGGACACGGGGTACAAACTCATCATGAAACCATTGTTTAAACAACTGTCCGTTCATCCACGCTTTTTTCTGGTTCCTGTAATAAACTGGCAATGAGTTCATATTGACATTTTTGAAAGCTCTAGGTCTAGCAGATTTCCCTATCAACATTAGTGGAAGCTTGTGATTACCAGCAGCATTAGAATATGCCATTATTGTTACTCGATATTTGCTCATTTTAAAACCAGGAGCATGGATTTCTTCTTTAGACGCCAAACTCTTTGTAGGCAGTGCTCTAAAGTTGAGGCCGGTTTCATCAGCATTATAAATTTGCTGTGGATAATAATTTCCATCCAATATCAAAGTTTCAAATGTACTCACGTATTCCCTTGCTGCATCGTGGTCAGATGAAACTTGTTCTCCTGTAATTGTCAACTGTCGTATTCCATGGCGCTTCTTCCATCGGTCTACCCACCCAGTACTAGCATGAAAACATTCACCGCTGTTCATTAATTCATTCAATTGAATTGCCTTTTCTTGAACAATAGGCCCACTTAAAGGAGTTCCTCTCTCCCTTTCCTGGGAAAACCAAACAAAAAGCGCTTCATCCACTTTATCATACTGGGATTGCTTCACTGCTTGTCTGTTTTCAAGAGTCTGGCCAGAAGAAGTAGCACAATATTGTTCAAGCTTTGCACGATTTTTCCTCCAATCACAAATTGTAGATTTGCCAACATTAAACTCTGTTGCCAATTTAGTCACACTTTCACCCTTATCTAAACGCTGTAGGGCGTCTAGCTTGTCTTTAAGAGTGACGGTAGTATACTTTCGCTTACTCGCCATAACAATCAGATCTCACACTTTTAGTACGCAAATAATCACAACAGTGGAACCGATGTTTGCACTGAGATGACAGACGACACACTGCAGACTACAGCGCAATGTGTGGCTATTCTATGAGTCAGTGTGTGTATTTATAGCACGCCGCGCCGTGGGAGGGGGAGTACAGTCTGACCCGTAGCGCGTGGACCCGTACAATATCCAGTACGCTCACATTGCTTAACAATAGAACTCTCACACTAAATACGGTAAATGTGCTTAGTATTCGCAAACACGTTTATTTGTCAAGATATACAATGCAACAGTCAGAAAACATGTTTTAATAAACAATGTTGATAATTCTATAACAAAATAGACCCATTCTCAAGTTTAAAACCGTATTTTTCTGTAATTCTGGCTAATCCGAACAATCACATAATCCGAATAGGGCTCGGTCCCAATTAGGTCGGATTAACGGGACCCTACTGTAGTTGCCAACTTGTTTGCGGCTCACTTTGAGCAAGTTTCAAAGACGTCGTCGTGTTTCAATATTTTAAAGCTGCTCAGGAAAAGTTGCCTATTAATTTAAATCGAAATAACGACACCCCTTTAAACCTTCCCTTCACCATAAACGAACTCGATTTGTCCCTTAAGGCCACATCAAACTCCGCACCAGGTACTGACAATATACATTATGCCATGTTGCGGAGCTTGACGGAGGAAATTAAGAAAGACCTTTTAACTTTATACAACAGAATTTACTTAGAAAATGTATTTCTGTTGTATATATTATGTATTTAAATGTATACATTTAAATGTATATATATATATATATATATAAAATGTATTAGTCTTCACTAAGGTCAGACGGAGGGAAGAGAGCGTCAACTATTTCTCCATCACTCAGCAGCCAGATGTCATCTTCCTCCATGTCTGAAAAAAAGAAAAATACTGTAAATCCGCATATTCTTGACAGTGATTCTTGATTGTTATAGTATACACTATAACGTTCCATATGTGGCACAACCAACTCTACAGTGTGTCCACGTTGTGCCACATGTGGCTCGACTGGTTTCAGAGTCTATCTAGGTTGTGCCATAAATGGAACAACCAGATAAATATAATTATTGATAATACTCTTATATTATATCACAAAATAATAGATATTGCTATGGAAACTACTTACTTTGGTGGCAATGAGGTGATTTTTCCAGCTGTCTTATGACGATTCTTCCCTGAGTAACAGTACAACCACGGATACTAGAACACGGTAGGGGTCACGCGCAGCTCTGCCGCGACTGATGACGTCAGCCGTTCACCAGCTACCACTGCCGGCCTATGTAAGCTGCTGTTGCTCGATACTAACCTTTTCTTTTAATGGGACTTTATATTACTATTTGTATTTGTTTAAATGGTGGATGTTAGTTTTATGCTATAGGCATAAACCTTCGTCTGAATAATAAGCTTTCCTTTGTTTAAAATGTTTGGTTTGTATATCTAGGCCGGTGGAATGTTAGTACAAAGCCTCCGAAGAAACGTCAACCTCTTCCACCATCTCGGAGGTCACTACTTTTTTCATGGGAAAGAGGATCCCACACGCTTAGGCCTAATAGACCTGTGGTACGGAGAAAACCCCGATAATCTGGTTGGTTTTATTCTATAAACTTGATTAATCACATTTCTCAAATCCGTTTTCTCTATTTACCTTTTTCACAAATCATACATTTGATTCGCGTACCTACTTAGACAATTTTCTTCATTTTGTGTGTGTTTTTTCTTTCGTCACTTTCAGTACGTTTGTGTCTTGTAATAGATCAAATGGTTCTACGTTTATTAAGTGATTTAATTCTAATAAACGTTCGTGTTCTTACAAAACACATTACTACAAAATCATCTCTTTCGGGGTACTTCATCTTGATTTTATCTTTCAGAGTTGTGAAAACAAATGTCCTTATTTACAGAACCTCCATGGAACCTTATAAATTCTTCCTCCATCTTTAACACATATTGCATACATTTTTCTGTCGGCTTCATTAGCGATCCTCTTGATAAAGCATAAAGCCAGTTTTTTTCCAGAAAATGAAACTCCTTTGGTCAAGCTCCCATAAAAGGCGAGCTTGTGCCTTTTCAGGTTCAATCTTTTTCAGTCTGTATGCCAAATAACCGGCAATCATTTCAAGTAACTCACGATTTTATGAATAAAGCTCTAGGTTGCGTTCCCCTTTTATGACTTCAAAATGTTCTACCAGCCCATTCACAGCAGCTGTGAATTCTTGATCATCACTGATATCATTAGCAGTCTCGGTTTCTTCTTGTAATGTGGCCTGAGGTTGTCCATCTTCTTGTGATGTGGTCTGAGGCTGTCCATCTTCTTGAGATGATACAGACAAAATACTAGCGCTAAGCGTTTCGACACCTTTTTCTTTGATACAGTTTCCAGTGGTAATTAATTCACTAGCGTTGCGGGTCAATATAAGTGTTTTGATCCTTTTGAGTTACTGTAGTAGGCAATGGGTGGTCATAAAACCTCCCTAGACCACGGATTTTAGAGGAGTAACTTTCTAGGATGTCCTGATTGCACCTTGAAGACATCACGTAAGAATAACCTTCTGCTTTCAAGTCTTTATACAAACCACGAAGACTTTCTATGGAAATAAGAAGCCCTTTCTGAAAAGGAAGAAAATTATCAGATTTATTTTTCTTTGTTTTCTCCTGTCTATTCTTTTTCGCATCTTTTTCTTTGACCTTTTCTTCAGAGCTTGACATCTTGGCTTTTTCATGGGCTTCTACTTTACTTTCAATTTTACTTTTTTTAATAACTCTCATAGTTAGGAGTAACTTATGAAATTTGTCTAGTGCATTGTCCTGATCAGCTATGCAGTTACCATAAGCACTTTTCAACTTGTAAACGCTGTCATATGGGACTCTAGAGTTTAACACATCAAAACCATCGTTAATTGTCATCACTGTTTCTCCCACGTGTTGGTCATCTGGGAAATTATAGGAAATTGCTTTCCCAACAGTCAGAGAAAAGAGTTCTCCTGCTTTTCGCACATTTTGCCTTTCAGTGCCAGCCACTAACAAATGTTGCATGGTCAATTTATGGGCGTACTTAAGGTCCCCACCTGAACTTTGTTTTTCTATCAGTTTCATAAATGGCTCCTTAGTAAATAATTTTCCACTTTCTAGTTCATAACCATCGTCAAGGAGATGATTTCTTAATAATTTTATTGCATGAGGCACGTCACAAAAGACCCAAATTTTCCTGTTTTCATTAGCTGGATTTATCATGTAAGAATGTTGCCAGTTAATTCCTAAATCAGATATTGTTTTTCTATTCGTAGGCCCCATGTCACAAACTAGCGCTCTGACTTTAAAACCAGTGCTTTTAATAACTTTTATGGTTTTTACCAAAAGTTCTTTTGTCATAACAGTATCAAAATTATAATAAATGGGTTGCATCCATTTTCCTACTAAGCTTCTTATCAGCACTACCTGGACATTATCATATGGTCCTCTAACAATCTCTTCTGTTTGATCGAAACAAAATTCATTTTTTACCTTCATCTCATCGAAGCTGACTACTACGTCCTTTTCAAAATCAGTCAAAGTACATTTCTGTGCTTTTAAAATATCAATGCTGAGATTAATAAATCCTGGTGGGACCGTAAACATTCTCAGACGATGTTTTATTGATTTTTCACTGGGAAGTGGGATTTTGAGGACGCCCTTCACAAAACCAACAGCTTTGTAAGAAATACATCACAAAGTTGTTACTTTGGCGATATCTTCGGTTGACCAGTTGGTGCATCTACCTTTCAGTAAAGCCTGCTGCTGACATACGGAAAACGTGCCCTCAACAGCTTGGCGCAATTGTTTCATTTCCGTCAACTCTTTGTTTGCTACACTTAAACGATCCTGTAACTCACATATTTGTTTTTTCAAAACATCGTTTTCGTTTTGTGCCGATTTGAGTTTTGAGTAAATCTCAGAAACATTACATTTGCAGGGAGCAATATTATCGTTGGTTACGTCAGCATCTTTTAATACGTCTAATTCATTTTCTCCATCGTCAATATTTTAATCATGTGATATATTTAAAATCTGTTGCGTTTCCTTGTGTAGATTTCTTTTTTCTATTCTACTTTTTCGTTCAGTACAGGACGCATTCTGTTTAAGGTCAGGAGCATAAAAGTGCTGATATAAATTCTTATGAGGGACTACGTCAGGTTTTAAAAGAAATTTCCTAGGAAGGTTAAGCAGCTCACTTTTTAAATCTCGTATGTAATCAGATTCTTCGAAGTGGGCTGAGCATACGTGAGCTACATCAGCAGAAAACAAATCTGCTCGTTTACATGCATTTATCCACTTAGATCTAGTTTCAGGGCTCTTCGGAAACCTATGAAATCTTATACCAAGTTCTTTTTGGTGTCTATCATGGTTACTGCAACTACCGATAGCACAACAAACCATATTCAACAACTCAACGGTAAAGCAAACAGTAAAGCACTAAAATATACTCACTGATGTACGAAGCACTGACAAGACGACTAGTTCACAGCACGTCTTAAACAGTACTGGCCGGGTGGGCGGGGTCGCGGTGGTGAACGGGTGACGTCAGTGGGCGGGGCTTGCTACTGCGCACACCGGCTTGACCCCTACCGTGTCAGTCTAGTATCCCTGAGTACAACAAACTCAGATGAAACACGTGCTTCTTCCTAACCTCACTTTTTCTAACAATAATGATTGGACACAGCTAGTGCTGCAGCCTAGCGGCGTGAAATCACACTATTATGTTCACAGATGTCCCACAAGTGGAACAACATGGAGTAGAGCTTAAAATTATTCTAACTTCACAGATTATAAACAACGAAATTGGTTGTGCCATATTTGGCACAGTATGCACTAAAGGGTTAAGGTTTGCACAAAGCTGGTCCTGCAAACAACTACATCATTCAATTTATATTCTCTCGTATATTTCCTTTTAGAATCATGTACCCTTTTCCTTTTAAAGGGTGCTTCTGACACTAAGCTAGAAATAAACATGTTTTGAGAATTATAATCACCCAAATCCCAAAACTTAAAAAAAATACTTTTTCTCATGTCTAACTGAACTTTTTCATGACACCTACAAGTGCAATGATAGTCTCTAAACTCTTTAGGACTAATGACATTACCATTTTGAGAAATGTACTTTTTATTCTCATTTTTACTCTTCTTCCTTACTTCCCTTGTTTGGTCTGGGTACTTCCTCTTTCTTCCTTTTTTTAGGTCTTCCTGTAACTGGTCTTTCTGGGTTTTCACTTTCCTCACTTAATATTTCTTCTTCTGTTTGAAATTTGTCTTGCAAATCCTGTTCAATATTATTATTTTCTGCTACACCTGCCGAATTTTCAGTCACTGCCTGCAATTCACAACTGTCCACAAGTAGCAAATCCTCTTCAATAATGTAATCTTGATCAACTTCTACTACATTTTCAGCCTCTGCCAGTACCACACTATTATCATCCATAAGATTAAAATTTTTCTCAGTATTACTACTTCCTTTTGTAACTTGTTCAAGGTTTTAGGCATTGAAAGTGCAATACCTAGATTCACCTGAAACAAAACAAATATGTAGCCTTGTAAGAGTTTCAAACCTAACACAAAATTCTAGATCAACAATTCCATGTATATTGTTAACCCTCCGTGAGTCGCATGAATTTCAAAACGCGAGAGGTCGCACACGGAGGTTACTTCCAGGTGACTAAATTAAAATGTTATTTTCACGAAACTTAATACTTTTATTTACAGTAATTTCAAAACAGTATGTAGAATCATATAAAAAAGGTAAAACTTATTTTAGTACCAAAATTATAGTAAAAAAATATGTATGTGAGTGTTTGAAATTACAATACATTTTAAATCAAATAAATTAACAAATGTAACCCTGATACTGTATATACAAAAAATGTCGTTTGTTAACGAAGTTTCTGATAACATACTAATCATGAAAAGAATACAATAAAAAAGAAAAGTACAAAAAATTTATATAATAAAAACAAAGAAGATTGATACACTTTTTCTGACTACTAAATCAGAGCTTATTCTGAGTCTGTGTGAACTTCTTCCTCACTTACTGCGCAGTTGACACACATCACTGGTGCAGAGTGCTCACGACAGATGAAGTTTTTGCAGCTGTTACATCTTGTTTTGGACAAACGGTTTTTCCTCCAGTTGCATGAGTAGCATCTACCTGAAGTGTCCTCATCAGCGGGTGCGGGGTCGTGCCTCTTCTTCATTCAAGTCCAACATCTGTCGAAGCCTTTTCTTGGTTGCAGTTGGAGTACTTATTACAGTTATTCTTGTTGCCATGTGTTCTCTGCATAGTTCTTTGGCTAAAGTTCGTAAAAAAAGTCTTCGCTTAGCCACAGGAGAGTTCACATTTTCTTTGTGAATAATGAATGAGTTCAATCCACCTACATTCAGCATTGAATAAAAGATCACCATAGACCATCTGTTTGAGATTCTTGCTACATCGTAATGTGAAACGTATTTATCCACTGTATCAACTCCTCCTTTGCTACAGTTATAGAAGAGTATTACCTCTGGCTTGCCATAGGTAGCTGAAGCTTCATCTCTCTGTCTACAGCTGCGTCGTCATGCATGGATGATAACAAAAACAACCTTTTTTATTTTGTTTTGCTTTGTAAGACACTAAAGTCATGTCTTTTTTGAAAACCAAATTTAGAGCTTCCTACGTCTCCTTGTTTTTTGTCCACAAAAGCTGGGGGGAGTTCTTTTTTATTTATCCTCAACGTACCAACAAGTGTTAGTTGGTGATTCCTCAAAAGGTCGACACAAAGAGGTATGAGCAAAACCAGTTGTCGACCGTAACATTACGTTTACTGCCTGATATTGGTGCTACAATACGTTCAACGACAGACTTTCCAGAGTTATTGATTGACCTGGTATGGGACCGTCTGGTTGTTTTCCAGGGTAGATTTCTAAATTGTTGGTGTAAAATGATTTGGCACAAACAGATGAAAAAACCTTAACTCCGTACTTTGCAGGCTTGTTTTTTTATATATTGCCTGAAAGAACATTTGCCCCTGAATTTTAGTAGCATTTCGTCAACAAGTGACAAACTCGCTGACGACATAATTTTTTTTCTTGACATTTTTGCACAAACTGTTCGAAAACTCTTCTTACTGGAGCCAGTTTATCATTGACTTTCCTTCGTGGCCCTGGTACGAATATCATCGAACCTCAATGCTCTAAGCAGTAATTTGAAACGCCTAAGACTCATGGCTAGTCTAAAGAATTCAATTCCGCTACCATCTGCTGCCCATAGGTCATCCAAATTTAAATGAGAGGCTTTGTATAAGCCAGCTAAATACAACAAACCAATAACACATTTTATTTCTTGAGGTGTTGTATTGGTACAGTCTCTTTCTCTCTGTTGTAATTACTTTTATTTTTATCAATCCAAATGTTCGTGCACTCAGTAATTTCTTCAATCATTTCATTACTAAAAAAAAAACAAACTCCACACTTCCAGAGGAGTATTAGCATTTTTTGCAGCATTACTGACGTGTCCCATTCTCATCAGAATAATATTCCTTTGTCTGTTGCGATTTTGTGGCTTGGGTTCTACATCCCATAACATCTTACGATTTTTACTCATGAAAGCTAACTTATTGTTTTGTCTGCGTACAAATTTCACCGTTTAATCTTTCAGCAATTGGTAAAAGCTTCTAAATCAGAAAAGTCATCATCGTCTAGTTTCTATTTCACTATCATCACCTAAGTTATTTTCTAAGTCATTTGGAATATTATCATTTACCTCATCTCCAGATTCATCAGGATCATCAATAATTCCATCGTTGACTGCCGCGTCATCGTCAAAAACCAATACTCTAGGGAACACTCCTGTGGGTCGTTGAACTTGTAATTCTTCTCGTTCCACACTTGCCAAAAGGCGAGCAATTCTTCTTCTTTCTTCGTCTGATTCCATTTCCACAACGATAAAAAAAATTATATAAAAAATGACTATACAAAAAAAAACTAACAATATATACACATAGACTAAATTATATACAAAACAGTAAAAGCAAACAGCACGCTTTGAAGTTTAGTCCCTATTTAGCACCAGTGCGCGAGAAGTCGCATACGGAAGTTGCCTCCGGGTGTGAGGACAATACACGAGAAGTCGCACACGGAGGTTACCTCCAGTCCACTACGAAAACTGAACTGAACTAATAAGAGAAAGTCGGCAGGGTTGGGGTTTGTTGTCTTTAGTTCCAGGAAGGAGGCTCGTGAGGTACGGCGGAGCGCCGACACCACACAACCTCACAAATGTCATTTATACTGAAAATCGTAGCTACCCGGAGGTTACTTCCGTGATGCGACTCACGGAGGGTTAATTAAAGGAGTAAACAGGTTAATTTTCAATAATCTCTGAAGAAATACTATGATATTATTATGAATTTGTTACCATGTTTTGAACACATTCCAGGTCATTGTTAGTGAAGGATACTGTTGATGGGTTAGTATGTTCTGCTTCCTCTTGGAATATTATATCCAAATTGGAAATATCAATAAGGCTTTCCTCCTGAAAACATAAAATTATATTAATGACATAGAACATAATAGTGCTCTCATACAACAAATAGTAGACCTATCAACACATTAAACCTCTACAAAAACAAGTAGGCCTCATGCCTTCTGTTTGGATTTTTGATATGAAAATTAGTTTTAAACAAGCAATAAGGATAAAGTTTATAGTCTGTACTACTGTATTTATGTTTCTCAACAAATTTTACAAAATTGAACTCGGTACTGAATAAATTTCAAAACTCTTCCACATTCATCTGACCAGGAAAGGCGTAACTATTTTTTCTATTCTTGTAACAGGCACTGGGAAATGGCAAAACAGCCTGAATGTCCATAAAATCTCAAAATCTATCATTTTCTTTAAACGCAAACTCAAAATGCAAATTTTAAGAGCATATTATGCATTTTTTTCCTAGCTCAAATCTGTTGTTAAAGTGATTTTTTCACGTGTATCACATTAGTCCCAAGTTTTAGGGTGGATCACAATAACCCCGACTGACCCTACTGAAAATTCGTTCATTGTACATCTACAAACATAATAATGTTCTATAGAAACTTAGAAGAAAAGGTTATTTACTAAAATAAACATACCATCAAGATAAGGTTATGTTTTGGTAAGGAGTTTTAAAAGTCAATTAAAACTTATAACTAATTGCCAATTTAATGTTTAACATAAAAATACTATACATTAAAAGAAAAAGACAACTTAAAAGCATTTAAAAAATTTAACCTTATAATAAGAACCACCTTACCTTGTTACCAAGAGCTGAGTATGTCTCATGTTCAATTCCAGTTCTCGAAGTGGATTTATTGGTTCTTGATTACATCTGAACAATTAACTTTGTTCTTCTGTTTGTACTAAAGTTAATTTTAAATATTCAAATTAAATTAACATCTATTTCATAAACTTTATCAAACCTTGCCAATCATAACAATGCAGTATGCTGTTACCTGGTTCCTTATTGCAAAACAGCTGATCTCATGTGTAACCAATATGCTGATTGGTTCTTTATGCATATTGGATAATGAAGGTGGAGTCCGTGAAGACCGAATCCGCCAGGGCCGAATAGTGAAATCGTCCGCCAAGACCGAAAACGATACTTTCTGTCAGCTCCGATTGATTCGACGTTCACGGACTGGGGGTCAAATTATTCTGAGCTATCGGACTAAGACATAAAATACTCGAGGCTCACGGACGATTCTAATTTTCGGCACTGAGATCTAGGAGGATTCGGAGTTGGCGGACTGTCTCGTTATTCGGTCCTGGCGGACTCAAATGTCTTTTAGGGGCGAAATTTCAAGATTCCTATAGAGTCGAACAAATTCGGAGCTCACGGACACTGATGTAGAAACTCTTCGATGTTGACGGACGAATAGTAGAATTTATCGGTGCTGTAGGAAAATTTAAAGTAGAATCTTCAACTGTCCGCGAACTCCGAATCAGTCCGCCAGGGCCGAATCAGCTCCAGTCCGCCAACGTCGAAAACAGCCCATTACGTCAACGCCGAATCGGGAGGAGGGGGCAGTCATGGAGGGATACAAGGTTGCGATGGCTGCTGGCTCCTCCTACTGCCGACAGTAAATTACAGAAAAATGTAGTAAAATTAACAGTATAGGGAACCCGGGGCGGAATGGGGGTACTTAGTAAATATATAATTTTTTCATGTAAAAAGGGTTGATTAAAAAGGCTGAAATATTTTATACATGTTTATTGAACATTAGCACACAACAAGAAAAATATTCATATCTTAACTAAACATCAATAATTTTTTTTTATATTTTGAAAATTACACCTATTACAATTTCCCGTTCTGCCCCGGGTATCGGGGCAGAATGGGGTGGTCATTAAATACATGTCAACATTTTTGAAAAACTTCCCTCCAAACGTATATTGTTAATTATAACTACTAAAACGTGTTTTGTCATAGCTTTTTTTTCCTAAGGCTACTTAAACTAACATCAATTGTTTTCAAATCCTATTCTCAGTCCTCATTCGTCACATAATTCACATAACAATACAGCTTCATCGTCCTCACTGTCTATGCCTGCGCATGAATTGTGAGCCCACTTTTTGCACCTACAGCACGATACCCACCCTTCTACTGATTTTGAATAGAACTCTCCACAATACAAACAGGCACAGTCTGCATCATCATCATCATCACTGTCATCATTGTCTTCATTTTTCTGCTCCTTCTTTTTTTCAAGTTTCTTTCAGGTTTTTTTCTTTAGTTTCCTTACTCTTCGATTTGTTCTCCTTCTTAAACAACCTCATTCTTTGCTTTTTTCTTGCTTGATACGATTTTTTTCTTCCCTTTCATTTATAGCCTCCATAAGTTCTCTTTTGTATGGCGATTCTGTTAAGATCGCAGTCTTCCCTTTTTTTCCGATTTGACCTCTTTGTGGTGGCCTTAACTTTGGGAATTGGCATCACAACTTCGGGTGAGACTACAAATTTGGATGTTTCCCCCTAATTGAGAGGCCTGGTTACCATATACCCAATGAGAGCATCCAGGTACACTCAATCCATCATTGAGCCGGGGTTTCTTTGCCGGTGTTTGCTCCTTATCAGTGCAAAAAACTTCATCAACATCATTTGAGCTTGCTGATTGGCATTTTTTAACTGGAATGTTCGGAGAAGGCTCTTGGATAAGTTCTTCACCTCCTTGGTTAAGATCTTCACCTCCTTGGTTCAGATCTTCACCTCCTTGGATAAGTTCTTCGCCTCCTTGGATCAGTTCTTCTCCTGGTGATAAGACAGCCTCTTGGGAAGGAGGTATTTCAACAGGAATGTCGGTTACGTCTGCTGGGAGAAAATCTTCCTCTTTGAAGATGGAGGGATCAGTAGGCCATATTCCTGTAGCTTTAAACGCACTTATGCCAGTTCTCATATTGGCGCATTGAATATAGGCTGCCCCAAAAATAGTCGATATCTGGAATAAAGTTACCACTTTTTCCTGGATTGCTCCGAAGCCATTTTCGGAGCTCCTCGCTGTAGTATCGACTTAAGGGGTTCATAAATGCAAACATCAAGAGGCTGAAGCCTCTGGGAGCAATGCGGTGGAATACATAGCATGGAAACCTCCATTGTCCCCTAGCATAGCCTAGCATAGTCAATAACGTTCAGGTTTTTAGTGTGTGTGTCGAGTGGCCGTCAAGGATAAGAAGAACAGGCGATGTTTTAGATGCATTAGAGAATGTAACAAACTTCTTGAACCATGCAAAAAAAGTATCTAATGTAATCCACCCCGAGCTGTGTACCTCTGCCCAACCCCCAGGAGGCAATCCCATCTCAAACTCCTGCTGCATTCTTTTCCTAGGAAATAATCAGCATAGGAGGCATGTACGCTCCACTTGCTGACATGCAAAGGAGGGCAGTTACAGTTTCTCCTCTGTCTGCCGAAAGTTAACAACCCAACCTGACTCTTTCCTTTTAGGCAATGATTTTTGAATTGCTCTTTGGGTTAACTGTAATTCCAGTTTCGTCGCAGTTTATATATGTGTGGAGGCAGTTAGTTTGTTTCTTGTCCACTACTTTTGTGAGTAAACAAAAAAAATTTGTCAACAGACACTTTGTTGAACCCCATAGCTCGTGCACCAGATGTTGACTCAGGTGTCCGAAGAGTTAAAGTAGGATGTCTCTTAAGGAAGCCTGAGACCCAATCTTGTCCTGCGGTTTGATTTATTAAATCTATGGCCAATGCCATTCCTTACACAGCTAATTGATAAGCTAATTCCCGCAAGTCTTTCATTGACAAACCAAATAACCTAGCCTCCATAGATTTTAAGTAGGTTACTAGCTCTTGTTCCTGCTCATCACTAAATACTTTTTGAAATTTTCCTGCTGATTTATTAATTTTATAGTCAGGGTTTTCTTTCTTCTTTTTTTTACATATCTTTCCAAAGTTGATTGGGGCACATTGAACTGTTGAGACGACTTTTTGTAACCGAATTGGCCGGAAATAACTGCATCAACTGCGTTATTCATAGACTCGTAGGACCATGATTGTCTATCCGTTTTTTCTTTTATAGTCTCGAACCATCTGAAATATAAAAAAATAGCCTAAGTAATATGGTCACCAATAAAAATGAGTATGGGGCAGAACGGGGTACTTCCCCGTTCTGCCCCACCCCGTTCCGCCCCAGTGATATGTTTTAGGTTTTATGGAGGTATGGTGACTCAAAAACGATGTGTAAAGAAACATTCTACTACGCGTAACATAAGCTAATTAAAATGTACTTCAAGTATCCACTAATGATAGTTGAGCTTAAAAGCTGTAAATTGACCTTACCTTGGTTCCAATACCGATCAAATTTGCAACGCAGAAGCACGAAAACTATCATCAGCACACTCACTCCGCAAACATCAACGAAACTAACTAAACATGGCTGCCGGTGTCGAGCCGAAGTGGCGTGATCTAGTTACAGTGATTGCCGCTAGGTAGAAGCACGTGCTTGACCTCAAAAATCTACATCTTCATTCTGCCCCGCTACCCCATTCCGCCCCGGGTTCCCCTATATTATTTTCGTATATTGTGTTATATTATTTCTTGGATTTTATAGAATTACTTTTTAATTAAAAGTTTGTTGTACTTAACTAATCGTGACGTGAGAACCAGAGGGTTCTATCTGAGTATTTGAAAAATGTTCAAGAGACTATTTTTAATGTTGAGACTCTTTCTACCCCATACAAAATTAATATATCTGGTTATAACTGGATGGAATAGGAATATGAACTCATACTTGGCACAAATATAATTTATTTATGCAAAAATTACAAAACAGTTCGTATATATTTGTGTTCTTAAAAATGTTTTCACTTAGATAGAACCTTATGGCTTTGTATAATATTTTTCTTTTTAGTTCTCTATAGTTCTATTTAAAAAACGCATTGTAGTGTTCAACATCGACAGAAGGCATCCACTTGTACATGCTTTTTAAATCATTAACCTTATCAGTTGACACAGAAAGCCTGGTTTTTGTTACCATTGGGTGCAGAAACCCATGGGATGACACATTTCTTGTTGGTTTCTTTTTGAGGATTGCGGCGTGATTCCATTCATTTTCACCATGGCTCAACTTAAAAAGACATGAAATAAGTTATTTTTATAAAATTTTAGCTGAGTTACTTTAGTGTATGGAACAGTTTTGTAATCCATGCTTTTTGCCACTGTTTGGAAATAAAAAAAAGTAGTTTTTCATCGTCTGTACGACATGATATGGATTTATTTTGTTTGCTGACAGAAGAACTCTCAGTAGAGATAGGGGTGACCAAACCTCGGATAAAGCCAAAACCTTTTCTATATTTGAGTGTATATTGTCTACCTCCTGAATGCAGGAGTAGCCAGGTGTAGAATATTTCAAAATGATGAACTGAATTCTGTCGTTATCTTAAGGGCAGTCCGACCTCCATAAGAACATAATGTTAACTTGGGAACCTATATCTCTGTAATGGTTATAGATAGAGTCCTGATTTTTATTTTTACTTATTTACTTATTTAGCTTATAATCTAGGTCTTATCATGAGGTTTTTAAATTTGAAAAAAAAAATTAAAAAGTTATAATTTTTTTATAATTTATTGTTATTATATTTATAAGTTATTATTTTTTATTATTTATTTTTTTATTAATTTATTTTTTTAACTAACTTTTTTATAAGTAAAAATGTTTACTGTGCCTCATTGACAAGAGATATTTATAAATTTCCCATGAGGGGAACTAGGCAATAGTAAGTAGAATACTGTATAAAAATTTGACTGGGGTAGGCCTAGTAGTTTTTTGAGTTATAGGGCCCCAAAGTTAAAAAATAACAAGTTTCGGCAAATCAAGAAAAAGCAAGAAGGTAGCATATTTTGGACTCATACCTTGGTTTAATGATGGCCTGCACTGTAGGAAGGGTTGTCTGGATCCTCTGCTTCTTGATACAGATCCTCCAGCTTCCTTTTGGCTAAAGTCCTTGATTGCCTGATTTTTTTTTTCAATGTCGGTAGCCGCTTTATCTGCTTTGCGAATCCGCTGGGTGTCGAGACGTTTTTAAAGCTAACCGCATATTCAGTCCTGGTTCTAGCCCAATGTGCTCTAAAAACTTTCACTTTGGAGCTGTACCCATCATTGAATGATAGGACTGCCTCATAGACACCTAGCCTAAGAGCACCTAGTGTAACAAAGGTGCGTTTAGGGAGCCGAGCCCAAATGACATTATTCATAGACTCATTAGGATTTTGAGATTTTCCTTTGAGACATTTTCTGAGTAGTTCTAGGCTGCACAAAGATTTAAAAAATAGGTTTGATTGCTTTCATTAGAACAGGTGAGAGGTGAAAATGCTGGCTGTGGTCATATTTAGTTTTTTCTTTGGCGGCTTTGTTATACTTACACCATGTGTCTTCGGTGTCTGGGCATAAAATATGTAAAGGCGTATCGTTAGTAAGACTGAACATGACAGTACAACGCCCAAACTGCTCGCCTCATGGCTTCCACGCTGTGTGTATTCCTACGGATGGCTAGTCCAATAGTATATTTGGATTTGTTGGATCGCCTTCCCTGTTAGCCTACCTTTCCCAGAAAGAGATTTTCCGTCAGAAAGCTTCAAGCCTTTATTTTTCATGATAAAGTCCCTTATTCTTGTCCCCATCCTCTTCTGGACGTGTCCTACACATTCCAACTTCTGAATGGACACATCTGGGCCATATGGTGCTTCTGCCACAACTGCTGCATAGCCATTGGAGGTCACCATCTCCAAGGTACTCCACATAGCGAACACCGTATTTAGTCTCGGATCTTTTGAACATTGCAGTCGCACCTTCAGCTTCCATACCTCCACTGCTACCTACATAATTTTGCCCTTGCATATTTCTAAGTGTTGGTTGCTTGTTCTCTGAGGGCAGTTACAGTATTTTGACATTGAATAAATATCTATTACTTTACCCGTATCTGCTGAAGTAATTGTGACAACGCCATTTAGCGAGGTGTGGCCTCGCTTTTGCCAGCTTCCGTCAACCGCAACACATAAGTCATTAGAATTTCCATTTTCAATAACTGCTTCTGTCACTGCTCTCTTCATAGAGTTTTCACACACACTTTCTACATGGCTGGACAAAAAACTGTTCATGTTGATTGAAACTTGCTGGGCGGAGCGGGTAAATTCATCATGCCGCAAAGAGTTTGGGCAAGCAGTATAGCCCTTTCCTATTACACGCAAGCCGTATACTAACCTTAGGTTCAAGTCATAGTAGCATTGTGAACTTTTGCTTGGTGCCTCAATAGGCCTAGGCCTAATATCTGTTGCTTTGGGACAGTTGTCAAAAGCTTTTGTCATGCCACAGCTACAGGAGACGGAAATTTTGTACTGCGAGCCCTGCTAATGGTTTTTTCGACTAAATGATAGGTTGCCATGACAAACCCTACACACTGCAACATCTTTCAAAACTGATTCTAGCTGTACAATGTTTACTATGTCATACTGTAAGGTATCAGTTGAATTATCATAGCAGGCTAGGTTAGGGCTCAATTTCTCATTGGATGTGGAAACAACTTTGGGTGTTCTAGGCCTATCCTCTTCATTACCTGAAGTTACTACTGTTTTTCTTGCTACGAACAACAGTCTTCTTCTTGTAAACATAGTTTCTTAGTTCCTACTCTCTTCTTATTACCCATTTTAATCTACATTCAATTACAATAAACTCCTTTACAAATAAAAAAACAACAGGGAAACTTGCAAATCACAAAACACAGTATTTCAAAACTTCACAATAACCTCCAACATAAAAATAATAACAACAGATGACATCTGTCATATTGCTGACAGTGTGTGATATCAGCTAAAACCAGACTAAAAGCAAAACAGTACCAACATAACAAAACCAATTAATATCTATTTTATAGATTGTTGTTTACTATAAGGAGTGCGTGCTCAACGCCCAAACAAACAGTTGCAAGCCTTTATATATATATTTTTTTATATAAGGTTAATATTATAGTAATAAGGTATATTATATACCATTTTAAAGAGAAAATTCTAAAGAATATTAATAAATAAAAAACCAAAATTCCCCAAAAAAAATTTTTTTTCATGTCAGACTGCCCTTAAAGGAAAGATGCTACAGCAGAAGAAATTAATGACTTCGGTTTTGTGGCACACAACTATCACTCCAACAGATAATGTCTTTTGCTCCTGGATAAAGAGGACTTATTTTCTGCAAAAGTTTAACCACTGCGCTAGCGATATCATTTCCCGCACGACCACACAAACCCTCATGCCATATTGCACAAAACCCATGCTTATTAGTACCATCTGACGCATGGGCTGTTAGATTGTAAGTATTAATCTTACGTTTATAGAAAAAACAGCTAACATTGGCTCGAGGCAAAGAGATGACGTTTTGAAGGTCAAATCAAATTGCTAAGGTTTTCCTCTCTTCGTCTAACTTTCTTTCTTGCCCCATGATGTTTTCTTTTTCAACAATGTGCATTTCATACTTTTTGTTAAGCTCTGTCGTCAATCTGTTTTTTTTCGCCATTATACATAGATTCCTTTAAGGGCACCAAGCTGTTCTCTTCGCAATTTTGCACATAGAGTTGGAACAATTTAGATAAATTAAGAGTACCACATAAATATTCCTTTTTAGTTGATGCCCTGCAGTAGTGTGACTCAACACGCGGGAAAGATTCTATATGTTTTCTAATCACATCTTTGTCACACTGTTTGATTCTGTCCTTACTTTTTTTACCTCTTTCATCACGTTTCGGTGTGTTTGACATTTTGTCTTTCTTGAAATGCACATTGTAGACTGTCTTTTGACTTATACCCAAAGTTAAAAAAAAACTTTTGCACACTCTTGTCTTTTCATTATTTACAAAAAAAAAATAACTAAATGCATTCTTTTTCCTTGTTGAATTTGTAGCTATGTTTTGAGTGGAACTACATTGGGAGTTTTGTATTAAGAAGTGTTTTTTCCCATTCTCATCAAGGGTGTAGTAACTTATCATTATAACATCCCTATCATCCTTTGATATTTTAGAAAAACATTTGTATTTGCATCTGCAGTCCTTATGCTCAATTGTTTTACTTAGAATTGTTGTACCTGTAGTGCTTATGTATTCTTCTCCACGTTGGCGGTTGATTTTCCGAATATTCTTCTTCCAATTTTCAGGATTCCTCTTCCTTTTCCCTTTCTTCTTTTCATGGGGGTTAGCTTTTCGGACTCATTTTCTGATTCTGACCCAAGCAAATATTCAGACCCACTACTGTCTTCTGAATCATATTCAGTTTCTGAATACTCCATTTCACTTTATAGTGCACTAAATAACTGTAATAGATCACTTATGAGTCAAATAATATGATACATAACCTCAAAATACCTTGCTGTGTGAATATAGCAACAGTAACAACATCAGCTGCTGTCCAACTAAGTAAGCGTCAGATAGAACCATATGATTCTCAGTGCTGCCAGCTTTTTCCACGTAGAACTAAATTGCCCTACTTATAATTTCCAAGATATACATAATTTGTAATAAAATGCACGGCTAACTGTCAGATAATGTGCAATAACATGCAATGTGCTGATAAAATTAAAAATTCAAAAAAACCCAGATAGATCTCTCTGGTTCTCATGTCACGTAATGTAATTGATATTTACCCAAATGTAGGTAATTATTTTTAAGTTACTCGTATAATTTCAATACTACCATGAAACATCTTTAACCTCATACACCACTACACGAAAGAATTCTAGGTGTATTTTTTTAAACGAAAACATTACTTTATAAAAGGGTTTTATCTTCAGTTTGTTGAAGAACTTACCTTGTCATCTATTAACACATAATAAATCTACACCCTCTTCGTTATAAACGATACAACGGCGCAACAAAACATGCGTTAGAACTAACACAAAACATAAGTAGAATGGTTTTCTAAAATTAATACCACATTGAATCTTCCTTTCACTGCAAAATTTACAATTTAATATGGTTTTACTGCAAACCGTAGTATTTTGCGTAACAAATTCTTAATTGTAGTGTGATAGCAGTAAAATTTCTTTAATGGGGAAAAATATTACGCATGTTTGCAATCATAGATTGCACATATTTTATTATGCTACTCTTTCAACTTTTATCTATTACAAATTGTGAATTAAGTTTTATATCCAATACTTAAAAAAATATGAAAACAGTTTTGAAAAACTTTTTTTATACTTCAAAAATTGAAAACCCAACCAAGGTTACAAGACACATAAAACCAGTTAATTAAGTTTTGGTACACTGACTTCTTTGTTAGGATTAGATAAGATCATAACGTACGTATTATTGTTATATATGTTAGTTTATATACAAATTTTCATCTATTGTAGCTTATATGCATTTCCCAGCTACTTGTTAGCTAATACCAATAAATAAAGTACCAAATAGATCTTTTGGCGGTTTCCCACTAATCCTATCCAATATTACCATATTACATAAAGCAGTACATACAGTAGTAGAGATCAATCTTGTCTTAAAGTCGCGGATAAAGACAAGATCAATCTTGTCCACTGGCGGGCCCGCATATCCTATCTATTGCATCAGGCTGAGCTTGCTTTAACCGTGCATAATAGTACGTAGATAAACATGAATTTTGTTATTCATTCGTGTCACAATAACGGCCTCTTCTACATTCACAAGGTGTAAAATATACATTAAGGGAATACATAATGTTTTTCTTTTCAGAGTTAACAGAGTACTCGGTTTATCAATATTGAAAATATTCAATCTTGTACTAGACTTAGGTTTAGTGGCTCATAATCCTTTGATCACATCGATAAGTGCCGAAATCAATGAATCTGGTTTAATGGTAGTTTTCAAATGAGTTGCAAATATACTCAGTCAAAACATAGTCTATGCATCAAAAGTTTTACATCATTGTAATACATCTTTCAAAAAGTGCACGAATCTTCCACAGTACTTGTTTGTATTATTCATTTAGATCATCACAGTGTTGCAAAACGATAGCGCCATTGAGCTCTCCACTCCCAATTCTGAATCTCTGTCTCCAAGTAATACTGTCTTTAAAATCCAACATGTTTGTTGTTATGTATAACCTATTTTACATTGTCTCTGGATCATCCGAGATTTTCGTTATCCGAGGTAGTCTCGGTCCCATTTACCTCGGATAGGCGGGATTCTACTGTATAGTTACAAATTTTAAAACAGCGTTTGGATGCGTATTTTTGTCTTTAAAATGAGATTTACCTCACAATATTGCAATCAAATATAAGCTCGTAAAATTGCTTGAAGTTTAACATTGTTCTCATAGGGAAAAAGTTAAAATGCCACCATTATAGCCGGCCGATCACTGGATAACCTGGAATCGCTTATCAAGTCTGTAAGTTGTTCCTTTAGTGGCAGTACTAAAAAAGTACTTTTGAAAAAAAAGAGTAAAGGGCAGTAAATGGCAATACACAGAGGAACAAATGAATTTAATATAAAATGTATATGTGTGTGTGTGTGTGTGTGTGTGTGTGTGTGTGTGTGTGTGTGTGTGTGTGTGTGTGTGTGTGTGTGTGTGTGTTCACAGTTCACAAACTCTTTATTCATTTTAATATAAGTCACAATACATTGTCCCAATGCACCCTGCAAGGTGCGTGCGGGAACCTAAACTAAATAATTATATGTCCATTTACTGCTGACTTGCTGCATTTTCTTGTTATGATATTTTAATTTATATAAGTATAGCCTGTTTCCACTGCAATCAATACATTTCTCTGTTTTACAGTTTTTCAATAATTACATTTGGTTACTGAAACAAGAACAAAAAAACTATATTTTACCTTAGTTCGCACAACACAACCGCATACATACACATGCATTATACGCATTTGCATACACATACATATGGCACTACAACAAATAACCATTATATAAACTATGAGAATTTACAACGATATAAACTGTGAGAATGTATAACAATGTAAACTATGAGAATGTATAACAATATAAACTATGAAAATGTATAACAATATAAATTAGGAGAATGTATAACAATATAATATAAATAACAATTAAATAATAACCAACAACATATGTACACAACCAATAAATTAACAAACAATCAATAACCAGACAATTATCTTAATATGTAGTATACAGATATAACAAATAAAATTACAAATATATTATCACAATATTTAACATATAACCAATCATAGACTTATATATGAAGCATATGGTAACCTAACCTATACAAATGGATCACATTTTTATTCAGGGATGTTGTCGGAAATAAACTATATTGCTTTCATTTTGACCTTAGGCTTTTTTCAAAAATTAATTCATTGCCGCAATCCATAATGAAACGGTTAAATAAACTTGGACCCAGGTAGCATAACTGACGTTTAGAAGTACTTGTAGTAAAAAAAAGGTGTTTCCAATTGTAAAAATTGTGTGTGTGTGTGTGTGTGTGTGTGTGTGTGTGTGTGTGCGCGCGTGCGTGTGTGTGTGTGTGTGTGTGTGTGTGTGTGTGTGTGTGTGTGTGTGTGTGTGTGTGTGTGTGTGTGTGTGTGTGTGTGTGTGTGTGTGTGTACAGGATTAATAAAAAGTCTGGAGACCCCCGACTAATGTTGTAACGGCTCACACGAGAAAAACTAAACTCGCCACACATTTATGTTATACTATGAGGTACTTTTTGGGTATAATTACTGCTTCATTCACAAACCCAAAATGGGGGATTTTGGGGGCAGATCAAAAATTTTAAATGTAAAGAAAGCCCCATCAAGTGACCTGTCATTTTCAAGCCCCTGATAAAAGAAAACAAACAACGCAAACTAGAGGTCTCTATCTTAACCCAGTAAAAAATGACTGCCAATTAAAAATTTTATAAGTTAGAATAAACTACTTACAACATAGGAATAAGTAACTTTTGGGGCAGCTAAAAACTGTCACTTTTAAGCAACACTCAGTTGATCTCTCATTTTTTAGGTATTCATAAAAGGTACAAACTACGAAAAGTGGAGAATGCTAATGAAACCCGTATTTTTTATTGTTCCCTATAAAGGAAAAGAAGAGATATTTAATAAGAATTTTATAACATAGTTATGTATTTTTTAAGCAGATACTATGTCATTACTTACCAGCTTAACGTTTCACAAGGAGTGTTCAAATTGCTTCCCCTCAGCGGCTTGACAATGCGCTAGTGTGGTGCAAACATGTGATACAAAGCGCTGCAATGTTTGTTGAGGAATCCCATGTATTTCCTGTACAACTCGATTTTTCAGATCATCAATATCTCGTGGCTTTGGTTTGTACACTCTGTCTTTGACATAACCCCACATGAAGTAGTCGAGTGGTGACAGGTCTGGTGATCTGGTGGGCCACTCAATAAACCCACGTCTACCTATCCATCGATTTGGGAAAACATTATCCAAGTAAAGGCGGACTTGCCGGCTATAATGTGGAGGTGCTCCGTTTTGTTGGAACCAAACTGGTTCAAAATCATCTCTGGATACCTGGATTGCTGGAATTATTTGTTGTTGGAGCATACCTAAGTACACATCACCAGTAAGGTTCCCTTCAATGAAAAATGCTCCAATAATTTGTCCTCCCATCATACCTACCATAACGTTAATTTTTTCGGGACGTTGAGTGTGTTGTTCTTACACCCAGTAAGGATTAACATTACTCCAGAGACGAGAATTGTGTCTATTTACTTCCCCGTTTAGCATGAAGGTTGCTACGTCACTGAATACAATATTATTTACGTTTAATGTCTGGTTATCTATTTTGCTCATCATTACATCACAATATTGTACCCTTCGATCGAAGTCATCTTCGTTCAGCTCGTGTACAAGATTAATTGTGTATGGCTTGTATTTATTTTCATGTAAAATCTTACAAACGGATCCCAGAGAAATCCCCACTTCTCTTGACAAAGCAGTTGTTGACACATGCGGGTTTTCAACAACAGACATCAACACCTCCAGACAATGGTCTTCAGTTATTGCTGATCTCGGTCTTCCAGACTTAGGCCGATTCTTCACTGAGCCTGTTTCTTCACAACGTTTAATTGTTTTTTCAACAGCAGATTTTGTTATAGAGTTTCTATCAGGAAATGTTTCATTAAATAAATGTCTCACTTGTTCACATGATCGAATTCTATCACAATATCCACGCATCATTAACAATGTAATACGTTCCTGTTCGCTTAGCTCCATGATAAAATTAAGGAATAATGTGACTCAAGTCAGTACGGCAAGACAATGATGGTATTGAAAACATGAAACAATGATAAGACTAGTGTAAACAACAGATAATTCGGGTCAAAGTTCATAACTAGTGGAATGTAGTCTTCCTGCAGTTAGGAATTCCCAATATTACTTTAAACTTTTGTTATTTGCTAGGTTTGATATTTAAACCCATACTTCGTTTTGAGATCGTTTTGCCTTTTAATACCTAACAAATGAGAGATCAACTGAGTGGTGCTTAAACGTTACAGTTTTTAGCTGCACAACAATCAACACATAGGCTATAAATACATTTGAAATTAGAATCTATAAGAAATAAGAATCTATACATAAGTAAAGTAATATGTAAAACATTAACAATTATTGATTTAAAATGTTTTTTAAACAAGTACCCAAAATAACAAAACAATTATACAATATCTTAAAGTAGAGTAAAATGAAACATAAAATCTAAATAATACAAGAAAATTGGAACAGTAACTATAAATTAAAAATATAAACTGTACTAAAAATTATTAATAAATAAGGCTACCAAAATGTTCGATAAATCCCAGTGCTGTTGTGCCTGCATAAAGGGCAACGAGGGATGACCTGGAAGGTAGGTAGCCTGTCAGTGCATTCAGCGCACAAACACACATGACCACAAGAAATGACTACGTGTGAAAATAGAGTAAAATGAAACATAAAATCTAAATAATACAAGAAAATTGGAACAGTAACTATAAATTAAAAATATAAACTGTACTAAAAATTATTAATAAATAAGGCTACCAAAATGTTCGATAAATCCCAGTGCTGTTGTGCCTGCATGAAGGGCAAACGAGGGATGACCTGGAAGGTAGGTAGCCTGTCAGTGCATTCAGCGCACAAACACACATGACCACAAGAAATGACTACGTGTGAAGCACGCTCCATCAGACAAACTACGCAGTACCTTCCAGGTGCTGCCTGAGCGAGTGGCGCAACAGCAGGGCCAACCGCTTGCACTTCAGGAGGCGGAGGCGGTGGGTGGACTACCGCTGCATGAGGCGGAGGCGGTGGGACGACTATTGCTGCAGGAGGCGGAGGCGGTGGGGCGACTATTGCTGCAGGAGGCGGAGGCGGTGGGGGCGACTATTGCTGTAGGAGGCGGTGGCGGTGGGGCTACTACTGCTGCAGGAGGCGGAGGAGGTTTGGCCATACTGCTGCAGGAGGCGGAGGCGGTGGGGCCACTACTGCTGCAGGAGGAGGAAGTTCCCTACCTCCATCGGGGAGTGCAGCTCGTGGGTGTATATGTAACATACAAGGGAATGAGTAGGAATGAGTTTTGAAACATGCAAAAGTATGCCAAGGATAGAAAGGGGTTCATTAGTTTTCTTGAAATATAATGTACACAAACCTTTAAAGCCAATTTGAAATATGAAATTGCTGTAATAATTATGACCTCCTTAGGTGTCAAAAATGAATTACAACAAATTGAAAACAGTAAATTTACAAACCTCAGGGGCAGGGCGACTATTTTGCTCAGCTTGCAGAAGTGGTGGTGGAATGGTTGGTTCTGCTGCTGCTACAACGGCGCCCATCATTGCCAGGGATTGCCGCTAGCCGCACTCGCTCAGCTCTCATTGTGTCGGCTAACGACAAGGTATAGTGCGACACGCGGTTTAGGAACTGCGCCTCATTGTATCTCCCCTGGATCAACATGGTTGACGCCTGGTGTATTGCAGCGTCTTGGCGCATGTAGGCACGCCTTCTTTGGCGAACATGCTGTACGCCATTCGCCATTCGATTGTAGTCCTGCCACTGAGCATTTTCAATTTTCCTGAGGTTATCTGTGAAACGAGATAAACAACCTCAGTTTATTGACACTTGTATAAAATATGTCTTAGAGAAGGCATAATGGAAGACCATAACTACTATAACATTAAAAAGGAGTAGACTTCTGTTTTTATTAGTTATAATTACAATATTACATTGTCTATTTAGACATCAATTGGAAAGACAAGATAAATGTTCAAATTCCGAAGTAATGCTTAAAATGCAAATAAAAATTCAAAACATAAAACCCGGTTTTTTTAATATGAACGTATAGTTATTTTAGTTGCAAGATTGAAATTAAAAGATTAACGCACTTTAATTGACATTTGCTGAGCGTATGCTTTAAATTTTGAATGATACTTTATTTTTTACATAAAAAAGAATAGATCTATGATATTATGTGTATAATGGAATTTGGCTGAGCGTCATTGAAACCTATCACCAATTAGGCTAGCACAGCTTCTCTTTTTTCTGCCGATAGGATATAAATACTTTACTTTCTGTCTGTATATCTATATCTGTCCGCAGGACGTCTAAAGAAATGGCAAAAAAACTCCAGGATGTGGCCCCATTGTCCTTAATAGGCTGCTGTGGAACGCCTCCAGAGCGTTGTTGGTCCGGTGCGGCTCGCCAAACACGCTAAATCGATTCGCTGAACCGACCATCCGCATCCAGAAATTTTTCATATAACTGCAATATACATAAAATACTCTATAAACTATAAAAACAGAAATTCTACCATGACATAGTTTGTTACAATCGAAAACAATAATTTGTCATACCGATATTGTTGTGACTATATCTTGAAGAAAGAAAAATGTACAATACAAAACATAAATTACCTGTACCAAAATGCATAAAAATTACTCGAGAAGGCTTAAATTGTGATAACTTCTGAGAAAAGATTTTGACAATTGCTGGAAGCAGAGTAATTATATAGGAAATCTAACAATAAACTAATTTTGAACACACGAGAAACACCAAGGGCTAGCTTTTAATACCAAACATCCTGATAAACTTATCGAAGCAGTATTCTGAATCTGGCAGCCAGACCGTGCAGCACTGAGTAGTGAGCTATGACCCTGAGGCCAAGGGCTATTCTTTCAGCAGGCAGCAAAGCTAATGACATTAACATCTGTAGAGTCTTAGCAGCCTCTACGTTGGTGTCGACTAAGTGTTGGAGGCGCATGCGATAAATTGCCTAAAAACGTAAATTTTCTTGTATAATATAACTAATTATATGTCACCAGATAATAAATGTCCACATTTTTCCTTTATACAGTTTAAATTAAAAATTTACTGTAAAAATAAGGTGTTGCGATAAAAGAGGCACAGTAAAAAAGCGCATTGCGAAGAAAAGGTCCAGTTAACCCTGTTGGACAAAAGGAATTTAGTCTCTATGTTCGTAGAAAAAAAGGAATGTTACGCACACACAGAGCGCTCTCTGCCCTGAGCTTAAATTTGGGTACTATCTCGAGGAATGGTTATAGTAAAACAATATAATTAGAGTTAAACTTAATAAGTTATTATATATACCTGTGCAAAATGAAAGAAGCATCCGGCTACTCGAGCATTAGGCCAAACTAACTGAGCAGCATTGCTCATAGCCAATTCAAAATCAGTCAAAATGACCTGCGGATTCCAATCAGGAATAAATTGTTTTAAATATGTGAAAACACCTTGGTAGGCCTCCTGTGTCTTCCTCGTCATAAGCACAAAAGCTACCGGAAACAGCTGAAACACGAAGAATAGTTTGTTAGTTTTAGTAACTTCCTGGGTCATTACAATTGAAAATTTGTCTACATGATCTCTTTAATCGATGATAATATCTAGTTAAAGGCGCGTTATCACTCAGGCAACAATATGCGTCATGTAGCATGCTACAAGTGTCGTTCTGTTGCTATATGTGTACCGTGCGTCTTCATACTTTGTTGCAAGTAGTTTGTTGCCCAATAAATATTTTGCCAGTTGTCACTTGCTACTTGTCGCCGTTACTTGTAGCAAGACCCAGAACATTTCAAGTCGTGCAACATTTCTCTGTCAGTACTGTGCTAAAGGTCTTCAGAAGCAGTGATAGCTGGTGTTTATTTGATCCTTCAAAATGGGAGAAAAAGAAGTAGGAAGAAGCCTAGGTGGTGGATCAGAGATTTATTTGTTAAAAGCGGTGACAATCGCAAGGAATTTTTTGAAAAACTCCTTTCAAATGATGGTAGTTTGCTTAAAAATTTCACACGTATGAATAGGCAGGATTTTGACTACTTAATCGAAAAGGTCAATCCTTTGGTGAAAAAAGCACACACCAACAGTCGGGATGCGATACCGGTTCAAGTGCGAGTATTGTTGACTTTACTGTACCTAGCTACTGGTGATAGTTATGCATCTCTTATGTATCTCTTCAGAATTTCAATCCCAAGTATTTGTCGCATAATACCTGAAGTATGTCAAGCGTTTATTAACGTTCTGCAAGATTTTATAAAGGTAAGTTCCAGAAAAGTTATCCTATACTCTATATAATTATACATTATCTACACTCTAGAGGTTGGTAGGATGGAAAGGATAACAAGCCTGATTTCAACGAAAAGCACTTGAGTTAAAACAGTTTGAATTTTTTCAAGCAAAGATCGGTTACCAGATAATTTAAATAAAATGATAATGACGGTGGGAGCTAGATTCATAGTCGTATCTTCCAGCACTTTTGCATAATTTGAAGTTGTTGAGAAACTATTATATAAATGTAGGCCTACTCTATAAATAAATATACGTTAAGTATCGAAACGTCAAAATCAATATGGTATTGTGAAAATATGCCTAAGCAAAGACTATGGTTATAAAATAAGCTTCCTTGATAATATAAATTCAATGAAACATTTAAAACTATATATAACTTACAGGTATATATTAATATAATTTATGTAGGGTTAGTAAATATAATAACGTTGCATTTAATTCTTTTGATTTATTGAAGAAAATATTTTAGAACATTTTAAATCACAATATACATATGAATAGTAACATAGTAATTTTGTTATGCATTCATTAGATCAAACAATTTTTGAAATTTGAAAAATCAGAATCATACTCGACGACGTCACTGTCAACTATGGGTGATTGAAGAGATGGAGGTCGAGATACACAACTCGTTGCACTGGAAGAGGTAGTAGCTATATTCCAATCGTGTGAAGTGGGTGGTTTTTCATTATATTTTCCCATAGCTGCTTCAAACAGTATGTTGTTGATTAAATGCTTAACAATGGTCCTTGCTCTAGGCTGAAGAGCACGCAGTTCATTCCCAACATGTTCACCATAAGTTGTGCATTCATCCTTCTTCATTGCTTGTTGCAATCCAATATACGCTTCTTCTTCACGTTTGCTGTAGGGTGATTTTGGTTTACTCGTTTTGGCTCTCTTTTTGGGTGAAAGAAAGTGCTTAACACTGACACCTTCATTGCCTCCTTCAGTTGGTAGGATAGTATTCTGAGTATCAGATGTACTCATTTCAGACGCTGCATTGTCTTCTTCCTGAAAAGGTAAGAAAAGCGAACTAGAACTCACATGCTTCAATGACATGTTTTTGGTTTTTATGTTGCAGATGCCACAAAATCAAATGAGTGGAAGATAATAGCTAATGATTTTGAGATAACCTGGAACTATCCAAACTGTATCGGAGCCGTCGATGGGATGCACATAGTGATTCAGAGCCCAGTGAAGAGTGGTAGCTTGTTTTTCAATTATAAGGGGTCATTCAGCATTGTTTTGATGGGGATTGCAGATGCTAACTATTGTTTTCTTGTACGCAAATATTGGTTGTCAAGGAGGATTTCAGACGGAGGAGTATTTCGTCAAACTTCATTTTATCAAAAACTGCAAAAAAATGAACCCTCATTACCGACTGCACAGCCTCTTCCAAGAAGTGATGTGTTATCTCCTTATGTTTTAGTGGCAGATGATGCGTTTCCCTTACAGTTACACATTATGAAACCTTATTCAGGACATCAGGAAAAAGGTTCTATAAAAAGAATATACAATTACAGACAAGCACATGCAAGAAGAGTGATTGAAAACACTTTTGGATTGTTAGCATCAGTGTTTCGTGTTTTTCGAAAACCTTTAATGCTAAATGTTAAAAATGCAGTGACTGTAACATCTGCGTGTATATATCTACACAACTTTTTAAGGAAAAGCACTAGATCAAGACCACTTTATGCACCTTATGGAACCTTAGACATTGATACACAGGATGGAAGTGTTATTTCAGGATCATGGAGGGCAGTAGTTCAAGATGACACGGGCATGGTGAATTTACAACGCAAACCACGGAAGTCAAATGAGGAAGCTAAAGCCGTTAGATATGAATTCGCCAGTTACTTCATATCACAAGAAAGAAAGATATCATGGCAAGATAATTATTATTTTGAGATAGCGCCACTTGTGAGCCACAACAATGAGCTGTTTTAATTTTAGCTGATCTAATCAGCTGATTATAACATGCCATTGTTGAACTGTGGAGCTATAATAATGTCTTCGGCAGATAGAAACTTCAAAAGAGATCGAACATCATTCTCCTTCGCATCACTCACTCCAACAAAAGGGACGGGCTTGGGGTCAATGTTCTTTAAATGATCGTTATTACACCTTAGTAAATACGAAAAAGGGATGTATGAAGGCATGTACGTAGGAGAACATAGTAAACCACCAGCTGAAGTGTATTTCATCATTAAATACTTCATTATGGTATACTTTGAAAGGTTTGATGGTGGGCTGGATGAAAAGAAAGGGGCCAAAGCTGTGTCCCAATCCTTAACCAAATCCTTATCCCCGTCCTGGGTATGACGTTAAACTGCCTCTTCCCACCTAACCATTCCCTAATTCCTACCAAATACCCCTCCAGGGTCTTATTAGTACCCGTCTTCTGACCGTTCCAGTGCATGGCTCGCTGGGAGTGCTTAAGCCGGCACTAGATGCCCTACCTGGTGTCGGTGAGAGCTGATGTGAGCTTGTCTCTGCCGAGGCGTAAGTCATGTACTGGTTCAGAAGCCAGCCACTTCGGTCCTTGGTCAGGAAGTGTTCAGTAGGCAGGGGTGTCGGAGCCCCTGTTGCCACGTGCGAGTCCAAGTTGTGCGCGTATTCCCGACTTGGTAATCGATGGAAACCTGGCCTCGGGGAACTGAGGTAGGGTTGTCCCCCAAGCTACGGTTTGTGGGACACCCGAGGGCATGCCCGCTCCCGGTGAATCGGCCCGCACTACTAAACACGATGCGCTGGTGACCTTATCTATGGATATTCAAAACACCTCACCCTTAGGGCAAGAATTTGGAGGAAGAGACAACGATCCAGAGAAAAAGCGACAGTTGTCAGATTCTGAAAATGAATCATATATAAAACAAAGGAAAGTGGAAGAAAAAGTAAACGCAGAAAATATGAACGTTCCAACTCCACTATACCTAATCGTGAGTCATAAGGATGAGGGCAAAACTCTAACAAAGGTTAGTCCTTTCCTTATAAACAAAGCTTTTGTTTCCTCAGGCGGTCAGCCTAAATCGGTAAGCAAACTGAGAAATGGAACTATCCTGGTGGAGGCTGCGAATTACATCCAAGCCAGGAAGTTCCTTCAGATGACAAGCTTTTTTGACCAGGTGGAAGTCGTTGTTCAACCGCACTCCTCACTGAATACCTCTAAGGGGATCGTCTTCTGCCGTGACCTGATGGAGTGTAGTGAGGAGGAAATTAAGGACGAGCTGCAGTGTGAAATGGTAACCGATGTGGTCAGGATGCTTCGGACGGAGAATGGGAAAATGGTTCCTACTCCTGGTCTAATTCTGACCTTTGCTTTTCCCCAACCCCCAAAAACTATTAAGGCCGGGTACTTGTCCCTGACTGTACGGCCATACTTTAAAAATCCGCAGCGGTGTTACCGTTGTCAGAGATTCGGGCACTCTACTAAGACGTGCTCGGGCCCTGAGACTTGTTCCCGTTGCGGCGATGAAGGCCACCAAGAGGAAGGTTGTAAGAACGACGTCAGATGCGTGAACTGTAAGGGCAAACACGCGGCCACTTCGAAGGAGTGTAGAGTTTACTTAGAGGAAAAGGAAGTATTGAAGATCGTTACTCTTAACAAACTCTCCTTTAACGAAGCCCGCAAAGAGTACAGGAGAAAAATCGCTCCAACCCCAAAAAAGGGAGTCTCGTACTCCGAAGCTGCTTCAGCCCCAGTCCAATCCGCACAGTGCCCGTCATGTACCGCTTTGGAAGGTATGGTACTCAATCTAACAGAGCAGGTTGCCGCTTTGGTTAAGCAGCTTGCAGCCGGTACCGGACAACATTCGTTGACATCCACCAGTAATCCTTCCCAAGCAGTCCACACGCCCCATTCTAAGTCCAACACACATATTCAAGCTCGCCCAACAGTTACTCCTACTTTCAGAGATAAGGTGCAACAAAATACGAAACCTGCCTTATCTTTGGAAGAGAGAAAAAAACTCGCTGACAAACTTAAAAAGAACATACAAACAAAATCAGAAAATAGATCCAAATCCCTAGTAAAAAAGACTAATCCATCCTCGTCCAGATCCTCACAATTATCACTTGATGATGATATGGTTGAGGACCCTTTGGAGATGCAGACGGAGTTCCAAACTGTTCATGGTAACTTCCGTCCTATATCTAAACAAAGAAAAAAAATTACGATGAACTAGCACAAAATAAAATATATAATATAATATAAAATGCTGTTACAATGGAATATTAATGGTTTGAGAAGCCACTTTGAAGACTTAAAACTACTTATAAAGACAAGAAAACCTAAATTTATTTGCCTACAAGAGACTAAATTGTCTCCTCATACTCATTTCAAACAAAATGGTTATGACATCTTTCGCCTAGATCATCACCAACAAATTGCCTGTGGAGGTGTGGCTATTCTAGCAGATTCTTCTGTTAATGCTAGAGCTTTGAACATCGTCACAAACCTCCAGGCAGTAGCAATATCAATCGATGTTCCTTTTAAATTAACCATCTGCTCCATATATATTCCACCTTCCCCTTTTGATTTATCTCTTGATGATCTACGTGATCTCTACAGTCAACTCCCGTCTCCTTTCTTGATGGTTGGTGATTTCAATGCACACCATCGCTCTTGGGGTTCCAGCCATTCTGATCGGAGGGGTAACATGGTTGCTGGATTGTGGGATGAAGTGGCAGCAGTCGTTCTCAATGACGAGTCGGCCACTTACATGTGCCCTAGGACTGGCATATGGTCTGCAATCGACCTGTCAATCTGCAGTCCGGTCGTGGCAACTCGAGTGCATTGGTCCGTACTTCCCGACCTGTCAGGGAGTGACCATGCGCCCATTGCCGTGGCTTTTCAATCCTCTCCGTCTTTGACAGGCAAGTGTCCCAGGTGGAAAATTAAGAGGGCTGACTGGAACGAGTACAAAAAGAACATGGTTTCTCAAACTAGTAATATCGAATTAAACGACATAAATACAGCCACTGAATTATTTACATCTAATATTATAACATCCGCAGAGCGAAGCATTCCAAAATCCTCGGGTTCAGCAAACAAACGCCACGTATCTTGGTGGTCTGAAGAATGTTCGGCGGCTCTAAAGGAACGTCGAAAATGTTTAAGACAGTTCAACAGATCACCGACTGAAGAAAATTTAAGTAGGTACAGAAGAGCATGGGCAAAAGCAAGACAGGTATTTAGACACAGACGGCGGCAGTCCTGGCTGGACTACACAGATCAAATAAAACGAACAACTCCTGCATCTGATGTTTGGAGGAAGCTTCGATCTGTTTGCTGTAAGACCTCCCCACCTTCTCTTATTGCTCTGAAAAATGGTACCGATGTGGTAACTGATCCCATGACAGTTTCCAATCTACTCGGCTCACATTTTGCGGAAATTTCAAAAACGTCATCCTACAATAGGGAGTTTCAAAATTTTAAAACAAATACAGAAAGACATCCTCTAAATTTAAATATTAATAACAACTCTCCTTTAAACCTTCCCTTTACCATTGATGAACTTGATTCATCACTAAAGGCGACATCAAATTCTGCTCCAGGTCCTGATAACATACATTATGCCATGTTGCGGAACCTGACGGAGGATGGAAAACAAGATCTTCTAAAATTATATAATAGAATATATTTAGAAAACACATTCCCTAATTCTTGGCGTCGCTCACACATTATCGCTCTCAAAAAACCGGGCCAAGATAGAACTTCTCCAGGAAGCTATAGACCAATTTCGCTTACTATCAGTCTCTGCAAAGTACTGGAAAGGATGGTCAACAGACGTCTTGTTTGGTTTCTGGAGAAAAATAATCTTCTTTCACCTTCCCAGTGCGGATTCCGACAAGGCCGGTCTACAAGTGACCATCTACTTGCCTTGGAATCGGCAATCCTGAATTCCTTTATTGAAAGAAAACAGTTGATCGCGGTATTCTTCGACATTTCGAAGGCTTATGACAAAGCTTGGAGAAGGGGGATATTAAACGCTTTAATATCTTGGGGTGTAGGGGGCCACATGGTTTCTTTCATACAGGGCTTCTTGTCGGAAAGAACCATACAGGTCAAACTTGGGACAACCATTTCCGATTCATTCACGCTTGAAAATGGTATTCCACAAGGTAGCGTTCTAAGTTGTACTCTGTTTGCCATTGCAATCAATAACATATCGTCCTGCGTTACCTCTCCTGTGCGCTGTTCTTTGTTTGTAGATGATTTCTCTATTTACATTTCTACAAAGAAGCTAGCGGTGGGGGAGAGAGCTTTACAGCTTACCATCAACAGGCTTGAGCAGTGGTGCGGAGTTACGGGTTTTTCTTTCTCGCCACCTAAAACAAAAGCCATCGTTTTCTCCAGAATGCGTACTGTTGAGCAGCCAACGCTCTCCTTGCTGGGTCAGAGAATCACTACTTGTGACAATATTAGATTCCTGGGTCTCACATTTGATACCCGGCTAACTTGGGTGCCTCACGTGAAAGACCTAAAAGATCGTTGCGTGAAGCGCTTGAACATCCTGAGAGCTTTAAGCGGAACAAAATGGGGGGCTGACAGGACATGCATGCTCAGATTCTACAAAGCTACCATCCGTTCCTGTCTAGATTATGGATGTCAAGCATATGGGTCCGCAAGACCCAGTGCTCTCAAAATGCTTGACCCAGTCCATAATTCTGCTTTAAGACTGGCCACTGGAGCTTTTCGATCTTCTCCTATTAACAGTCTTCTCGCAGAAACGGGAGAACCCCCTCTTTCGCATAGACGACAGCAGCTGTCCCTAAACTATGTTCACGCCCTTTCTGGGAAGCCAGAAAACCCTGCGTTTGAACCGGTCCTGCGAAATCCACTCTATAATTATTTCCTAGCTAAACCAAATCATCCTTCACCCTTAGGCGTTAGGGCAAAATCCTACGCTTATGAAATAGGCCTAAACGATTACGAGTTTAAAGTCTTTCATCAATGTGATATCCCACCCTGGAGTGTCCCAATGCCAAAAATTATTTTAAATCTCTCTAGGTTTAAAAAAGTCTCCACTCCAGAAACAGTCTACCAACAAGAATTCCGTCAAATACTAGGCAGCATCGCACCTTGCGATGTTATCTATACTGACGGGTCAAAGGAACGTTGTAGAACTGGATGTGCTTTCGTCACTGGAGTTAGACGATACGGTTTTCGTCTCCCCGACGACTCTTCCATTTTCACGGCCGAATTAACAGCCATCCAAAAGGCCCTAAATATAACGTTTCCTATGACTAAAAAATTGGTTATCTGCAGCGACTCCCTTAGTGGTATACAAGCCATCAGCGATATGTATTCAAAACACATAATCATCCGCGAAATATGGCACTCTTTGTCTTCCCTCCAGTCCGAAGGTGTTGCCGTCTTCCTTGTCTGGGTACCTGGACACATTGGAGTATCCGGAAACGAGTTGGCAGATAGAGGAGCTAAGGAAGCATTACAACTCCAGCCTTACACAGCACGGATGATTTCTTCCGACATTACCCCGGTAGTGAAGGCCAAACTGAAAGCCAAATGGAATAGCGATTGGCGGGCATTCGTCAACAATAAGTTACGGCTTATTAAAGACTGCGTTGGACTCTGGGAAACAGCGAACCGCCTGAGTCGTCGTGAGGAGGTTGTGTTGTGTCGCCTGCGGCTAGGCCACACGCTTCTCACACATGGCTTCCTCATGAGTAGAGATGATCCTCCGGTCTGCGACACATGTGACACTGTCATTACTGTCAAACATGTGCTTGTTGACTGCCCTCGCTACTCGGTACATAGGCGCAACTCGAATCTGCCGGCTTCGTTGAACGATATTCTCTGTGATGACGAGACGGCAACTCAAAGACTACTATGTTTTCTAAATACAACGTCGCTGATTAATAAAATATAATTTAATTTTAAGTTTATTTATTCTGATTATCCATTGTTGTTAATATTTATAAATTTTATTGTTTATTTTTGTATCTATTATATTGACAGCTGCCAAATTAGCCCCTTTACAGCTACCTTGGTGGCAGTAAAATGTGTTAAGTTTTTATAGTTTATTTAATTAATGTTATGTACCTTGTCCTTATTTATGTTCTATTTATATTTTTAGCCTTTATATGGGTTATGACCTCTCTACAGTCTTTCCCTTGTTATATTTATTGTTATCTAGTTTTAAGTTTAAATTATTTACTCACCTACTTGTCGTAATTCCTATTTTTGTTATCTACAATGTAATCTTTATGTACCTAATTGACACTACCAGATACGAGTAGGTGTCAATTCTTTCTTGAGGGCAATGATAACCCCAGCGTTTTTGCCCCTTATATAAAAAAAAAAATCCTTATCCATGATCATTTCAAAGGGCGATGGATTCTGTCGAGAAGTAACGATGGCTTCTAACCATGGTTTTGCAGATTCGATTCTCTCCATGTTTTTTATTTTGTTACGCACCAGGCCAAAGTTGCGGTCGCACTGGCTGAACGAATGTCCACGCACAGGATACAAAAAAGTTATTTCCACTTGGTAAACTTTGGCGAACCAAGAACAGAATTTTGTTATGGTCGTATTACGATTTTGACCGCCTGTAGCATCGGACAGTAACACTAAATGCTTTACACTTGGAAATTTGCTTAAGTTCTTTTTTAAACACTTTAAAGTTACAGTTTTTAGCTGCACAACAATCAAGACATAGGCTATAAATACATTTGAAATTAGAATCTATAAGAAATAAGAATCTATACATAAGTAAAGTAATATGTAAAATATTAACAATTATTGATTTAAATGTTTTTTAAACAAGTACCCAAAATAACAATCAATTATACAATATCTTAAAGTAGAGAAAAATGGAACATAAAATCTAAATAATACAACAAAATTGGATGGAACAGTAACTATAAATTAAAAATGTCTTTAAATTAAATGTTTTTAAATTAAATGTTTTTTAAACAAGTACCCAAAATTACAAAACAATTATACAATATCTTAAAGTAGAGTAAAATGAAACATAAAATCTAAATAATACAAGAAAATTGGAACAGTAACTATAAATTAAAAAGTTATTAAAGTTAAAGTTAAAAGTTATTAAAGTTATTTTGAGGGGACCCGGCCGAACGGTTTTCTCCATATAACTCAATAGTAACATAAGGAACATTTTCTCAGTCATCTTTAAAGTTACATTGTTATAATTTTTACCATAGTTTCTATGCTTACTTACACACCTTTTAACATGGGCTTTTTTATTAATTTCAATTTGAAGTGGAATTATAAATTTTTTTGTATATTTTCAAATAAAATTCCATTTTTTTACATTTAAGCTATAACAACTAAAAATATATTGGTCATATTGAAAATTCCCTGTGTCTAAATGTGTATTGGGACCTAATAAACAAGTTCTGAAAGTTTCATAAGGATATCTCAAGTAGATCCTGAGAAAATGTTCCTTATATGTAAAAAAATGCAAGTTTCGGTAAATCGGAAAAAAACTATAATAAACTTACATTTGTGATGTTAAGACTTACTTCTAAAACATTCCAGCTTCATATTGCTGCTTATCTTCATACTGGTCTTCTAATTTTGTTAGTCTGCAACCTCATCATCCTCCTAGCTTTCCTTTCATAGTCGGTTATAGCTTTATCAGCCGCATAAACTCTCGCCGCATCCAAGGCCTTCATCGTTGAGATCATATGACAACCAGGTCTTATCTTCATACAGTCCAAAACTTGACACTTTGTTACTAGTCCTAGGTTGAATGAGGCTATGGCATCATAAACCCCAAGTTCCAATGTGTCAATACCTACAAAACTTTTTTTTGGAATACGGCTCCAGATCACGTTGTTTAGGCTCTCGTTTACGTTCTGCGTATTTCCGTGAGTACACTTTTTTTAACAAATTCTAATCTGAGAGATCTCTAAAAATTGGTTTAATTTCTGTCATAATTGCAGATGGTAAGCTATTTGTATGATCATATTTTTCATTTGTAATGAGGGATCTATTATATTTGCACCAGGTTGTCTCTTCTTTTGGACATAGCCCATGCTGAGGCGTCTCATTAGTTGATAGTTTATGGAAAAAAATTGCCCATATGGCTTTCTTCATCTCTGTGACAGATGATACATTCTTTCTAATGGCCTGGCCATAATAGGATTGTAACACATCAATAACTGAGTCTGTTAGTCTATTTTTACCACCAATTGGTTTTCCGTCTGATAATTTTTGTTTGCCCAGTTTACTTTTCAGTTTTCGCAGTCTGGACCCTATCCGCTTTTGAATGTGGCCTACACATTCAAGTTTGGTAATCTCTATACCATTGTATGGGTCTAATCTAACCACTGAACCAAAAGCTGCACTATCTCCATCGCCAAGAAATTTAGTGTATTGTATATTGTATTTTTCTTTGGAGCGGCCAAAAAGAGTTTGTACTCCTGCGACTTCCATTCCCCCACTGCTTCCACTGTAGTTAGCCTTACAGTTGACGTTGTGGCTGTTTTTATCTAAGCACAAGCAATGTTTTGACAAAATCGCAACGTCTAACACCTTACCCGTGTCAACAGAAGTGCAAGTGACAACGCCATTGAGTGACTGATGACCTCTCTTCTGCCACGTTCCATCAAATGCTGCGGTCAAATCGCGATTTTCATTTTCCAATTCTGCACTGTTTTCCTCTACAGCTTCTGCTACGGCTAACTTCATGCTTTTTTCAGCTATTTCTTTCACTGCAGTTTTTAGTATTTTTATAGTTTTACTATTTTTTACTGAAGGATTGGGTAAGTTCATGACCCCACATAGCATACGCGCAGATGCAGGCCCTTTACCAATAGAGCGTAGGCCATAGGCTAACCTCAAGTTTATTTCAAATGCCTGCTCTTGTTCCCCAGCAAAATCAACAGTACACTTATTTGAATTATAAAAAAAAGCTTCGTACTCACATCTGTTACACATAAGTGACATTTTAGAAGCGAGGCCAAATTGTCTACCAACTTTCCGTATACTCATAGATCCTTGAGTACAATGTTTACACAATGTATTTTCCAATAATGCTGAAGATAGCAATGATAGATCTACTACTTCATTTCCATAATCAGAACTGTCTTCAAATATAGTAAAATCAGAGTCTGACAGTTTCTTTTTTGATGCACTAATCTTAGGACTAGGCCTAGAACTACAACTTGGGGTTTCACTTACTTTTTGCTTTTTACCATTCTGAACATCATTACTGTCACTAGCTGAATCAACTGCCTTTCGTTTACCAACAGGCCCTCTCTTTTTAAATACTTTATTAGAAAACCTCGGCATTTTCAATACAAACACTATTTACTAATCACAATTTCACTTCACAAAACTCAAGCAAACATAACCAACAACACTAAACAGTAACATAAACAAAACACAAGTCACAATAAAATGCATTTAGCAGAATGCAGCATCTGTAAAAGCTGCCACAGCCATTACAATATTAAGCTTCAGATCACAATAGGTGTACTATAACAAAGACAATAAGTTTACAATAACAAACTTCAAGCAGTAGCCTGCGAGTCAAAGGAAAATATAATAAAAGTTGCTTGTCGAGAATTTTTAAAAAAATTGTCATAAATAAACTAATAGAGGTATCATATAACATGTATATATTTTTGAAATCAGAATTAACTGAAGATTAATAAAATAATATTATTAAAAAAACCGATTTTTTGATATTTTTTTGGACACTGTCCCCTTGAGATAGCGCCACTTGTGAGCCACAACAATGAGCTGTTTTAATTTTAGCTGATCTAATCAGCTGATTATAACATGCCATTGTTGAATTGTGGAGCTATAATAATGTCTTCGGCAGATAGAAACTTCAAAAGAGATCGAACATCATTCTCCTTCGCATCACTCACTCCAACAAAAGGGACGGGCTTGGGGTCAATGTTCTTTAAATGATCGTTATTACACCTTAGTAAATACGAAAAAGGGATATATGAAGGCATGTACGTAGGAGAACATAGTAAACCACCAGCTGAAGTGTATTTCATCATTACATACTTCATTATGGTATACTTTGAAAGGATTGATGTTGGGCTAGATGAAAAGAAAGGGGCCAAAGCTGTGTCCCAATCCTTAATACATTGACTGCTGTATAGTTTTAGGAAATTTTTGCCAGAAGCTGAAATCATCTAACTGAAAATTCTTTAAGTTTGGCCCTCAGAAACTAAATGTATAACAATAAAAAATGGTTCATAACAAAATTTATACATTTTTATGATGTCATTATTATAAGCGGGTTTTCCCGCGCTTAGCATTAGTGCAAGATATGAATATTTAAAATAGTTTATTTATGCGTGAATGTGTACCTTTGGGTGTTTATAGTTGAAGTATGATGTCCAGTTGTGTTTATGAAGTCTCTGGAAAGCAATTGATGACGTCGTAAAGTTGAGCGGGAATTCCCGCGCCAAGCACTGAGCGAGCACATACCATGTCGTTATGTCATTTACCACAAAAAGCATGTTAGAAATCAGTGGCCATTAGTGTTTATATTTATACCTATAACTATTTAGGAAAAAAATAAAGTATTTGTTTTATATACATATTTACAAAATCACCCAACATCCTCTTTTGACACTTATTCTTGAAGCTGCGCATGGTACTTGTCGTAGCAACCCAACGCACACAGTGGCGGTTTGCCAGGGCATTGCGCACACATGTACACAGTTTCTTTGCGCCTTCCTTCCTTTAGACACTGACGGCATCTTTTTCCTAGAAGTCGTCCTTTCTTGTCAAGCGCAGTGGTCTTTGAAGGAACGTGCAGCGGGTTGCGTGGAGGCCGCACTGGAGGAGCTTGTTGTTTGGGAGGTAACAGAGCATCAATAACCTGTAAGCGAAAATCATACAGTTGCATAGTATTGGTGTCATTTGCAACATTGTACAACTTGTGGGCATTTACCATTATCATTTGTAGAAGATGTATAAAAATCTTCTTGTACCAACGTACAGATTTTTGGTCACTGGGGTAGTAGGCGAGCATTTGGTCACTCCTATCTACCCCCTTCATGTTGGCATTGTACAGGACAATAGCCATGGGCTTTTCTCGTTGCACATTACGTCGATTAGATGTTAGCACAATGTTGTTTTCATGTTCAGTAGATAGATATGACACTATCGGCTTGTCCCTCCATTTGGCCACCATGACTCCTTCAGCGTATCTTTGTATTGTCTCCCCCACCTGCAGCTTAGCTGTCTTGACGTCAGCTGGAACATGCTTCCTGTCGAGTCTGAGGGTGCCAGTACAGTATGTTTTATTTGCTAACAACTTGGAGGCAAGAGCAACACTATTATAGTAGTTATCCATATATAACGAATGGCCTACATCAAGTTTCCCTCTCATTAGGTGCATAACCACCTTAGAGGCGTGGCCTTTGCCCTCTAACTCACCTTCACCACCAGAATACACTGCAAACCTAATCACAAGGCCCTGAGGCTCACAAAGGGAGTACAACTATACGCCATATTTGTGGCGCTTCCCCTTGATATACTGTCGAAAGTGCAAACGCCCTCTCCACAGCACCATACCCTCATCAAGGGAAAGTTCCCTGCATGGATAATACAAAATCGTCCATTTTTTGATTGAAATAGCTAACCAACATGCTAATTTTTTTCAATCTGTCATCTTTGCCCTCTCCTTCTACATTTCTTGAGAAATGCAGACATCTAAGAATGAGCAAAAATCTATCTCTGCTCATTTGATCTCTGAAACATTTAATATCAAATAATCTGGATGTCTTCCAGTAGTCCTGGTAACGGTTCAGTCTGATGGTTCCCGTATGCAGTAGTAAACCTATAAATACCTTTAATTCTGGAACAGTCAAATCTTGCCATTTGTTTATTCTTGAGTGTTCTCCAAGATTTGGCTTACCATACACTTCAAATGCATATATGTTCGATTCTCGAACAATATTCTCTAGGAAAATATCATCAAGTACCTGTACCAGAGTAAACCAATCTATTGGCTTGTTGTTACCAGGTACTGGTACTTTGAACCTATTTTCTGCTGTAAATGGTATACGGCGAAGTCCTTGTGTAAAGGGAGACCACGAAGGGTTGAGATGGTCATTATCTTCATCCAAATTGTCACTTTCATCTCCACTCAGCTCATAGTCGCTGTCCTCACTTATGTCTGCTTCACTGTCACTAGAGTTAGCAGTGTCATTATTTTGTCTAGAGGTCGAAGCAGCCGTTTATTAAAATTTAAAACCCTAACACAATAAATAAAATGTGTTATTAACTAAGAACAACACCCCAAACTAAGTAAATTACGAAGCACACGATCAAAACTAAACGAAAGGCGCTGCTCGGAAACTGAAACTGCACAAAAGTGAGGTTATAGCCGATACACAGTGCTGCGGCCGCGAAACAAACTCCAAGCAATGCTAACCACAGACTGAGTTGTAAACAATCAAGGGTGCAAAAGCGCGGGAACTCCGGCGCGCAGCACGGCGGCGCCTGGCTGTAGCGCGGGAACTCCCGCGCGCCGCACTCAATGTGTTAACCAAATCCTTCAAATCAAATCAAATCAAATCTTTTTTATTGCGAAGACAATATTTACATTGTATGGCAAACGTCATGGGGTTTTTTAAAAATTTCTAACATTCATACAACAATACACACTCACACATACAATTTTGCAGTTACGCCTCTTTCATCCATCGCCAATGCTACCCACTTAGTACAGCGGAGTCAGTCTTCTAAATTGGGCGGTCTCCCAGTCGAATGCCAAAAAACTCACCTGCATTATAGAATGCTTGTGACACCAATAGGCGTTTTTAAGGCGAGTCTTTAACGCCTTAGGCGTTGGGGCATCTTTAATTGAATTGGGCAGTCTGTTGAGGAAAATGAACACCCGCCTGCGAGGGCAGGCGCTCATAAACCACCGTTCTGTGTCTCCCAGTTCGGTAGTTAGCACTCCCACGTGTCTCATACATGTGTATGTCTCGGCCTCTGGTTAAGGCACATTTACTCACACAAAAAAAAGTTGTTTCCAAAATGTAGAGGCACGGCAGAGTCAACAGCTGCAATTTCTTGAAAGCTTCCCTGCACGACTCTCTAAATTTGATTTTTGGCGATTATTCGAATTGCTTTTTTTTGAAGTCTGAATACTCTTTGAAACTGTGTGTTTGCGCAAGCTCCCCAAAGGACCACACCGTAAGACAGATGGGGGTAAATCAGTCCATAATACGCCGTAATCAGTACCTGACTCGGGCAGTATTTGGCTAAAGATCTCAGAACAAAAATTCCAGAGCAGACTTTGGCGCAAACATAGTCAATATGCTCATTCCAAGTCAGCCCTCGATCAAGGTGCATTCCTAGGAATTTTGAAGAGCTGACTTCTTCCAGTGTGGAGTCATCTAACAAAATGGCAGGCCCACACTGGTTGCCCTGCGGTGCGCACAAGGCAAAATTCAAAAACGTTGGTTTTTGAAGAGTTTGTTGTAAGATTGAGGCTGTGAAAGTATTGGACACAGTTGTTGATATCAACATAAGCCTGTTGTTCCAACACTTCACTTGATGTTGCATTGAAAAAGAGAGTCGTATCATCGGCAAACTGCACTAATTTTCCATGCAGAAGCGATGATTTAAGATCATTGACGTAAAGCAGGAAAAAGCACAGGACTGAGGATGGATCCCTGTGGGACTCCATAACTCAGTTCTATTTGTTTGGACGACTTGCTAGATATCTGAACAACTTGGGATCTGTGAGTTAAAAAACGAACAAAGCCATTTAAGAGGCACGCCTCGAATACCGTGGGACTCAAGTTTGTCAAGCAGCGTACCGTGGTCAACGCAGTCGAATGCTTTGGGACAGGTCTAAGAACACACTCATTGAGTGGTTACGACATTCAATCCCCTCTACAATCATATCGACAAGACTCACGACTGCGTCTGTTGTCGATTTGCCCTTCCTGAATCCAAATTGTTCACTTGAGAGCTGATTGCATTTGTCCAAAAACCGAAGCATTCTTATAAGAAAAAGCTTTTCAAAAATTTTGCTCAGCACTGGCAAAATTGAGACAGGCCGGTAGTTAGTGATTGAAGTTGGGTCGTCCTTCTTGAAAATTGGAACAACTTTAGCAATTTTCAGGAGAGAGGGGAACACTCCTGTTTGGAATGAATAGTTTACCAATTGAGTTAAAAGGTCTCACTAAATGCTTGCAGCATTTTTTTATGAGCCACGGGGACATTAGATTGAGGTCATTTGATTTTTTGGCTGGGAGCTGCGCTGAATAATTCGGTGAAGCTCATCCTCAACGACAGGAGCCAACGCCATTGACGATGTGGGGCTCTGTCTTCTTCGCGAGGGCCGTACTTGGGGTTCAGATGGCCGAGGACCCTGCCCACCAGCAACGGATGCGAAAAATCCATTGAAACTGATTGGCAATCTCTGTTTTCGTCCTCCACAAGCCTATCCCCAATTTTAATTTTAATTTCTTTGTGAGCTTTTTGTTTTATTGTTAATGATGCCCCAAATTTGTTTTTGAAACGTTTTTGGAAGAGAGAATGGATTTTGAGACATCATATGCTTTTGCGGCTTGAATCACTTTCCTGTATATTTTTTTATATAATTTTTGAAAAAAATTTTGAATTGTTCGCTTGAAGTATTTTTATAAACTTCGGAGAAGAATTTTAATTTCTCTCTAGAAACTAAAATACCCGTTGTGATCCAGTTGTTATTTTTTTTATTTGTGTGCAAACATTGATCGTTTTTGTAGGGCAGCAGATGTTAATGTGGAAATTTAGAGTGTCGTTATCGTTAAACAATTTAAATTGCTGCTCTACAGGTTGAAATGAATTTAGAAAATCCCATCTTTCGTTAGAAAGGGAAATGTTGAGGTGAGCAATGTTTTTCTGGCCTTTATGTCTCTTACTGTTTGTTTAATTTTGGGCTCCTTTTGAATTGTACCCCACTAATGATGGCTTCTTGGCCATAGTGATCTGAAATAGCTGTATTCACCCACAGACACTGCGACACCTGGGTGGTTGGTTATGATGTTGTCGATAGCCGATTTTGTTGTAGCCGTCACTCTCGTCGGAGTTTTTGACTAGCAACTCCAGGTCAAATGACCTAAGTAAATCGACTAATCGAATTGTGGAATGGTGAGTATTATCCAAGGCGTCTATGTTGAGATCCCCCATCACGACAAATTCTTGACGTTGTTTAGTCAGGCATGTCAATAATTTTTCGAATTTAGAAAAAAAGATGTCTTCATTACCACTGGGAGACCTATAAATTCCGATCACGAGTAATTTTGATTGTGTCGTTTGAAGTTTGATCCCGACTGCTTCAAAATCTTTTTCGGTTGATTTGTTGGATCGGAAAAGGTGTAGATAACAGATTTTGTTTAAGAAAAATAGCAACTCCTCCTCCTTTGGAGTGGTTTCGACAAAACGCGGAAGCCAATTTGTAATTTGGGATTTTGCACAGTGCGATGTTCTCCATGTTGAAACCACTTTCGGTTACTACAAGCAGATCAGTTTTCAGATCCTCGCACATAAGTTGAATTTTGGTCCAGTTTGTTGGTTGCAAATTGAGAATTTTGATGAAGCAGTCTGAATTCAGTTTGTTTTGAGTGTTTGTTTGTTTTAATTGAGTTTTGTTAGTCAATTTTGTCCGCTGTTTCCAAGTGGGGTCCCTAAAAAAACAGCATTTGGAGATGAAGATCTTACTGCATCTGCGTAGCTGTCGTGGGGTAGTGTCCAAGGTGTAGTCGGACTGGGTGGCACACAGGGAAACCGCAGTGTCAGCAGTCAACCCCGGCGACAGTGTCGGCGGAGACTGCGGCTCCGCGGTGGCGATGCTCGGAGACCCAGCTGGGGCAGCAGATGACGGCAGAGGCAAAGACGGTGGCGGCTGTGTCCGGCCCACAGAGACGGAGCTTGCCCTCCTCAACCCATCCACCACAAGTCGAGCCAGTAGCCGCTTCCCTCCCATTGTCAGATGCTGCTGCCCATGGCGAGTGAAGTGCCGCCTCCCGATGGTGTTGAAGTCCAGCAATACGGATCCTTCACATCTGGCACACAACTCCCTGATGTAGTGGTTGACCAGGTTAGTCTGCTTGTTTATGGGGTGGTCGGTGGAGAGGTCGTGGCGATATGGCACCGTCGACACCACGACCTTCGCTGTGGAGGTGCGCACGATGATCTGCTGCTCCAGGTGCTGAAAGATTGGAGATGATTCGCCGGCTCCGACGTCATTCGCTCCGGCAATGAGGACACAGCAGCTTCCCGGAAGAGGGGACTGCCCGCCCTCAACCACACCCAACAGGCCGGCCCCAGGCTTGCACACCCCGAACACACTCGTCTTCGCGGTTGACGAGGGACTGGACAAGTCCCAGCCAAAGAGCGAACATGGCTATCCCCCTCGACAGTCACTGTTGAGAAGACCACTGGCTAACAGATGTCTCGGTGTTGCGTGTTTTTTCTGCTTGGGTTGCTTTTTTGTCGTTTTTGTTTATTTTTATTTTGTTCATGCTTTTTCATGTTAGATTTTTTTAAAGTAGTTATTTTAGGAGTGATGGTTTCAATTACTTCCGCGGTTTTACTCAATATGTCATATTTGTTTTGTATTTTTATTGTTTGATTCTTTTTATTCTGCAAACAACAGTCCATTGAGTGGAATTTCCTCTTTCGCCTCTTTACAAGTGCAACTGCTTTTTTTCCCGATTTCAGTACTTCGATCTCCGCTTCCAACACTTCGATGGTGGTTTTGAGGCTATTTACAAGGTCGCGAGCCTCAGTGCACTGTTTGTTTTTTGCATTCGGATGACCGCTGCTCGCCGGGTTCAATCGGTACAGTTTCAGCTTCGGAAGATGAAGTTGAGGGTGTCTCATTCCGCGAGGGATTCACCAACGAACAGTTCATCAGTAAACTGTAGCAGGCGCCTATCCGACTCAATCGTATGGTCCAATACGTCATGCAACTGCTTGCGGAGTTCGGCTACCTGAGTCCTCAGAGAGGAGTTCTCCGCTTGTATCTCAGTCAAACAAGTTGATTTAGGCGTATTAGGGTGAGGGCCGTCTGGTAATGAGGATTCCACATTACTTGTAGTCGGAGTCGCGGGCTGAGTCGGCGTGACAACAGCGTTACTAGGAGCAGCAGCAGACGAAGGTGTGGACGCCGCGGAAGTGTGAGGCGAGAAGTTCGCAGTCACAGACGACAGTGAAACACTGTGAAGAGGAACACTGCTAGGTGTGGAGCAGGTCGCTGGAGATAAAGTGGACGAGGAAGTTGACTGCGCGTGGCCCCGGAAGATTTCATCTGTCGCATCGTGACGGCATGCGCTCCTGTGTGTTTCTCATTAACAATTGACATTCGAGTTCAAATTTGCATCCGTTTTTATAGACGCACCACGATCATTCCTTATCCATGATCATTTCAAATGGCGATAGATTCTGTCGAGAAGTAACGATGGCTTCTAACCATGGCTTTACTACTGCTGCAGGAGGCGGAGGCGGTGGGACGACTATTGCTGCAGGAGGCGGAGGCGGTGGGGCGACTATTGCTGTCGCAGGCGGAGGCGGTGGGGCTACCGCGACCAGCGATCACATAAGACCAATAGATGGAGCACTCCTATTCCTACAGCATTACTGGTGTTGAAGCCAGTGGCGGCCATCTAGGGAGCGTCTAGAAACGCCAAACCCCGACCAGAGAAGCTTAAAAATTGCAGTGCGCGCGCATAAATATATCGCCACCTAGTCCACTTAGGATTAAGCCAAAATGTTCAAATTTGGTGTACGTATATCTCATAAAACACCGATTCCAATGGTGCAACTCAAATTACCAGTTTTGATCTCTATATAATTTTAATGAGGAAAAAAACTTTAAAAGTTTTATACACATTTGAAATCGTAACATGAAAAAGTCGGTCTCTGAGGATTTTTTGTTTTGTTTATAGGACAGGCAAGTTTTGTAAGCGGGAAAGTTTGAGATAAAGAGTTGAATTAATTTTTTCATGCGAAACTTTTTTTCTAAGACCAGTCGTTTTCCTGATATTATCGGCAGAATATAGGCGAAAACCCTGACCGCATCGCCCGACTTAAAACAGATCGCCTACACTCTAGGCCGCTCTCGGTTCTTAAATTAAAACTAAACATATCGTTAATTTAAAATTCATTTAAATGTAATTAATTATTTTTAATATTTAAAACATTTTTAAACCCTATTTATAAGGCATTCGCTTATTATTTCATTTAAATAGTAACTTTCATTTAGTGCAATTAAATATTAACTAAACTTGAGGCAATATAAGGTGCAATAAAGTAAACCACTAGACATAGACTTATTATGTTTATAAATAATGTATTTAATATAATGGAAATTACAATATGAAAATTAGAAACATAAATATCCAAACCTTACAATAAAACGTACCTCTCTACTGTCCTAAAAATGTTAGACTACAGTTTTTAATAAATGACTGTATATTCTGCTTTTGTGTAATGAGGCACTGACATTTTTGCAGTGGTGTTGCAGTCGCACTTTGAAGTATTGTTTACAAATAGCTTTTTTAACTAATATAAGGTGATTTACCTCAGGATCTTGTTCAAAACAATGCCCTCCTGGGAACAAATTTACACCAATACACTTTCGTAACACTGAATTTACCATTCTGTCCTCTAGTTTTTTTCACAGTTGTCACGTCGCCTTTATTAATACGCAACTTTACATCTGTTTCACATAACAAACAAAGTTTCACAACACCTTCAGAAGGCTGTAAAAGTCGTCCTCGGTTTTTACAACTTATCAAACTGTTGCGGTATTGCGTTTCCTCATTAGCCTGCAACAGCTGTAGGCACCCGCTACAGGCTATTTTATTTCTTAACGTTCTTACTATAAAACCAGAAAGGTACTCCACAATATGTGACGTTACATTTGAAGTGTTTCCTACACTATCATAGAAATAGTCGAGATCTTCATCTTCCTTCTCATGTTCTAAAACCTGCCAGACAGCAGCGAACACAGTCTTAGCGCTCGCCACTAGGGTGAATCATCCCAAGGTCGCCGCCATTGTTGTAGCGTCGCGCGCCAGAGTCGACTTCAACGGCAAACCCCAGTGCTCCATCTATTGGTCTTATGTGATCGCTGAGTGCGACACGCGGTTAAGGAACTGCGCCTCATTGTATCTCCCCTGGATCAACATGGTTGACGCCTGGTGTATTGCAGCGTCTTGGCGCATGTAGGCACGCCTTCTTTAGCGAACATGCTGTACGCCATTCGCCATTCGATTGTAGTCCTGCCACTGAGCATTTTCAATTTTCCTGAGGTTATCTGTGAAACGAGATAAACAACCTCAGTTTATTGACACTTGTATAAAATATGCCTTAGAGAAGGCATAATTTACAAATAGTTATGTTATAGTAGTTAGTAGTTAGTTAGTAGTTATGTTATAGTAGTTAGTTAGTTATGTTAAGTAGTTATGTTATATGTTATAGTAGTTATGGAAGACCATAACTACTATAACATTAAAAAGGAGTAGACTTCTGGTTTTATTAGTTATAATTACAATATTACATTGTCTATTTAGGCATCAATTGGAAAGACAAGATAAATGTTCAAATTCCGAAGTAATGCTTAAAATGCAAATAAAAATTCAAAACATAAAACCCGGTTTGTTTAATATCAACGTACAGTTATTTTAGTTGCAAGATTGAAATTAAAAGATTATCGCACTTTTATTGACATTTGCTGAGCGTATGCTTTAAATTTTGAATGATACTTTATTTTTTACATAAAAAAGAATAGATCTATGATATTATGTGTATAATGGAATTTAGCTGAGCGTCATTGAAACCTATCACCAATTAGGCTAGCACAGCTTCTCTTTTGTCTGCCGATAGGATATAAATATTTAATTTCTGTCTGTATATCTATATCTGTCCGCAGGACGTCTAAAGAAATGGCTAAAAACTCCAGGATGTGGCCCAATTGTCCTAAATAGGCTGCTGTGGAACGCCTCCAGAGCGTTGTTAGTCCGGTGCGGCTCGCCAAACACGCTAAATCGATTCGCACCGACCATCCGCATCCAGAAATTTTTCATATAACTCCAATATACAAATAAAATACTCTATAAACTATAAAAACAGAAATTCTACCATGACATAGTTTGTTACAATCGAAAACAATTATTTGTCATACCGATATTGTTGTCACTATATCTTGGAGAAAGAAAAATGTACAATACAAAACATAAATTACCTGTACCAAAATGCATAAAAATTACTCGAAAAGGCTTAAAATGTGATAACTTCTAAGGAAAGATTTTGACAATTGCTGGAAGCAGAATAATTATATAGGTAATATAACAATAAACTAATTTTGAGCACACGAGAAACACCAAGGGCTAGCTTTTAATACCAAACATCCTGATAAACTTATCGAAGCAGTATTCTGAATCTGGCAGCCAGACCGTGCAGCACTGGATTCATCCCACATAAACATAAATCCCTTCCCTGTACCACAGTTGTGGATTCCAACATTGTAAGTCCACAATTTTCTTTTATAAAATGCCGGTCCACTCGACAACTGGCGTAGGAAGTGTTTGCTGTAAATCAACAGTTATTACGTGGACATCATCTGGTGAATCCTTAGCTTTGGTTGTATAATCTTTCAAAACTTCTCTTACACTTTCGGCATAACGTAAATGAAGTTCGTTTTTAGTTGAAGCAGTTTTTTTCTCTTCTTCACTAGCATCAGGATTGTTGATGATAATTTGGAAACTATCACAAGTAGCACATGTATCAGACTTTGGAAACTTAAATCCAATGTTATACTCTTCACAAAATATACGGCGGTATTTGTCCATGCTTGCTGGTGTTAAATTTCTTTCTTTACAATACTCTACATAAAGTTTGTACAAAATTGAAATATTCAAATCACTGCCAAGGTACACTTTGTTTGGATTTTGATGTCTACTATAGTGGGATTTGTATTTAGGAATGGCATCGATATGGTCATGGACAGTTTTTAAAATATCATCAGGGATGCTGCGTGGCCTATTGTTGTGTCTTCCACGTTTGTCAGACGGTGGGGTACTAACGTTGGACTTAATGGCCTTTAGAACATTATTTATTCTACCCCTTGAATTTTGGAGACCATGCACACTCATGAAAGATTTTTAGCATAGCCTTACAGAATCTCCGTTGATCTTCACTTTGAACAGGAAACTATTCTGCTTATAGGATTCATCTGGATTTTTGCTGTATCTTCGTTTAATTGCTATTTTTTCTATACAACCAAATAGGTATGAATTTTGAATATTAAAATCACCCATGTCCCAAAATTCATTAAACAACTTGCTTTTTTGAAAATCATTAACTTTTTCTTCACATTTGAGAGGAGACTTACACATTGGTCCTATAGTCCTTTACTTTTTGTAATGTATTCCCGGCCCTCATTTCGTCTTTTTTTGTTTCTTTCTATTCTAGTAGCATGAGACTTACGTTTGCGTTTCCTTGGGCTTTTAGCAGGAGACAGAAAGGGTACACGTGAAGAGTCCAGAACTGAGCCTCCTTCCTCTGTATTTTCTTCCATCTCTAAAGTAGGATCATCTACATCTTCACTTTCGTCCGTTGATGGGAGAATGTTTCTTGGATTGGCTTGTTTATTTCCCATTTGGCCAATCTGGAACCAAAATACATATTTTTAATAATAATGCTTCACAGACCTAAACTAAATAAATATCCACAGTAGGCCTATCGTAAATAAAACTAAAGTTGGCTGAAAGAAGAATATGTTGCTGTCGGACAGCATCTAAAATACCACGTTAATTGTTTAGTTTATTTGGTTATCATCCTTTTCAACATAAAACATTCAAAAGTTTCAGTTTTTAACGTCAGTGGTGTTTTCTAATTTTTTTATGGCCTAAGTTAGACAGCCACCATATACTAGAGAAAAAATATGATTTTTTGTAGTAAAGGAAATACCGTAATAATAATTTAAATGTAGGCCTACCGGTATGTTATTAGTTTTTCACTCATTCAAAACTATTGGTTTTCTACAATTAATTATTTAGGTATAAGAAAGTGCCATCCAGCAAGAGGTAAAAACTAGGCCTAAAACAGTGCCAACCAACAAAACACTATGTCATAACTTTTACTTCTTATTAAAGTTTTTTGGGTAAATAAACCACAACCAAGTTTAACTAAAGCTTCCTCTGGTAATAAAAATGCATTAAAACTAATTTAAATGAACTAATTATACACTAAAAGTACATAAATGCTAACCAACAAGGACATTTCTTTGAGGTTAGGATTAATAAAGTGTCAAGGTACACTTACCTTAAAACTGAAATTTGTCCTTTTTTCCGGTGTCCCAGGGATGAAATATGGATCCAAATCAGTATCATCATTAAATAAGGGTGAGTCTGAATCGGAGTCGTCACTAAAATATAACTTTTTACGTATTTTAGGTATCTTCTCCATTTCTATTGCCTTCTCCTAAATGCTGTTTGGCACTATATCCATCAAAACAATTGTGAATGAACAACTGAGCTAATAAGAAGCAAACCTGTTTCTAGAGACATCTAGCGGGAATTTAAGAAAACAGATCAGCACTTATTAAAGCTTACTGCAAATGCCCACAGATCGTGCTCATAGTTCCATTTGGCTAAAAATTATGGTTGGCACTTTGTTAGGCCGACCCCTTCATATGATGTTTCTAAATTAATTCTTTTTTCCAAAAATATTTCCAGAACTGTCTGGGACATTATAAACAACAAAAGTCGCGAAAATAATCAAATAAAAGTCCAAATAGGGGATAGACTTGTGAGTGATGCCTCAGAGGTCGTTAGCGAGTTTAATAGATTTTTTGCATCTGTTGCTGGTGGGCGAGATCCTCGTTCATCACTTCCACAGGGAAACCCTAGGCGTAAACAGAGCCCAGCAACCTCATTGGTGCTGGCTCCTGTGTTTGAGGAAGAGATTAATCAAATAATTCAACAACTTCCAAACAAAAAGTCTAATGACATTAATTTTATGTCAATGTGGCTCATAAAAAAAATGCTCAAAGCACACATCACACATTAAGTTTATTTATTGACCTTTCAAAAGCATTTGACTGTGTTGACCACCAAACACTGCTTGACAAATTAGAATCCCACGGCATTCGAGGCGTGCCACTGTTATGGATTAGTTCATTCCTAAACCATAGAACACAGGTCGTCCAAATTTCGAATCAAATTTCAAAACCTACTGCACTGAGATATGGAGTTCCCCAGGGATCAATACTCAGTCCAATTCTTTTCCTGATATATGTTAATGACATTGAATCATCACTACTGCATGGAAAGCTTGTGCAGTATGCAGATGACACGACTCTTTTTTAGAGGAGGTACAAAACAAAATTTAGAAATACAGACCTTTGTTGACCTTAACAATTAATTGTGTCCAACATTTCAATAGCCTCAATCTTCAAATAAACTCATCAAAATCAAATTTCCTAAACTTTTCAATGCGCTCTATAGATATTGAAAGAGGTCCTGCTGTTATGGTTGCAGATACATTATTGGAAGAAGTCTATTCTTCAAAGTTCCTTGGAATACACCTTGATCGAGGGTTGACATGGAAAAATCACATTGATTATGTTTGTGCCAAATTATCCTCAGGAGTTTATGTCTTAAGATCTTTGGCAAAATACTGCCCAAGTCAGGTACTGATTACGGCGTACTACGGGCTAATTTATCCCCACCTTTCGTATGGAATCGTTTTGTGGGGAGCCTGTGCAAACAACCATTTTATGAGAGTTTTCAAATTACAAAAAAAAGCAATCCGCATTATCGCTAATTTAAACTTCAGAGAGTCGTGCAGGACAGCGTTTAAAAATTTGCAACTGTTAACTTTGCCATGTCTCTACATCTTAGAAACAACCTAATATTGTTTGTCTAAATGTGCCTTAACCAGAGGACGAGACATACATGAATATGAGACAAGAGGCAGAGATAACTACCGTTCGGGAATGCACAGAACGGTGGTTTATGAACATTTACCTTCGCAGGCAGGTGTTCATTTTATAAACAGATTGCCAAACAAAATTAAAAATGCCTCAACGCCCAAGGTGTTAAAAACTCGTATCAAACTCTGCCTGGCGTCAAACGCTTTCTACAGTGTTGATGAGTTTCTGGCATTCAACTGGGAGACCACGCGATGAGGAAACTGACTCCAGCGCCGAAAGTGGGCGTAATTGGCATGGAATGAATGGGGAGTGAATGTTTGAATGTTGTAAGTTTAAATGTGGCCTTGATGTGGTATGAATGGAAAAAATTTAGACATGAAAATTGACGTTTGCTATGCAATGTATATTGTCAACTGCAATTAAACGATTTGATTTGATTTGAATGGAATTTGGCTGAGCGTCATTGAAACCTATCACCAATTAGGCTAGCACAGCTTCTCTTTTGTCTGCCGATAGGATATAAATATTTATTTACTGTCTGTATATCTACTGGGTGGCGCAAAAAGGATGGTCGGATTTGAACTGCGTAGTACCAGTGGAAGGTGAGGAGGGGGGACCACTGCCGGCCGTCTGCAAGTCGGCCATTACACCCAGTTTGCCACGAGATGGCGCAGTGGACGGTCGAGCATCGTGTTTTTGCTGTGGAACAGTTTTTCAGAAATAATGAATCATTTATTACTGTGCAACGATTGTTTCGACAACGTTTTGGTGTAGCGCGTGATGAACCCATTCCAGATCGCAGATCCATATCACGTTGGGTGACTGCATTCCGGACAACAGGGTCTGTCATGAGTGGTAAATCTACTGGGCGTCCACGTACGGCAGTTACTCCACAGAACATTGAGAATGTTAGAGCGTCAGTGCTTCACAGTCCGCGTCGTTCCACCAGGCGTCTTGCTCAAACTTTAGGCCTCAGCCGTCGTTCGTTGCAGCGCATTTTAAGCCGTGAGTTACAGTTTCACCCATACAAAATTATGATCACGCAAAAGCTCTATGATCGTGATTTTGAGCACCGAAGACGATTTTGTGAAACAATGTTGGACATTTTGTACTCTAATAATGATGTTGTGCTTTTAATGTCAGATGAAGCCCATTTCCATTTAGACGGCTATGTCAACAAACAAAACTGTAGGTATTGGGCAGCAACTAATCCCAGAGAATTGCACCAAAAGCCTCTTCATCTTCATAGTGCTAAAGTAACAGTCTGGTGTGGAATGTCAAAATTGGGGATTGTTGGTCCTTATTTTTTTGAGGAGAACAACGCTACAGTCACTGTGAACTCGGAACGTTACGTTAACATGCTACGTAGCTTTTTGGGGTCGAAACTGCGAGAGTTACGTGTAAATCGAGATCGAATTTGGTTTCAACAGGACGGGGCCACGGCCCACACAGCCAATGACTCCATGTGTGTCTTAAAGCGGATGTTCCCCTACCACATCATCTCGCGTTTTGGAGATGTCCACTGGCCCGTTAGATCACCTGAGCTCTAAGCCTGTGATTTTTTTCTTTGGGGATACCTAAAGTCAAAAGTCTACGTAAACAAGCCCCGAAACTTAATTGATCTGAAGGAGGCAATCAGTGCGGAAATTATGGCAATTCAAGAAGAAACTGTAGTGAAAGTGATGGAAAATTTCAAGGAAAGACTTGTGGAATGCATCACCGAGGAAGGACACCATCTTCCGGAAGTTATTTTCCGTACATGAATTTTGGAGGTTATTTCTTGTAATTGGGTGCCTGGGAGCATTTAGTTACGTAATTGAATAAAATTAATTTGTAAAACTGATGGAGTTATAGTTATTTAAAATCCGACCATCCTTTTTGCGCCACCCATCAAAGCTTTAAAAGATTAACTTTCTGGAGCAAGCCGTCCAAAACATATATATGGAAAGACTACAAAAGGTGCATTTATTTGGATAATGCTGTAGAAGTCTGTAGAGTAGACTGGATTGCTGCTTGATGATCTCAAGTTAAACCCCACCAGCAGTGCCAACCTTGTAACAACCGCTCCGCAGGACGTCTAAAGAAATGGTAATAAACTCCAGGATGTGGCCCAATTGTCCTTAATAGGCTGCTGTGGAACGCCTCCAGAGCGTTGTTGGTCCGGTGCGGCTCGCCAAACACGCTAAATCGATTCGCACCGACCATCCGCATCCAGACATTTTTCATATAGCTGCAATATACAAATAAAATACTCAATAACCTATAAAAACATACATTTTACCATAACATAGTTTGTTACAATCGAAAACAATTATTTGTCATACCGATATTGTTGTCACTATATCTTGGAGAAAGAAAAATGTACAATACAAAACATAAATTACCTGTACCAAAATGCATAAAAATTACTCGAAAAGGCTTAAATTGTGATAACTTCTAAGGAAAGATTTTGACAATTGCTGGAAGCAGAGTAATTGTATAGCGTTGCTTAACTTTTTCAACTTTTCAGGAGGGACAAAAAACTTGCTTTTTACCACAGATAATGTCAAATCGTGATTTAATTTTACCTGTTTTCACATTTTTAAGTTCTGTGTGAACGGTATTAGGTCATTTAATTAGTATTTACCATTCTTTTTTTTTGTAATGCACTTACGCGGGACTGCCGCTTATTATTATTTTTCGTTAGGTACTTAGGCGGTATTGACGGGTTTTGTTTTTAACTGGCTTTAGAGCGTAAAAAAGTTTGTTTTCATCAAATTTTTGTTTTATTAGTAAAGTAATTTAAATATAAAACCACTTATTTCAATTAATGCTGAAAATCAATATGGGGAAATAAACAACTCATTAAAAATGCAAAGATAAAAATTCTTTATTTTTGTTGTATTCTTATTTGTATAAAGTAAGCATACATCAAATATAAGTACTTGTAAATGGTTATTATCATCATTACATTATGAAAAGTTGTATACATTTTAAATGGTAGAATCTATACAATTTGGGGGGAAAGTACTAGCTATGGTTAAATAATACAACAATAGTATAATAAAACTAAATTATGATAGTAAGGAATCGGTAAAGTCCCAATCAATCAAAGGTTTACTTGTTTTTGTACGGCAGACTGTCATAAAATTCATGACAATCTCTAGGAATAAAATGCTTCAGTTCCTGAAGGTGTTTCCACTTTGATTCAGTGATGGGGAGTCTCTGTTTGTTAAGTGGCGGGAAGTTAGTTTATTGGCTCAACATTTTTCAACATTTGTTTCCGACTTTGGGGCAGTTCTTTGAATTCATCATTGAAATTGAATTTGTAGAGGGTCTTTCCATCCGGCTGGTACTGTAATTGCTTTTACATCGTTAACCTTTGGGTCTGATACATTTCTACCGGGTCTTATTGAATTCGTAAAACATAGTGCTGGGCTTTGAAAAATCTTTAAAAAACTGGTGTGTCAAAAAACACAGACCTGTAAGGAATAGGTGCTTTCCTGGTTTCTAAGGTCAGGCTGTGATACGTGCTCGGCAGATAAATTTCTTTTCTTCCCTGTTTGTTGTAGCTAGGTTGGTGCAGGGATTCAATTTTGCTGTGAACTGAGTCACACTCCATCTGAGTATGACCCTTTACTAGCCACTTTTGTTCGATTTACTACGTTGGATTCCATCGATAGATGTAGCAAGGCATTTGTAGCTAGGTTGGAGCAGGGATTCAATTTTGCTGTGAACTGAGTCACACTCCATCTGAGTATGACCCTTCACTAGCCACTTTTGTTCGATTACTACGTTGGATTCCATCGATAGATGTAGCAAGGCATTTGTAGCTAGGTTGGAGCAGGGATTCAATTTTGCTGTGAACTGAGTCACACTCCATCTGAGTTTGACCTTCACTAGCCACTTTTGTTCGATTACTACGTTGGATTCCATCGATAGATGTAGCAAGGCATTTGTAGCTAGGTTGGAGCAGGGATTCAATTTTGCTGTGAACTGAGTCACACTCCATCTGAGTATGACCCTTCACTAGCCACTTTTGTTCAATTACTACGTTGGATTCCATCGATAGATGTAGCAAGGCATTTGTAGCTAGGTTGGTGCAGGGATTCAATTTTGCTGTGAAACTGAGTCACACTCCATCTGAGTATGACCCTTCACTAGCCACTTTTGTTCGATTACTACGTTGGATTCCATCGATAGATGTAGCAAGGCATTTGTAGCTAGGTTGGTGCAGGGATTCAATTTTGCTGTGAACTGAGTCACACTCCATCTGAGTATGACCCTTCACTAGCCACTTTTGTTCGATTACTACGTTGGATTCCATCGATAGATGTAGCAAGGCATTTGTAGCTAGGTTGGAGCAGGGATTCAATTTTGCTGTGAACTGAGTCACACTCCATCTGAGTATGACCCTTTACTAGCCACTTTTGTTCAATTACTACGTTGGATCCCATCGATAGATTTGTAGCAAGGCATTTGACAGTATGGCATTTTTTATTTTGGGCTCCACAGCCATCTGACCATAAAACAATAGGTTTTTTGTCTTCTGCAAGCATAGTTTTTAAATTATCAATAATGCAGGATGCATAAGTTGACGCTTCAATTGAAGATGCTGTTTCGTCAAACAGTAACACTTGACATCTTTTTTCCCCAAATTGTACATAGTGAAATTGTGTACTGCTAACTTAGTTTTGAAGTACATAGAACTGGCATTCAAGCAAGGGGCTGACTTTACTGGTTCAACATCCTGAGTGAAAGCGTAATGCAATCCTTGAATGGCTTTTGCTTTGTCAATTTGTTTTTGCTCTCTAGCTTGTTCTTTTTCAATGTATGTTTGTTATACTCCTCCTCAGTAACGGTTCCATTTTTATCTCAAAGGCAGAACAAAGATCGCATTTATCCTTTTTCGGGGGCATGTATAGCTAGGTTCTTCTGTTTGAAAAATCTTATCAAATGTAAACTACTAAGTGGAACAGCGCTACTGGTCTGACATTGGTTCTTATATAGATCATAGAGCTGAGTCTTGGACACAATCGTTGTTTCTAGATACAAAGATGTAGAAGTGGGATCTACAATAATGGGCGGGAAGTTTGGCCAAACTGTCAAAAAACTTGTTTAAAAACTCAATCTGAATCGGATTTTACCCTTCTTTCTCCAATGTTATCATGAGATGTCTCAAATGAAGAGGCAGTACCTGTAGATTGTCCAGGCGTGTCTAACCAGTATCGTGCAGTCCCATTTTCTTAATTCCTAAGGTTTGTAGAAACATGTTCTGGCAGACTTTCATCTTTTGCCATTTACAGTCAAATAGTAAGTCAGGGTATCGTTTCTTCTTGATTCATCACCTTCAGCTACCCTCCGTTTAACTGGTGTGTTTTTTTAAGACATTGTTTACTATGAAAACTTTTCTTTGATGCCAGTTCATATTATTCCAATAGTTTGAAAAGATTTTCCTGTCTCTCTTGTTGTATTATGCTGTTGCAAAACCTAACTTTGGACCGTTCACAAAATCTTGAAATACACGGAGGTCCCATCCTTCTTCCTTCTCTCTCTGTGTCATGGTAGGTTTTTCCTTCGGCTGTTTTTCTAAACCCTAAATATGCTTGCCCCTTTCATTTTTTTTTCCTTTTCAGCATTTCTTTTCCATTTAGTCTTATCAGGGAATTTTGCTTCTCACTCTGTTTCTTACAACGGCTGTTCCTTCAGGAGGTTTCCGGACCTTATTGGTTTACTTCCACTTCTGGTGGCTGCTGGTCCACATCTAATATCTGCTGCTGGTCACGTAAGGTGAAGATTGAACAATCAGGCTGCTGTTAATTGATGGAATAATAATCAAGATCGTTGGGGTCATCAAAACTTGAGTCACTATCTGCAATTGAAGTGTCTTTCTGAACGTCAAAATATTTATTTCTAATATCAGGGAGCTGATGTTGTGTCGTGCTACACGATGAGACAGCTGTATCAACAATATCACTTATATTCAAAGTGGTAGACACATCCTGCAATTCCATTTCCATAGTGCTTAGGTAGCAGAGAGAATCTGTTACAATGTCCTCTTCAGCACCTGTAATAAATTCAAACTAGTTAGGAGCCATCCAAGCTCAAAAAAATTGATTATTTTCTGTTTACCAAAGTCGTATACCATTGTAAGTGTATTGGGCAAACATTCTCTTCTTTCAGCACACAAAATACATAATACATTACAATTATGCAGTAATCATGTATAAACAAAATCTAAAATAGCTTTCACTTGTTATAGTACCTCGGCCAGCTAAAAACAAAAAGTGGTGGTGTCCCTTGGAAACCATGAGGAAAATAATTGCACTACCATACAACAATTAAAGAGAATTTTTGGCTAAAACAAGACAACTGAAATGATACATCAATGATGCAGGGCAAACTCTGAATTTTTCTATACAGTACGGTACTAAGAGCTTCACACTTTCAAATCGTACTAATAAATAAATCAATTGTTGTCAATTGAACACAATAGTTGTCCGTTTTCAAAAACTTATGATTGCTTTTTAAATATTAAAAAAATTATTAACACGTAACAAATACCGTAACTTAGTTAATACATACTACTTACTTGTCATTTTTAATGTTCTTTAAATTGTGGTATTCATTGCCAGAAGAACTTTGATGTGACCTCTTAGTAGCTCTTTCAATTGTGGATGTACTAAATCCCATTTCTTTTAAGATCTCTGACGATGTGAATAAACCTCCCTCATCCTCAGAATTACTTGAACTATCCATCACTGTACTCTAAAAAATAAAATTTATCAGCGTAATTCAATTTTTAAATCTTTCATAATATCTGCATTCAGATGAGGACATTAAAGATAACAATATATCATAACGTAGTCATTGCTATGGTATACATCCCTGGTAATTAAAAGTATGTATTTTTGACTTAAGCTTTAAGTTGAAGTTCATTTGTAACTTTGTCGATGCAAACATGTAATTTATGACAATAAAATATTATTTATTTTATTAATGAAGATGCTATTTCAGAAGCGGAATGATAAAACAATTTTATTAAGACTTGAAAAATAAAAACAACTTGTGTAAGGTATCTACTGTTAGGTTCAAAACCGCCTATCTGCTAAAACTCAACGAAAAGCAGAACCGCATATCTTGAGTTGTGTAAAGTAAGGTTAAGCTAGAAACTGTTTTAGATAAATGTTAGTGTTAATTTCACTATAAACAAGATCACAAAGCAAAGAGCTTTTCCGTGAGTAAAACATAGTTTTATTCTTACCTTAATGACGCCAAAGGTTGCACAATGTAGACACAATTCCAATAGAACAGCGAGGAAATGCGAGCCGGTATCTACTGACTGATGGCTTGCTTCGCTATATAGGCGGTACTGCCACTGAGGTTGCAGATAGGCGGGGGCTGTTTCAAATGCGATAGTGGCGCTATCTGATAGAGTTTTGTTGAACTAACAGAGCCAAACGGTCCGCAGAGAAATTCTGCGTCCATTGATACCAATAACTCAATTTCAGCAAAAATGTCACTTAGGCGGTCCTGTTTATTAAGCGACGATAGGAAATCTAACAATAAACTAATTTTGAGCACACGAGAAACACCAAGGGCTAGCTTTTAATACCAAACATCCTGATAAACTTATCGAAGCAGTATTCTGAATCTGGCAGCCAGACCGTGCAGCACTGAGTAGTGAGCTATGACCCTGAGGCCAAGTGCTATTCTTTCAGCAGGCAGCAAAGCTAATGACGTTAACATCTGTAGAGCAGCCTCTACGTTGGTGTCGACTAAGTGTTGGAGGCGTATGCGATAAATTGCCTAAAAAACGTAAATTTTCTTGTATAATATAACTAATTATATGTCACCAGATAATAAATGTCCACATTTTTCCTTTATACAGTTTAAATTAAAAATTTACTGTAAAAATAGGGTGTTGCGATAAAAGAGGCACAGTAAAAAAGCGCATTGCGAAGAAAAGGTCCAGTTAACCCTGTTGGACAAAAGAAATTTAGTCTCTATGTTCGTAGAAAAAAAGGAATGTTACGCACACACAGAGCGCTCTCTGCCCTGAGCTTAAATTTGGGTACTATCTCGAGGAATGGTTATAGTAAAACAATATAATTAGAGTTAAACTTAATAAGTTATTATATATACCTGTGCAAAATGAAAGAAGCATCCGGCTACTCAAGCATTAGGCCATCTAACTGAGCAGCATTGCTCATAGCCAATTCAAAATCAGTCAAAATGACCTGCGGATTCCAATCAGGAATAAATTGTTTTAAAAATGTGAAAACACCTTGGCAGGCCTCCTGTGTCTTCCTCGTCATAAGCACAAAAGTTACTGGAAACAGCTGAAACACGAAGAATAGTTTGTTAGTTTTAGTAACTTCCTGGGCCATTAAGAGTTTTAATTACAATTGAAAATTTTTCTACATGATCTCTTTAATCGATGATAATATCTAGTTAATGCTGCTTTAGTACAAAATGCGTAAAGAAATCACATTGATTGCCCTTGAGATGTCCAATTTTTACAGTGTTTGTGTCTTGGGGAGGTGCCATATGTATGTCCGAAATAACTTTTCAACCACATATTACGTATATAAATAGAATAGTTTAAAACCATGTAATACTGTATAGACTAATGCACTACATCTTTTTATTTCTGAAATAATTTCAGTTTTTCTAAAGATTACGCCTCAAGATTAAGGTAACACATTTACATGTTTATATACCTGAAGAGTGTTAAGATAAACAAGAGGTAAATTACATGTTAATATCGAGGAGAAAGATATTAAAATGTATTTAGAGGCGATTATTGCTTCAAAAAAATTAGGCTATTATAAATTCATAGTCATGCTATATAGAACGAGATCGACGTGCTATAATTCCTCTTATCCACGTGTACATAATAAATAAATAAATGTTTTATTGCGTTAGACAATATAACACTGTATGGCAATCGTCATTATATTTGTTTAAACTAAAAATTTTCCACTCATTTTTACATCTCAATCCCTTTTAGACATACATTGTCAACATTTATTCATTCCCAATCATTCGAATTGTCCCACTCTTTCACCTAATCAGTCTTCCAATTCGGTGGTCTCCCAATGGTGTGCCATGAACTCGTCTGTGCTGTAGAATGCTTTTGCAATCAACGCAGTTTTCAGACGGGTTTTAAATGCTTTGAGCATTGGGGCATTTTTGATTGAATTTGGCAATTTGTTGACGAATTGAACTCCCGCCTGTGACGGTAAACGTTCATGAACTGCCGTTCTGTGTCTCCCAGTTCGGTAGTTCTCCCTGCCCCTTGTTGCGTAAGAGTGTATGTTACTACCTCTTATGGTTTCGCATTTTGACATGAAGAAAAGGCATGTCTCTAATACGTAGGGGCAGGGTAGTGTCAACAGTTTCAGATTTTTGAATGCTGGCTTACACGACTCTCTCCTTTGCAGCTTGGCAATGATTCTGACTGCTCTTTTTTGCAGTATGAAGATTCTGGAAACATTTGTTTTTGAGCAACCCCCCCACAAAACCAATCCATAGGAGAGGTGTGGGTAGATTAGTCCATAGTACGCCGTCATCAGCACCTGAGTTGGGCAATACTCGGACAGTCTCCTCAAAACATAAATGCCTGAGGATACCTTGGAACAAACGCTGTCTACATGAAAATCCCATGTCAACCCTTGATCGAGGTGTATTCCAAGGAATTTTGTTGAGTAGACTTCTTCGATCTCAGTCTCATTCAACATGACAGTGGGACTAGAGCCTGAGTTCGTTTGTCTCAGGCAAAATTGAATAAATGTTGATTTCGTTGGGTTTGTTCTGAGGTTGAGTTCATTGAAATGCTGGATCGCATTGTTGAGTTCAATGAATGTAATCTCTTCGAGTTCTGTTTTTGAATTCGCTTTGAAGCATAGAGTCGTGTCATCGGCATACTGGACGAGTTGTCCGCGGCTTACCGATGAACCAACATCATTGACGTAGATCAAAAAGAGTAGAGGACTCAGGATGGAGCCCTGGGGAACTCCATAATAAAGCCCTCTCCCTTCAGATCGAACGTCTGAAATTCCAACAAATTGTTTTCTATCACTAAGGTACGATTCGAGCCACTTGAGTGGCACTCCTCGCACCCCGTAATGTTCCAATTTGAGAATGAGGGAATGGTGGTCAACACAGTCAAATGCTTTCGATAGGTCGAGAAATACACTCAACGTGTCTCCTCGATCTTCCATTCCTTCTACTATCATGTCGACCAGACGAACGCGTCAGCTGTTGACTTTCCACTTCGGAACCCGAATTGGTTTGCTGATAGTAGGTTGTGTTTTTCAAAAAAATTCACACATCGAGTGAAAAAAACTTTTTCAAAAATTTTGCTGAAGACCGGCAGCATTGAAATTGGGCGATAATTTTGAGTTGAAAGGGGGTCGCCCTTCTTAAAAATTGGGGTAACTTTCGCAATTTTGAGAGAGGGTGGAAACGTTCCCGAGTGAAAAGAGAGATTAATCAAATGCTCGAGTGGCCTCAACAAATGCTTGGAGCACAGTTTTAGAAGCCACGTTGAGACATAGTTTGAATCATTCGATTTTTTCGAAGAGAGTTCTCTTATCACTCTGGCGATCTCCTCCTCTGTGACCGGGGTCAGAGCCATTGAGGCTGCTGGACTTGGTATCAATGATGGGGATTTTTGGTTCTGATGCGGACTAAGTCCTTGGTCAGTCCCAACCGAGGCAAAAAATTTGTTGAACTCCTTAGCGATCCTCATTGGGTCACTAATATGTTCATTTTCAATTTGGAGATCGATTTTCTTGTCGATCAGTGAGGATTTATTGTTTATTATGGCCCATGCGGTTTTTGAGACATTTTTGGACGTGAGCAATGCTTTGTTTACATCATAAGCTTTTTCTGTAAATTCTTTTGTAATTTTGAAAAAAGATTTTGAACTCTTCATCTAATGAGTGCTTATTAATTTCTGAGAGAAACAATAATTTTTCTCTCGAAATTAGAATACCTTTGGTGATCCATGTGCACTTTTGTTGCCTCGTTTTTTGTTGAATTTTTATCAGGGGACAGCTCACGTTTAAGTGGTAGTTAAAGGTCGATTCAAAACTACTGAATTTTGTTTCAAGGGGATCTCCAAACTTTAGAAAGCTCCAATTTTCTTGAGCGAGAAAAAAAATTTAAGAGCTTAATATTTGCGGGCCTTGTGTTTCTGATTGTTTTTTGTTGACTGGATCCCTTGCTGGTTCATGACCATTGATTGTGACCTGTTGGCCATAGTGATCTGAAATGGCTGTGTTGACCACTAAAGCCTCGGTGTCTGACAAATTTGTGACGACATTGTCAATCGCAGTCGCCGAAGTGGTCGTAACTCTCGTGGGAGAGGTGATCGACCAGTTTAAGGCCAAACGACCCCAACAAGTCAGCGAGTTTTCTAGTCATTGGACTGTTATCATATAAAATGTCGATGTTAAAGTCCCCCATGACAATGAAATTGCGCTTTTTCTTCGTCACGTCAGACAAAATTTGTTCGAAATTTGAAAAAAAGATTCATCGTTTCCGTTGGGAGACCTGTACAAGCCAATCACATCAAATTGTGATTGACTTGTTCTTATCTTTACCCCTGTAACTTCAAAATGTTTGTCTACGGATGTGCCAAACGTGCGAGGGGTAAAGGAAAAGTTGTTTCTCAAGAAAATTGCTACACCTCCTCCTTTGGAGGAGTTGCGGCAGAAAGAGTTTGCCAATTGGTAATTTTGAAATTTGAAACTGTCAATGTTGCTGTTGTTGAAACCGTGTTCGGTTATAATCAGCAGGTCGGGATTGAGTTCTTCACACATGAGTGACAGTTCGTCTCCCTTATTTGTAGCCACTTGTGCGTTTTGATGCACCAGAGTGACCTTCTTTGAGGATAATTGGCTTTTCAGATTGGATTTTTTGATTTTTTTGTTTTTTTCCTGTCAAATTTTGAGCGGTGCTATGAGTGGGGTCCCTAAAAAATTTTGCATGTTAATTTCATCCAGTTGAGATGCATGGCCGGGGTCTCGCGTAGTCGGCGAAGCAGCAGCTCCACTGAGAGCCTCTGCATAGGACACGTCCTGGTGGTTCGATGTAGACCTCCTGATGGCTGGATGTCTGGTGGCTGCCGGAGTGGGCTCGAACGGTGGCGGCACAGTCTTCACGGGCCTCTGAGTGGCTGTGAGGCTCTTCACAATAATTTCAGCCAGCACCCGTTTACCTCGCATGGAGAGGTGTTGACCGTGCCTCGTGAAATACCTCCGGCTTAACTCGTGGAACTTCAGCACCCGAAAGTTGTGCCGAACGGCCAGTTCTTCTATATAGGCATTCACGAGCACGGTCTCGTCATGGATGGGGTGGGCTGGATGCAGGTTGTGTCGGTGCGGTAATGTGGCCACGAGGAGCTCGGTGTTACTGGCTCTGGTTGTTATGTAGGGCTCAAGGTGTCGGTAGATGTTTCGCTGCGTGCCAACGGCCAGGTCATTGGTGCCGGCGATGAGCACCTCGCAGCGTGGCCCTGGTTCAGGGAATGTTGGGGTCGGCTTCAAAACATCCAGCAGGCGGGGCCCGGGCATGCACTTGCCTCCAACCGATGTCGCAGGGCAGGTCAGTTGGTCTACAAGCTCGGCGATGTGCCGAGTGTGGCTGTCACCATTGATGTGGACTTTGTGGAGGAAGGGGATAGATGTTTGGGAAGGTTTTCGGTATTTTTGGGACGGATGTTTTTGTTTTGTTTTTTCTATGGGTGGACGTTCACTTTTGGGATGGTGTGGAGCTTTGGGATTAGGATGTAATGTTTTGGTTGGTGGCGTATGATGTCGGTTCATAGTTGTTTGTCCAGTTGGTTTTTTTTTATTTTTATTTTTGTTTTTGATTTCCGTCCATGCCTGTTCATGAGGCTGATCACCACATTCGTACGCTTTTAATTGCTGTGTCAAGTATTGGTTATCAGCCTCAAGGACTTCCGAAGTGGTTTTTAAGCTTTTGTAGAGTTCAGCCGTTTCGGTACACCGCTGCATTGTACACCGCTGGTGGTTTGTGTAGGTAGGTCACACTGGACCCCGCAGTCCACCATCACGGAAGCACGGACGTTCTGGTCGACGCGAGATGGGGTGTTCGCCGTGAAGATCTGATCTGTGAACTGTAACAGCCTGGTGTCTGACTCTATAGTATGATTTAGCAGATCGTCATACTCTTTTTTTAGGCGCTCAATCTCCCTCCTCAGCCGCAGAATCTCCGCTGTCGAGTCTCCAGGCGCAGATGGCTCCCGATCTGGTGTAGACGTGGAAGGTGCAGGTGGTGCGGGCGCAGGCGGCGGTGCAGCGAGTGGTGTGGACGTGGATGGCGCCGGCGATGGTGTAGTCTTAGTCAGCGGCGATGACAGCGACCGCATTGTGACTGGGTGCTCTCCCGTGTGTTTTTGGTTGCACACCGTCACTTGTGTCATATTCGCATCAATAAAAATACGACCTCCGGTTACTGCTAATACTTTGTAGGTAAGAAGACTCGGCGGGTTCTATACCAGGAAGTAGCGCTGAGTGATAAGACAGGAAGAGAGGGAAGGAGGCATTAAGGTTGAGCTTGCAACAGTACAGCAAACTCTGACCGCTATAGATCGCATGCGCATCGTCTTAGGTGCGGCTTCATAGCACCTAATATTTTAGCACCTAATCTCATACCACCGACAGCAAAAACTTCGTCATTTAGGTGCTGTGATATTAGGCGCTATAAGGTTATGTACTGTGCAGCGTTGCCAATCGGGTGGTAATTACCACATTTTGTGGTAATTTAAGGTCTCGGTGGTATTTCAGGTGGTAATTTTGCCCCGGTGGTAAATTGGTGGTAACTTTAAATTAATTAGGGAAAAACAACGAACACTGAGAATTCCGCTTTCAGGTAACCTGATTGATTTCCCATTCAACACATTCAATCGATATAATATTACAATATATGTATTCAGATTGTTGTTGTTTTTAATACTCTATGCTAAGATAGAAATTGACGGTTGGCATAGTTAGTCTATGATAACAACAACACCAGGGATATTTAGTCTATGCTGTTAGTAATAGTGTTAGTGTTCTTCTTCTCTTGAATTTTGGTTTCTATTTTCTTATTTCTTCTAGTGAAGTTATTCAGTTGAGATAAGTTGATCAGTTTAATGGATGATAAGATTTCATAGCCGTGTGAGTTGGCTTTAGTTAAGTACGTTTTTCCAAGATACGTAAGATTTCAAGTTTTCTTTATCGTGCATTTTAATCCGTGGACCTAGAATAGTAAAGTATGTAGTGAAATTGTGTAGACTGTGGCCAAGGTATAGGCTACAAAAAATGTAGCAATATTTTTTCTTCTCGGACTAGCCCATTATTTTTATTGTGTTCATGTCATAACTGTTAGTAGTGCTTGGCCAATCTTTTCCCTTGGACCATTATTTTATAGTGCATATAACTTAAGAACGTAGATCTCTTTTTTGCAATGCTATTTTTCTTCTTGGACTATTATTTTTAGAGTGTAGATGACACTTTTGAGAGCTAGCTTTGCTGCTTTAAGTTCATACAAATCATTTGTTTTGTAAATATGATTAGGGGCCTATAGCTAGGTAACGACCTAGTCCTATTTATGCTTTGTAATACCTACTACTAGCCTATCTGCTCTGCTTCATAATTGTTTTCCCTAAGCTTAACTAAACATCACCTAACTATAGTTAGTGTTGGCCTAAACTAATTTACATTTTCCATTTACAATCCATCTAACTTTGAACTAGCTTTATTGACATGAATCTCTAATTGGACTAAACTTAAGTTACTAAGATGGATAAGTTTATTATTAAAGGTAGGCCTAAGCCTAAGAAAGATGAAGATGAGAAAAAAAAGACAAAGATGATGAAAGTAGACAGAGCAAGTCGTTTTTGTAGAAAGCTCACATGGTGAATCGAGCAAAAAATCTATTTGGGCCTAGTTCAATGTCTCTTGCAATCCCAATGGAGTACGAAGACTTAGGAATAGATCCAGATGATCCAGAACCATTAGGTCAAAGCTCTAGTGAGGAGGACCAGGTTAATATTGCTGCTAGTAGCAAGGAAAAACTGAGCTTGATACAGACCTAGCCGTACACTCAACTTCAAATACCACCCAACCAAAAAACTGCTGCTAGGCCTAAAATTGTGTCTAGGTTTACCCCATACTGCCACCATTAGGCCTAGTAAAAAAGAAAGAAAATTCAATTCAAACTGGTTGAATGACCCCCAGTTCAAAAAACTGGCTACAAAAAAAAAGTCAAAGAAAGAACCGGACAAGACATGGCAATATTGTAGTGTCTGTGATGCAGTCATGGGGGCGCATAAAACAGAGATTGTGCGTCATGGAAAAGTCCCTCAAGCACCTAAAATTAATCAAGGAGGATAGCCACTAACAAAGACTTTAAAAAAAAATTGTTCAAAAGAACTACAACAGATAAAAGTGTCAAACGAGCAGAATTAAAATTAGCCGGCCTAATTTGCAAACCAACAACCTGCCCTTTTCGCTGATGGATACATTGATTCCGCTGTGCAAATCGGTCTTTCCGGACTCAGAAATTGCTGCCTAAACTGTGTATGAAACGCACTAAAACAACAACTGTGATTAAAAAAGCCTTAGGTCCCGCATTCATGGAATTGATTTTACCAAAAACTAAGGGCACCAGGATCGTTTTTTCTCCTTGATCATGGATGAGACAACGGATCAGGCATCGGTTAATCAATGTGCCCTCACAGTTATCTATATTGATGATGTAACTGGAACGCCAAAAAACTAATTTATTTGACATGTTTGAAGTCAAATCTAGCACTGCTGTGATGAATTATTCACTGGTATGATGAACTCGCTGAAATCAAAAAAAATATACCCATTGAAAACTTAGTGGGATTTAGTTCTGACACATGTAATGTGATGGTGGGGCAGCATCATTCGGTTTTTTCACTTTTGAAAATAGAAATCCCTCACATTGCATGTGTCAAGTGTTCTTGCCACATGATCCACCTGGCGGCAAGTAAAGCATGTAATGAAGTTTACCAAAGACAGTGGAGGATTTGCTCCGAAATCTTGGGGCTCACTTCAGCAGAAGTTTTGGGAGACAGTCTGCCTTTGTACAGTTCCAAGAGTTTTTTCAAGAGGAAATCCACAAAATACTATCACCAGCAGTAACAAGATGGCTGTCATTAAAAATCTTGCGTTGACAGAGTGATTGAACAATTTCAACCGTTGAAGGCCTACCTGCTGACCGCTTCTGTCGAAGACCCGTCAAACACAGTGGATAGCATGTTAGCTGCTATGAACAACCAATTTATCTACTTATACTTGGAGTTTATGTCTTATGTTCTTGGTATGCTAACAGATTTTTAATGTAATGTTCCAATCCGAAACACCACTTCTCCATAGATTGCGACCAGGAGGTTCACAAGATGCTTCAAGATCTGTGTACAAACTACATGGACTTAAACTACATTAAAAATACACCCATCATGTCCATTGAGCATTCAAACCCCCGTCATTTCCTGCAATTAGAACAAATATATTTAGGCATTCACGCAACAGAAACATTTAATGAATTAAAGAAAAATGCAGAAAAGAAAGATATTGAAGTTTTCTTAAAAAGTATTTTAAGCTTCTATGTGGAATTGGTCACACAAATCAAATCTAGATTTGATTTTTCTGATGAAGTTTTTGATGTCCTCAGTGTCTTGGAGCCAAAAAGTGCCCAAACCTTCAAAGTAAGGTCTTTTGGCTCATGTCATTAACAGATTTCCCGTTCTGAAGAAAGTTGTTGATGTCCAAAAACTCGACAATCAGTGGAAAAAAGTCATGCTTTGCTAGACTTCAAAGAGCATAAACTTGATGCAAATGAGTCTGCTATGCAATATTGGAAGGCTGTATTCAGTCTAAAGACAGTCGCTGGAGATGCTATGTTTACAGAAATACAAAAAGTGTTTAACTTACTTTTTATACTGCCATTTTCAAAATTCATCTGTCGAAACGAATATTCAGTGAACTGAAGCATTGCAAAACCAATGACAGAAACAAATTGAAAACAGAAAAAACAGTCGTTTCATTGATGGGTACAAGGGAAGGAATCCGAAATAGCGGTGGATGTGTTAAATTTGAACCTACCAAGGAAATGCTCACAAGAAATATATGGCAATAAGAAATTAGGCCTCTTATTATTATTATTTGGCTTTTAAAAAAACTAAAACTGTGTTAATATAGCCAAATATATTGTGATTCATATTTGGTCATCAAGTGATATATTGTGAAATAAATTTTGTGTGTATATTATATATATATATATATTTATATATAAATAAATATTTGAACCTGAGTTATAGAGTAGGGCTAAACACATCATGGTAATGCTAGCCTTCTAAAGGTTTTTTAATTTCAAGGACTATGTGTGCCTAGCACTTTGCCTGACATTAAAAAATTGTGGTTAACACATTTAAAAACAGTGATCTAGTGTAATTTTTTCCATAAAGCTACAAGTTGAGTTAAAGGAAAAAAGTGGATTTTTTAGAACAACACATAACAGTTCATGTGATTTATCATACAAATTTATTAAACTGGTACATCAGTAAACAACCTATTTTGGAGGTAGGATATCATGAAAGAGTGTTGTAAGTATTTTTGCTTAACCCTTGCATGTTTGGTTTTGGTAGGCCTTTCCTAAAATAATACTTTGTAGGCCTATAGTATGTTCAAACCTAAAGCCTGTGCTTAGCTGGTTGACAGTGAGATTTTAGAAGTCATTTACATATTTTATATTCCTTTACTCCTTCTTTTGAATCACAGCAGGATTGCATGATTAATGTCTGCTTTATCAGTTTACAAGTTTCTATTTAAAAACTTTGGCATGGATCCAAGCTCATTGAAAAGTTAAATTTGTTTTTCTGAAACTAACTTTTTCATGCAAATTGTTCTCTGTAAAAAAAGTAAAAAGTTAATTTTTTTACAATATAAGTTATGATATTATGCTCTAAAATCAACCATATTCAATGCAATAAAAAATCCTGCTCGTTAAGCCATTTAAGAGTGTCTAACCTAGAAAACCTGGAAAAGTCAGGGAATTTTATATGTTCAGTTTGGTAGACACCCTGCATTTACAAATATAGACTGTCATACGATGTCGATAACACACTTTAGTAGCCTAAATATACTTTTAAAGCAAGGTGGTAATTTGGGCTCATAGGTGGTATTTTTTTCAGGTACTGGTGGGAATTTTCCAAAAGTGGATTGGCAACACTGGTACTGTGCGACGATCCACGGTTCGTTTAGGTGCCGTGAGACTGTTTCAAGTTTCAGTGTCACAGCACCTCTCTCTTTGTTCCAAAGGGGCCTTGGTGGGGACAGAGCGGTTGGAGGAGAATCCAACCTTGCCCCTCGCCCCGTCCCCGACGATCCGCTATTACAGCAAGGCGAGCAGTCGACAGCACAAGGCGAGGCGACACGAGATAGACAATCCGTCTACTCGCACAAGGGAAGGGTCCGTGCGTAAGGACTACAATCGAATGGCGAATGGCGTACAGCATGTTCGCCAAAGAAGGCGTGCCTACATGCGCCAAGACGCTGCAATACACCAGGCGTCAACCATGTTGATCCAGGGGAGATACAATGAGGCGCAGTTCCTTAACCGCGTGTCGCACTCAGCGATCACATAAGACCAATAGATGGAGCACTGGGGTTTGCCGTTGAAGTCGACTCTGGCGCGCGACGCTACAACAATGGCGCTAAGACTGTGTTCGCTGCTGTCTGGCAGGTTTTAGAACATGAGAAGGAAGATGAAGACTTGTTGATTACAAAAGGGCTCTAATGATGGCACCAAAAATTAAGTACCTTGAATTTGAATGAATGTTTAGGCCAAACCGCAAATCTTGCAAATAATCCAATAATGTCAATGATTTGTTCATCTAATTTCATTGTCTTCTACATTTTTATATAAGTTTATAATAGTTTTTATCGTCATTGGAATTAAATGTGTTCAAATCGAATATACCGTGAACTCAAAACCGGTAGTAATTTGCATTCAAATCTCTATAAAAATAGGCAAAGCCTTCTCCAATTTCCCTACATCACACAAAGTAAAAATTTTATACACGTAAGCATCATGACTTAAATAAAAAGCAAAAATATTTGGATTAAAATGTAACATCCATAGGGAATTGCAACCATTGAACTAAATACGAGATTAATTAAAATTACCCGAACGATGTTAGAAGCATGGAAAGACTCGACAGAGTGTAACATAAGTGGTAGCGCACAGACGGTTCTTCTTTATCTTAAAATCAATAGAGTTCTTATTTAAACCAATAAGAGCATATGTACCAAGTTTGAAGTCACTAGGACCTTTATAAAAGAGTCATCGCATAGACGGACAGCTTTTTAACCTCCCCATGTTCTATAACAGTGATATTTGACTCACGAGTTTTATACTTTCAACTGAAAAAGCTAGCTATTTCATGTCAAACTGTTAGATAAGTGTTAAAATGAATACAAGTACTATACATATATGACGCTTTTGTGAACCAAATACGAGATTACTCAAAATAACTCGAACGATGTTAGAAGCATTGAAAGACTCGACAGAGTGTAACATAAGTGGTAGCGCACAGACGATTCTTCTTCATCTTAAAATCAATAGAGTTCTTATTTAGACCAATAAGAGCATATGTACCAAGTTTGAAGTCACTAGGACCTTTATAAAAGAGTCATCGCATAGACGGACGCACAACAAATCATTTGAATAAAGCCTTTCAATTCTTCATAAAGCGTTAATAAACAGGCGGCTCATGACATTGCATTAAAAATATATATTTATTTTATAATTACTAGAAGAAAGAACATTACTTGAAAAAACTGAGAACAAGTATAAAGCCCCCCACACACCTTCGAACATTTCACCCAAACCTGACCTGGGCGTCGTACCCAACGCCACCTGTCAAGTTAGACGTTTACCCCCACCACTGTCGAACGTGCGATCGAGCAGGTTGGGTGTCTTGTCAGTTGTATTATGGATTTCGAGACAAGTGTAGCTGTTTGTGCTGGCGCTTTTTGTCTGAAACGACAAAAGAAGAAAAAAGATCGACGCTTGTGGTCTAAAAAAATGGTTTTTGGACCGGAGTAAGTTTAGCCATATGTCGCTTCTTGCTGAACTTGCCATTAGTGAGCCTCAAGACTTCAAAAATTATCTAAGGATGAGCGAGGAAAGCTTTGAATATCTATTCGGAAGACTGTGTGAGCACATAGAAAAATGAAAAGATAGCCTTTTGAGAACCTCAATTCCTGCAAAAGAACTCTTGCAGCCACTCTCTCCAGTTTCTAGCCAGTGGTAGGAGCTACGAGAATCTGAAGTTTAGTTGTGCAATATCTCCGCAAGCACTAGGAATAAATCATACCAGAAACTTGTGCAGCTATTTTTGATGTTCTAAAGGAAGATTTCTTAAAGGTAAGTACAAAATATTTGTTAATTAGTTTTAACTCACTCTTTTCTTCTTACATTATTATAATCCATAATTTACACAATTGTTTTTTGAGCGCAAAATTGGTTATTGTCGCGCGAGAATAAAGCAGGAGGGGTACGAAATGAGTATAACCATCTTCCGAGAGCGACAATAACCTATTTTGCTTCAAATTTATCCTATTACGTTATTACTTATTTTTTAGGTCTAAAAAAAACACACATAATTTCAGAAAAAAAATTTATTTTCAAATCTATCTTTTATAAACTTTTCAAAAACATCAAAATTTAAAGTCATCAAATAACAAAAAAAAAAAGCTGTAACAGAAGATGCTGTTGTCAATGTAATAGCCTATTATAAAACAAAACGAACAAACAAAGATGAAAAAGCAACTTATTATACATTGTCCTCGCTGACACCGGGTAGATTCAAATACTGTTTGAGTTCATTCCGAACTTCTTGTTGAGCAGTTTTTTCTTGAATCGCTAGTGCTTGACCTGCGGTAGGTTTAGTTGCTGCCGTTTGACTTTGAGCAGGTTCTGGTAAAGAAAAAATTTCTTAGGACAACGTACAGTTTGAGGTGAAATATCTACTTTTTGTTGCTGTACATGTTTTTGCTGTACTTGTTTGTTGTAGATGTTGTCGTTGTACCTGATGTTGAGTAGGGTTGATTTGGCTTTGCACATAATATGGGGTCAAAACTGAATGTCTGATGTTGATAATTTTGATCTTGTTAAGAAATATTCAGCGTCAGCCGGCCTATACGGATATGGATTGTTGTTTTGATTAGTGTCCATAAAATGGTTAAGTGATGGTATATTCCGTTGGGTTGGCTGTTGTTCTGTCAATATGGCCGCAGATGCTTTCAAACTGCCTAACTTACCGTGGAACAAAAACATCAGATATAAGCTTTTCTGCAATTACTTGTTGTTGACGGTCCATATCTTCCAGTTGGAAGCCCACGTTGTTTCCAAAAGCCCGGAACTTATTCTGATTACATAGGACAGACGTAGCTGTATCCAAAAATCGTTCTTGTTTCTTTTCAAAATCAGATATCTTTTTTTCGGTTTGTTCGAGTAGTTGATCCTGGGTTAGACCTACTTGATACTGATGGGCGACTTACTGGTGTACTTGATGGTGATGGGCGTATATCAGCGTGTATCCCTGTAGATGCGTCATCTTGAGCCTGTAAAAAACACAAAAACTGGGTTTAAAACAGTTATATATAACAGCACGTCAATCAATATTACCTCAATATAACATTGTTAATTTTAATATATTATAATTTTAACTTTTATGTTTACTTTTTGCAGTTTCCTTGCAATGAATCGGACTGGATGAACATAGCTGTGGACTTCAAAAAGTACTGGCAAGTTGAAAACTGTGTCGGCGCTATAGACGGAAAACACATAGCGATTCGTCAACCTCCGAAAAGTGGGTCATACTACTACAACTACAAAGGGTTCCACAGCATTGTTCTTTTTGCTGTGGTCAATGCTAATTATGAATTCATCTATGTAAATTGTGGTACTAATGGAAGAGTATCCGATGGTGGCGTACTTATGGAAACTGATTTTGGAGAGTTGCTGGAAAATAAAAAAAAAGGAATTGCACTTGCCGTCACCAACAAAGCTTCGATGACAGGAGAGACGTTTGCCTCCCTTTTACATTCCTTGGAGATGAAGCTTTTCCTCTGAAGGAAAATCTTATGAAGCCCTATCCAAACAAAGGAATCACCCACGACGAAAAGATTTTCAACTATCGGATGTGCCGTGCTAGGAGAGTGGTGGAGAATGCGTTTGGCATCTTAGCGACTCGATTTTAGAGTCCTTCTTTCGACAATGAATGTTAGTGTAGAGAGGGCAGAAATTCATTGTTTTGGCGTGTGTTGTACTTTACATAATTTTCTACGCCAGAAAAGTCCAACCTACCTAACTCAAAGTAGTGTGGATTGGGAGGACACTTCAGCAGGCCAGTTAAATGAGGGTGAGTGGAGGCAGAACACGCAAGAACTTCTTGGGTTTAAAAGAATGAGGCGGGGATGGCAGAGAACAATCAATTGCCAATGCAGTTCGAGGTTGGTATAAAAGTTTCTATAACAACGAAGGAAGTGTTGATTTCCAAGAAAAAAATGATTTAATAAGCGTTGACAGTTCGGTATTGAGTGTAAACAAGTGCGATGATATAGTTAACAACAACAAAAATTATAAAATATGTTGATTTTGCTATGTAGTCCTATCTTTTTTCAATTTGATAACTAAATATTGGTGAACTTTGTACATTTTTTCTTAATTCGTTTAGATACCATAACTGTGTCTTATTTATATTTTAATTCGCTAACTTTGGAAAAAAGCAATGTTGTAGTTTATTTAATTATATTGAACTTAGAAAAAAAACTAAAGTGTATTTGTTTTCCCTTTAACGTATGCCTAAATATTACTGTATTGCAATTATATATTGCAATTTTGATTAATATATTCATTCTTGAAATTTAACTTTTATATGTAAACTTATTAGATAAAAAATTAACTTATATTACCCTTCAAACATGTGCCAAAGAGCTTTTTGTCACCCACGATATTTTTAATATTGAGGTATGTTACTCTGAAGACAGTTCTAAGTAAAAATAAATAGGAAGGTAGATAGAAGTAAAACCAAAACAGATGAAATTCCTAGGAAATATACGCGTTTATTCATTACCATGAGCAATGCTCAAGGCTACACCTCTGTGGGGTTAAGTTAAATGACTGAATATCTATAAATGTTAGAAAACTTGCACAACATTAACACGCCAAAGGAAAGGATATGAGTTTTATCCTAATTATTTATTATTATTTATTTATCATAATTATTAAATAGTTTTTATCTTGGGGGCAAAATTATAGTCTATTGCAACGTACTACGAAATTAAGGAATAAAGTTGAATTTTTCAAACATCATTGACATAATGTTATACTGTTTATATATATAAATTAGTTTTGTGCTGTTTTTAACTTTAATATAATATATTGTAATCTAACTTAACCGTACGAGGTGTTGTCCAAATAATGACCCTAGCGCTCAATCCTAAGTAAAAATAAGGAAAGTAATAAACAGTAAATTGGTAACAATTAAACTGACACTTACTTTGGTTATTTTCGTCCTGCGTTTCCGCTTCCACGTCGTCCACTCCTTCTTCATCTTCTTCAAGGGACGCAATACTTCTGGATCTTTTGCTGATCGAAGATACACCTTTCCTGACTACCTCTTGGTCTGTTATGAAAAGCAGTAAATCAAAATACCAAAGAGATGGTTCATACACATCATCCTGACCACTTCCGGTAATCTTTGATTTTTCAACCTTTTTCAGCTCTCTTCGGAACGATGCCCTCAAGGTTTCGATTTTGGATTTGACAAAATTTTCTCGTCGCAATCCGGATTAACTTCCTTGCATTTTCAACGAGAACGGAATATCCTTCTTTTCTGATATTTTTGTTGGAATAATTTTTACTTTTTATGTCCCATAAAGCTCGTTGCTCCCTATAAAGTTTCAATAAACTCACACCAAAATGGTTTATTATCGTTAAATGACATTATGAAACTGGCCTCGCTCCGAAAAAACAAATAACAAATCTAGTACTACGCCACTGCACTAGGGAAACTGAGGTCTAGCCAGTCGAGGCCGCTCGACAGTTCCCCCACACACAGCCCAACATGACAGGCGCGCGGTTGGAGTTGGGTGGTGCTGTCGTACCCAGCATCCAACCCAACAAAACCATCGCGCATGTTGGGTTGGAGCCACACACTCTCGAATATGTTCGACAAGACGTTGGGTTCCCAACTGCTCGACCAACATGTTCGATAGTGTGTGGGGGGCTTAAGGCTTCAGAAGACCCATATAACATGACATACAGTGCAAGACGACAATATCGAAAAAGTATCTTAACACCTTTGTTGCTGGTATATACTGAGTGAGATCGACTACTGATTGTTGTTAAAATTAATCTTCCTGATGAGGATCAAAGTTATTAATTGCTTAAGACGCATTCTCCATACCTCTCAAAATATTCCATATGATACTATTAATAACATATCCATTTCATTGTAATCTATTTATACAGGATTTATTACATAGGAAAGAAATAAAATTGTATAATAAAGAACAAAATAGACTTTCAATCTCGGTTTTTTATTGCATTTAAAAAATTATAATTTTTTGAAATAAACTCTGATTATTGCCTGGCTCACTTGCCTACATAACGGGCATTGAAGATTTACCTGGTAACCAGGCAGTGTGTCTCAGCACTCAGTGCACATACACAAGTGGCCACAAGGAAAGACCACATGTATAGACCTTTGAGTCAGGCACACTGCACAGTTACGAGGCACTCCTGGTGCGTACCTCGTGCAATACAACAAATATTGCAATTTGTTGTAAGTCTTCTGAGTAATTATAACATGCCTATTTTGTTTTTTGTTTAATCTGCAATGCTCAATAACAATATTATATTTATTTCTTGTATTATAATTATGCAAGTTGCTAGTCAAAATTATTAATGATATGTTTTTTTTAATATACAATACTGAGTCAAAAATATATAAATTTATAACAGTTTGCAACAAAATCTTAATTAAAAGTGGTTCACAGTGTTTTAGTGGTTGTGATTTTGTTATTATTCTGATATCTTTGTTTTGCAGGATAATGATTTCATTAATTTTAGCGCTATTACCCAATAATATTAGGCCATACCTTGTTATTGATTGAAAATAGGCATAGTATGCAGATTTAACATATTTTTCAGTAACACAATTTATAATACGTCTAAGTAAAAAAATTACTCTACCAAAATATTCCTAGAAATTTAGCAAAGGAAAAGAAATAATTTGGTGTGTTAATTGTAGGGGTTTGTCGTAGAGTAAACAAAATGTTTTGAGTTTTGACTTCATTTAATAAAGATTCATTTGATCTAAACCACACTGAGGCTTCCTCAACTGATTCAATGACAAGAACTTGTAGTTTGTCAAAGTTGTATGGATATTCTAAAGAGTTGTGTCGTTAGCATATAAAAGAGATTTGAACTTAACAACGGTAGGACATTAATTTATAAATAATAAAAACGTAATAGGGCCCAGGACTGACCCTTAGGTACAACATTCCTGATCACCAAATTTTTGGACCGATTTCCATTAGTACAAACAAACTTTTCGCCTGCGGTTAGATAAATAGTCTTTAAAGAACTCTTTAAAGCCGGACTATTAATACCGCAATAGTTCAGTTTTAAGGCCCTGCTCAAGTCAAAATATGTTGCCTGAGCAAAGGCTTTAATCTCAAAAGGGTTTAGGACCTCCTTAATTAGTGAATAAACTGCATCAATGGTGTATTTACATCTTCTATTGTAATAAATTTAGATTTTTGTAATTTTCCAGATGAGCATAAAGTTCATCATGTAAAATAGTTTATATTATTACAGGACAGGTATAATTTATACTGGGCAATAGCTCTCAGGGAGACTCCTAGACCCTTTCTTAAGAATCGGGCAGATATACATATAGTTAATGGGTTCAAAAACGTATGATAAATTCCATAAAATATATTGTTAGATGATTTATAAATGTCTTTGCTTTCTGAGTTTTTAACTCTTTTGACAGCTTTAATGACCTCATCAATCGAGACTTCTACAAAGATAAATGTTTTTCTTTCAAAATATTGTAATTTCTTATTAAGCTCATTCTGTTAAAATGAGGCTTTTTGATACTACCCTTTATTTGATGTTAACCGAATTGATAAAACAAATGGTTTAAGTTATCTGGAGTGATATTTATTGATAATGCTGATTGAGATGCTAAACTTTTGTATGTTCGTTTATCAAATCCCCAGGCCTTATATTGGTTACTGCTATTTTCTATTTTTGCGACATTATGAGTTCGCTTTGCATCTTCTACGAACTTTTTATAACATTTCTCGAGATTTACATAGTTAACATGAAGCCTATCACTAGTAGAAAGTTTTGTCGATTTCTCCAAAAACAAAAGTTTCTTTCATTTGGTCCAGTTCCCCACTATATCAATCATTTTGATTTCGACCTTTAATCTCACTAACTGTGGAACGTTGTTTTTTCACTGTAGAGTAAAATGTTTATTTATTAACTAAAGTGGAGAAATATGCATGAACGAATTTTTGGGTAGAGAATACTCTTCTATTGTTAAGTAAGACATGCCAATCATGTGAAAACAAATGGTTTGTCAGATCGTCAGTAGAGGATTCTGGAAGATTAAAATAAAATGTGTCACTTGTACTTTTTGATTTAGCAAGGTTTTAGATGTTTCAGACAAAGTATTCTTTTGAATATTTAAAATAAGCCCATTACAATTCGAGAAAGAAAAATCAAAGATGTTGCATGGAATAACCTGATCTAGGCAGACTAAAAAAAACATTATCAAGACAATGGGCGCCCCGAGTTGGTTTGCCATTAATGCATAATACACATGTATGTCAAACTTTACATTCATAGGATACCGGGAAGTTTACAAAGCAAAACGTAGTGTTTATAGCGGGTACAACTTCCATGTAAACCAGTAATCTGGGTTTATCTTCTTTAATTTACGTTTTGTAATCAATTTATATGACGGGAACCGTGTGTGTGTGTGTGTGAAATTTTAACTTTTTTCGGATGGCGGGAAGATGAAAAATAATAATATACTTTTTCTAGGGTTTGCAACTATATTTCAGTCGATAAGGTATATAATCTTCATAAAGACGCTATTGTTTTTCTGTGCAAGTCATGAGGCATGTGTGTGCCACATTTTATGTACATAGAACATAGGGAAGTTCTTTTAAGAATTCCAAGTCCATTTCTACCCCTATGGGTGGATTATATTAATGACAGATGTAGTTATTGCTATGTATGATACACTGTATAATTCAAAATAATTATGTAAAGCACTTAGGAGCAAAAGATATAAGGCAGAAATTACAGGATGGTTTACTAGAAAGGAGTCACTTTAGTTCAGATATGAAAAAGTCAAACTTCTAGTGACAGTCAAGCTCCACGCGATAGAACTAATATGGGCTTAAATTAATTTAAATATCACAAAAATAATAAGTCTTTCACAATTACTTCTATCACAAAATTTGTAAAGAAGCTTTGGAAAAGATCCTGATTGTTGGATAAAAGTTGTAGAGAATACAAAAATAGTTATTAATAACGCTTGGACCAATGAATGATTGCTGGGGGGGAGGCTGTAGAGAGACTATTTATACTATTTTGACTGGAGGACAGAAATTCGTCGGAAGGCTGTGTCAGTGAACATGAGGTAGACAGTGAAAATATAAACACCGATAACAAAGACGATGATGATAAGATTATGGAAGGTATTCGGCCGCTTCGTTTTGAGGAATATTAACTTCCCTCAAGTTATCTGTTAGTGAACTTACAAATATAAGTTTATTTAAATGTTTGTTTTTGGGTAAATGAATAATTTAATTGCCTTTCCTTGAATTAATATATTTAACAGAATCATACAAGCCTAATTTAAACATTTTTCCTGTTGTGGTTTTTGTCAAAATAAAACTTTCGATATTTTGTCTTGTGTTTTTGACACACGGGGCAAGTTGGTATGTTTTATTAAGCCATAATGTAGTAAGGTTCCGGCACAGTTACTATGTACCTCTCTTGTTCTGCACCCTCACTCATAAGTAAAGACAATTGCGTAAAGTAATAAGCATTGCGTGATTTATAAATAAATACAAGTCTAATGAGTTTCCCAAAAAACTTGTTACGCCTTTAATTATTAACTTAGAACTCTGAATTATGATATATTATATTTTTAACTGTAATTATTTTTGAATTATGAGGAGTTAAATTGGAGAAAGCTTAAATTTAAAACAAAAACTGTGTTTTTCTTAATATTGTTGATTATCACAATCAAAAAAAATATCTAAAATATCTCACTTTCGCTATAATATATGGATTAATACTACCTAAACCATCAAACTTTTTCAGATGTAATAAAGGGAATATTTTAATGTGGTAGACGTTTTAAGTGAAATGTTTAGTGTGTGTGAGAGAAGTCGCCGGGATCCGGTAACAATAACATATATAAATTCCTAAATGAAACGTCCACCGCCTTCAATTCTTCTAGCGAGCGCGTTAATGCAACCCGCATAGTACGTGTCAATAACCAACTCAAAGAACTCTCCCCTAACCACGCGACTCAACGGACGATCGCCCACTGGCCACGGACAGTGGTGGCGGCCTACCCCTCCGACGATCCCCACCACTCCCTTTTAGGTGGTATGATATTAGGTGCTATAAAACTCCAGCACGATCTTTAGATGCCGTGCGACTCTCGGGTATTTCCTTAGGTGCTGTGAGACTAGGTACTATAATATTAGGTGCTATGAGAATCGGCCTTATTAGACGGTTACATTTCAGGTGCTGTGAGATTAGGTGCTGTTAGATTAGGTGCTGTGAAACGCCACGTCGTCTTATCCTGTTTTCAGTGATACGCAGCCTGCTGGCACGTTCCACTCCACCCCAAGTACTGTCAATTAGTTTTTTGCCCCATGTTTATATCTTTCTCCTCGATCTCCCTGAACCCTAGATCTAGCAGTTTCTAAAGTAGCAGTGTACTACTTTATGTTCAGCATTCGTTCTCTTAGAAACTCGTAACAATATTTATATACTCAATTCATCAAATAATCGGTATTGCTATCTTCATAAAATTTTAAAAATACATCATGTTCCATATTATTTTACAATTTAATTTCTGTATACATACATGATTCAAGAACTCGCCATGGATTGTCATCAGCTGATAAGCATGCAGCTTTTTGGGCAATACTTTAAATGTTCCATCATTGTGATCCGTTACGTGTTGACCAGCGCAGTCCGTAGTCGCGGTGAAACATAAATGGCTGCTGTCCACCCTTCAGCCTCTCCGCCAACGACACCTCGGAACAGTGGTTCGTCGCCACCCTCGATGGTCATAGAAAGATGTCTCCACAGGAGTATGGTGGAAAATTTTTCCAAGGATCGAGCTATTGGCGGGTTTCCCCGTTGACGATATTTGTATATCGTTGAGCGTACCCCGGGATTCCCTGATCCTTAAAGCTGTCCTGGGAAACCTATGGAAATCATCATATTATATAATAGACTGTCGTTTAAAAAAAACTGTATGTAAAATAAGGTTGTGTACATCTATAATCTTGAATTATGCAAAGCCTTGCATTAAAATACACTAGGATAAAAGCCTTAGATACCCGAGTTTGAAAGTTAACGACTAACTAACCAGTGGAGCTAAGAAATAATGGGAGTTACATTTAAAATTAGCTTGCTCATTTTCAAATTTAGGCATATGTTATTAATTCCGTATACTATTATTAAAGTTTTGTTTTGAAAAGTTAATAGTTCATATTATTTTATGTTTATTTATAAAAGATTAATAAATAACTAAAGGAGTTTATACCACATATGTACACACAGGAATCCATACAAGAAGAATAATATACACCCATACAATTTTGATAACTTAATATACAAATTATAAATCAATAGATTTTAAAATTAAGATAAACTAGCAACCTATTTTAGAGAACATAAAACAAAGTATCATACATATAAGATAGAATAAATAAACTATTGTAAAATTGAATCATCAGATAAAATAAAGTAATTTATTTAGACCAAATACCAAAAAATACATTAAATCTTAATAACAAGGAGATTGTTATGCAAAGTAAGTTTACAACACCTGGAGTTATAAAGTGAAGTTCAGCTGGTGACTTTACAATAATGGAATTTTATTCTCTTAAAAGATGGCTTAACCCTTAATAAGTCGCGCCCTAATTTGTTACACTTTGGGTCGCGTGGAGTACAAAAGACCGCAAGTCATATTTTTGTGTGTTTTGCCCTTGTAAATATTAACACTTTTGTTATACATTTTGAGTGATCGTTAATAAAGGAAGTAAATTAAATAAAATACTTTAGTTTACAAGTAATAATTTATTTTAAACTATAAATGTACAAATCCCAACACATATATAGTTTATAGTGAAATAGCCTAATAGATTACTTTAATATTGCAACAAATACTATAACTTCTACTTTGCATACTACTTTGCAATAAGCTATCACAATTGGTTTTATGTAAATGAAATGTAGGTTTATAGTACTACATACTAGTATACTAAACAAGAAAGATGAGTCATAAGAAATTTAAACTCGTACGGTAAATAGAAAACTATTATAATTAATTAATTGTTTGCTTAACGTAAACAATAGATGGCAATATTATTAATTACACATCAAGTGTTAAAATTATGGACTAAAAAAATAAATGCATAAAACTAGATAAATACTGTAAGTATTGTTACAATACCACTGAATGTCTTATGTCGGTTTTAAATTACATAAAACAGCTTGTAGAAATAAGGGAAACCACTCAGTAAATTTTATGGTATTCAAAATATTTTCTAATGTGGTTTATAAAAATAAAATAAACATACCGAGCAATGAACCAGAATAGAAACAATACAGTTGAAGTGCAAACCTCTCATACCTTGATAGATACTAGTCCTCACTCATCATCTTCCGAGTCACCTTCCACATGGACTCCAGCACATTGCTCACAGGTGAAACGAGTGTGTTCTCTTTATGACAGACAAACAAGTGGCATGTTTGGCACCGTGTACGGCTTTTCCTGTTCTTTTTCCTACCGCACAAGTAGCATCGACCACTTGCTGGCTGATCTTCTACAGCAGGTCTCTCTGGTGCTGCAGTCGGCTGTCCAGAAATAGTAGATCTCTTGATCATTTGTGGTGTACATAAAGCCTTCCCTATCGAATAAAGTTTTTTCTGTTTGTTGCCTCCTGTTGGCAATTACTACGTAGAATTACGTAACAGTTGATTCCTGCTATGTTTAAAAATGAGAAGAAAAGTGTCAATGACCATATATTGCTTCTTCTTGCTACATAATAGACTTTTTTTTTGTCTGTGAAAAGAACAGACATTTACTAGATGATGAGCACTTGAATATTGTGAAGGAAACACGATATTTCCGGACATTTGCCATCGTTCAGTGAAACAAGAAATCAATAACACACACTACGTTTCGAGATCTGCAATCTGATCTCTTCTTCAGGTAAAGAACTAACCTAATACATAATTAAAAACTAGGTTAAAATAAACAAATCTTACCAAAGCGTTGTGGCACGCCTAGGTCAGGAATCACAACCACCATGTTGTTTGTCAACTTCACTACCTATATAACCATGCACTTAATAAAAAACTATACAAAACACTAATCATTATAACTGAAATACGGAATACAGGTCACAATACGTCTTCATTCGTCTACTGACCACCTACGACTGACCAAAGGGCGCTAGCCAATGGTAATCGACACTGCAGACCAAAACAAGATGGCGGAAATAAAAAGGAAGGGGGACAGGAATGGGCCCTTTCGTTATTATTGGTTCATACTAGATGAACTTCTTAAAATCATATTGTGACTCCGCATTGGTTTATTACAAATATCTGGTCCGTTTGATACTTTTGGTTTTCTCTTTAGTGCATTAGTTCACTTGAATATTGGATGGCAACCATAACTCTCAGATCTGCAAGGATTACTACTACCAGTATTAAATCTACACTAAACCGACAAGGATGATTGGAAGATGAATAAGTGTCAATGGAACATACAAAGTAAAACTGGATTTGAACTCAAGTAAGATCTACCCAATTTAAGATTCCGAATCTTTCAAAATTCAAACCTATTTTTGTATAAATTCAAACCTAACATGCACCAAAACATGGATATAATTTTTGTATGTGCCCATGGCAGTATAATTAACGAAACCCTGCATGTGACTATAACGACTTGGATTGTAGATATTGATATTCCAGAGTATTAATATTTAAATTAACAATGAGACATCCAAGACGATATAAATTATTTTTTTATTAGTAAGCTCCTAGTGAATATTCAGTACAATTTATTACTAAATTGGTTAACTATTAAATATTATCTGGTTTGTCTAAAATAAAAATCACAGTTCTAAATAAAAACAATGGATTTAAACTGGCAAATTAAAAAGTTCAACGTTTCAGAATTTTCATCACTCTATTTTCCACAAAGAATTGACAAACCGTTTAGTAAATTTAAAAGTTCCTTTGGCAAGAAATAAAAAAAATATTACTCAAATATATCAAACTAAAAATCAGAGCTTTCTTCTAAAATAAAATAAAGTTTTAAAATAAAAATCTAATACCACTTGGAAATAACTAAAATAAAAATATTCACTTCTAAGTACACTTACAATTCAAAAAATAAAAATTTAAACTTCTCTTTACAATAGTTGAATCTTAACTTTCAAGTCTCTGCAATTCAGATTACAACTCTCTCAAACAATTATTAATGTTCAATTAATTTCCAATTAATAATTCACAATTAAACAGTTCGAATTAAATATTAATAAATTACTAAATTTCCAACTTTCAATTAAAGTTATTAACAAAGTTCAATTTTAATTCACTTTTCTTGCAAGCATGAACCAAATGTAACTTGTATGATTCTATTATGCTCTATTGTTCCTCGAGAATAAGTTATTCAGATTGCTCTGTAGTTTCTATGAATTTAATTTTTTCCTATAAAAAAAGACAACAAAATTAATTTAATATCAGATCAGGAAGACTATTTCAATAAACGTACAATAAATTTGGTGCTTACCTCAAAATCCCTCGCAGAAAAAAATTAAGAAACACGGCGCACTGTAATTAACTTAATCACGAAAATAACCAAAAGAAGGGCGAAAATTATGAGCGGGCGCTTAAATACTTCCCTTTCCAATCAACTTTGCAGGACATCCGCGGTGTTCTCTCATTGGTCCAGCTGTATCAAACAAGGAGAACAATAGTCGCAACAAGACAAGTTCTAATCAATTCAAGGCAGTCAACCTGCCTTCCTAACAATTTAAAACTACCAGTACTAACTTTCCAAAGGATTACATGTTCGTTTTTACCCTGACTTTTCACAATCTAATCTAAAATTATATCCAAAATTTAGATCCCAAAATTTTCATTTAACCTTAAGGAGTAAGAAAAAAATTTCTTTGAAATTTATTAATATTGATCAAACTTTATTTGTTTTACATAAAAATTATGGTTTAAGACTAAAATTTAAAGTTAATTTGACTTTTATTTTGAAAATTAAAATTTGTCTTTACTATTAAAATTGAGAAACCTCCTCAAGTGATTGTGTTAACAGAAATTTGGGTAAATAGTAACGAAACAAGTTTTTTATTAACATCCCAACTACTGTTCTTTCTATAATGCTAATGATAAATATAGGGCTGGTGGTGTAGCTGTATATATCCACACAAATTATCAATCAAACTAAAGCATCAGATGTGAAATTTAACTCAGACTGATATAATAGAGCTATCATTTCAAATGTTAGGTTATGATTTCATAATTTTAGCAAATTTATAGGTTACAGCAAAAAACCACTGATTCATTTTTATTTGAATTAAACTCTTATATGAATAAAGATTATATAAAGAAATGTAATAACCTACTAATTATAGGAGACATTAATATAAATTATCTAGAGCAAAGCAGTGTTATGGATAATTATAAACTTACATTAGCTTCCAATGGATTGGAATCCCTAATCAGCGTCCCTACAAGGATCACAAACTTGTCTAAAACTTGTATTGACCATATAATTGTAAAAATAAGAAATAAAAAACAAAGTTAGAACTGAGGCTGCAGTAATTGATTGTCAGATAACGGATCATTGTTTAACAGCTGTTTGGTTCTGGAGGCCAGGTTGGGGATTGCGTCAGCTGATTCGGTTAAAATTTAGAAATAGTCAATGCCCTTATCGCATTAACCATGACCAACTCAACAATTTACTTGATAATGTGGACTGGAATGGTGTGTTATTAGAACTTAATGCTAATAGTGCTTTTGATATGTTTTTTAACAAATTTTCTTATTTAATAAATGAAAGTAGGAAAGAAGTACATTATAAAAATTGCAGTATAAATAAATTAAAACCATGGATGAATGATATTATTTGTAAACGTATAAAAGATGAGGAACTTGTTAGTGAAAAAAGTGAAAAAACAACCAAACAATACTTTATTGAAATCGCAATTTATAGAAATTAGAAATAAACTTCAGACCGATATTCGCAACCTAAAGAATAAATATTATGAATCATTGTTTAACAGACATAAAGGAAACTCAAAAAGAAACTTGGAAAATTGTTAAGGAAATAACAAACCAGAAACCCAGTAGAGATTCTATAGTAACATTAGAAATTGATGGCAGGCATGTAAATGAGCCTCGTGTAGTAGCTAATGAATTTAATAATTATTTTCTTTCTGTTGCTGAAAAAAACTAAGTGTAAATAAAAACAAATCAGATATTTTATCCACTCTAAATTATAAAGAGTATTTTATCGAAAGGCCAGTTTTAAAATCACATGTATATGGCCCCAGTACTAGAGACAGATGTTAGGGAAGCGGTGAACTCATTAAAGAATGGGACTTCTCCTGGAGTTGATGGTATTAATTCACATATTATTAAAAAAATATTATCAAAAAATTGCTCCTGTCCTGACGTATGTTTATCAATTTGAGTTTTGAGACAGGGGTTTTCCCTGGAAAGTTGAAGGAGGCTGTGGTGATTCCAATTCATAAAAAGCAGCTCGAACCTGGCTTGTAATAACTACAGACCATCTCTTTGCTTTCTTACCTTTTCAAAAATTTATGAAAAAATAATGAAGAAAAGATTAATACTATTTTTAGAAAAAGTAAAATTCTTTAGTACAAATCAATTTGGTTTTAGACAGGGAATGAATAACGGAAACTGCATTACTAGATTTTATGGATAGGGTATCAAATGGAATGAATGATGGAATGCGAGTGAGTGGTCTATTTTTAGATATTCAAAAGGCTTTTGATACAGTTGATCACAGAATTATTGCTACATAAGATGTACAATTGTGGTGTAAGAGGTGTTTGTGTACAGATGGTTAAAAGTTACTTGCTGAATCGATCTCAGTGTGTAAGAATAAATGGGATTTTGTGAGTAATATGGGAGTAATAAAATATGGTGTTCCACAAGGATCTGTTTTGGGAGCAATACTTTTTCTAATTTATATTAACGATCTATGCTGTGCAAAATTTAATGGGAAAGTAACATCATTCGCCGACGATACAGCACTTTGCTATGTTGAACGGAATTGGAATGAAATAGAACTAAAAATGAATTCAGACTTAGAAGCGCTTCAATGGTGGTTTTCAAAAAAACAACATGGTACTTAGCTCTGCTAAAACTTGATTTATGAATTTTAGTTTAAGACGAGAGGTATTTTTGAAAAATAAAATTTTTTATAAATGCATTGATTGTATCAGTGGAGGCGGGCAGTGTTCTACTGTTTGTGCTGAAGTAAAACCTGTGGACAATATAAAATACTTGGGAGTAGTATTGGACAGGGAACTAAAATTTAAGAATCATATCATGAATTTGAAATCAAAAATAAATAGTACTTTAAGGTTATTTTATTTTTTACGAAATATATGCAGTAAAGAATTATTACGGGTTCTATATTTTTCACTAGTGCATAGTCGATTGGATTATGGAATAATGTGCTGGGGAGGGACTTATCGTTCAAATATCAACCAATCTACATGATTCAAAACGTTTTATACGAATAATAGGAAAAAAGCTTAAAACTGAAAAATCTTTCCCAATTTTTTTGCAATTTGAAAATCTTACCCCTGCAATATATGTTCGTATATAAAGTTTTAAAAATATTTTTCATTCGTAGCAGATGCTGCATAAACTGATAAGGCTTTTAAGTCTAAACTAAGACATGCAGCTAGTTTTACTGTACCCAAAACCTTCCAATACATACTTCACAAAAACATATTACTTTTTAGCACCAAGAATGTTTAATAAATTGCCAACTGAAATTCAAAATTTAAGAACAGCAACCTTTTTTGCTAATAAAGTTAGAATGTGGTTGTTTACTGTTGAAAATATTGAAGATAAGATGTTTTAAATATAGTTCAATAGAACATTCCTTTCAATAACTAGTAGTATACTATCCTATTATGATTGCATAGAAACGCTTGAAAACCTTTTGCCATACAATTCAATTCTAACAATATTTACAAATTTAAATAACGTCAAAAAATATAAATTAACTTTGAAAGACATTTCCTGCGACTGAAGGGCTTATACAAAACTGCACTTGAACGATAAATTTTCTTTTGAAATATCAGTATGTTAAAGTTTGGAAAATTATAATGTATGTGTGTATGTATGTGTATGTATGTATATATGTATATATTGTATGTATATGTAATATATATTTATACTCTGTTTTGCCATAATATTACAGGATTTCTAGTGGTGAAAGTACCTCCAAACAGGCACTGCCTTGGAGTACTCTAGTTCCGAATAAATAATAATAAATATCCAATATATTTTGTACAATACATGACCCAACATTCTGATTTAATTTTGTTATATTTAAATGTGTCAATCCATGAATTTCACAGTAATATTGTACTTTATATTTGTTGTGCATGTATGAATGTGAAGAGTGTATGTACTTTTATCCATGTTGGAATGAATGCGTTAAGTTTTAAGGATTGTAAAGTTAGGCTTGGCACTTAGTTTTAAGATACTTTTAGATTTCAATTATTGTGGTAATGGCAAATGTATTTTGTTACCTAAGTATATTATATGGTTTTTATTATCCTGTATTTGTACAAAGAACTATGTAATGTATTTATTTGGAAAATAAATTATTATTATTATTATTATTATTATTATACTATGGAAGACTTCGAAGCATGGATATATACATAGTCCAATATTACATTCAACGCATTCAAACGTGGTGTCTTTCCTCTTTTCAGGCTTCAAAGTGGTATTAGCACATACAAAGCATTTCCGTTGCACTTTCCTTTTCTGTCCGGTTGGAGTTGGTGTAGGCCGAGGGAAGTGACGAGCTGTCAGGCGCAGAGGGTGCTTGGCGCCGGCATTCGGTCCCAGTGGTCGTTGAACTGCTACTCTCTCTTCAGACGAGTGGTGAGTTTCGAGCAGCTGTCGTATTAGGTTGATTGTAAATTCCAGCAGTGATATTTTAGAATTGTTGTGCAGCTTGAACATACGTATTGTATGAATTTAGAACACAAATATCTACAGTATGAAAAAAATAATTTTCTGTACCACTTTCTCGTTTTTCTTGAAGATTCGTTGAAGGAAATCATCATGTCTGACTTATCGACAGATCTCATATTTTTATTATATTCTATTACAACTTTCGGTTTTTTTTACAGTTTTTCCTTGTCTTGTTACATCTAGTATTTCGTGGCTATAGACAGTGCTTAACATTGTTACCTCACGTCCATCACACAATCTTACTGTAATCATTTTTTCATTAGATCTAACTACAACTTCACCTCCCTTAATTTTTTTAGGGAGACATGGCATGTTTTTTCTAGTCATTCTTATTGTACCACATGCCCCTGTTTGCTTTTCATGCAATTGCTCAAATAACTGTGGACTGGAGTACCAATTGTCGACATAGAGTATATGGTTTTTCTCTAAGTATGGTTTTATCAATGTCGAAACTACCTTTGCTGAAATGTTGGCATCATTATCTGTGGTAACATATTGGGTACTCTTACCTGTATACACAAGAAAGTCAAGGACTAAACCTGTTTTGCAGTCGCACAGCACAAAAATCTTTATGCCAAATCGGCTTCTCTTAGATGGTATAAAGTGTCGAAAGGCTATTTTTCCTTTCCATAACATAAGGCTCTCGTCAATCACAACATTTTGGCCGGGATAGAAACTGGAAGAAAACTTACGTCTCACTGTCTCACTTACGGTCCGTATCTTGTACAACTTGTCTCCACCAGTAACAAGAGAATTGTCATCTATGCGGAGAAGCAAAAGAAATCTGTCTTGGGTAAAAATCTATGAAAAGATAGGTGTTTGTAATAGGGGATCTTTAGTCCAATATTGTTTTAAAATATTTTTTTTACATGTGGCATTAGGAGAATTACTCCAAATAAACAATATATTTCTTCAGGATTTGTATCCGTCCAACGGTGTATCCGTCCAACGGTTCAATTTAGAAAATTCATGTCGCCATTTCCGGTAACTGTTTGCTGATAGTATTTGTTTGTTTCACAAGATATGTGCGACAACAAGTCCCAATATATTTAATGCATTTTAAAGTTTTTAGTGTGTTTTTAGACAAATTTGTACACAGCCTATCGCAACGACAAAATGTACATTTTACTTACTTTTAAAACTCTCCTGCTTCATATGATGTTCCTTCTCTTTCAAGTCTCCTTTATTCTTCTCTCATCACACTGCTAGCCTTCTCTTCCTTTTGTAGTCTTCGTACTTTTCACATTTCCTTTTTTCTGCGATGTGCAGTCTGACAGCGTCAAAACGTTTGGCGATTTTAGCGCTGTTTGCACCGGGGCTGGTTCCAAGTCCACTAGTCTTAAGGGTGTCATTTACGGTTTTCAAATACTCAGTATTGTAGGTGCAAATTCCTTCGCTGATTGTAAGGAGCAGAGTACTTTTGAAAACAAACGTAGTTTTTGGGCATTTTGACCATAACACGCCGTGAAGGGCCTCATTTGCGTTTTGTGTTTTGCCATCAACGCATCGAGACAGCAAAGTTGTCCAGCCAAGTCTCTGGTATATCGGCATAATTTTGGCTACTACATCTTCTCTAAGAGGAGTTTTGATTTCTTGAGCGTGTGGTGGTGGGGTTTCTTTTCTTGCAATCAGCTTTGTTATCGTTGTGTATTTTAGGCTTCCATGCGTCTTCCCGCCCAATTTGCCGATGCAACATCCTACTCCATATTTGCTGGTAAACCCCCTTTTGTGCCAGCTGCCATCAAAGCTTATAGTGAGTTCGATTGGTTTATCTGGGTCAGCGACATCATCCGTTAGCAAAGTATTTGCCTCGCGCACTTCACACCGAGCGAGTTCTAGATTTCGCTGAACATTACGGGTCACTGCGGATAACAAAGCTTTCTTGTGAGAGCTATAGGCCTTACTTTGCATGGGTTTCATGTTCATATGCATTGAAAATGTCTCCAAAGCCCTCAGGCCTTTACCCATGGAAGAAAAAGCATGAACCATCCTTCGGTTTATGTTGAACGATCGGTCCTTTGGTTTCTCAGTTTCAGCCGTCTGTTGTATTCGGGTTGAAGTGTCAAATCGATCACTAAACTCGCACTCGGAACAAGTCACTGAGTATGAAATGGCATACCCATTGATACATTTAGTTTCAATTGCCACTTAGCCAACAGATTTGCATTGAGGGCAGGCTAACCTACCAAGAAACTACTTTAGTTGTTTGGGGTGAATTAAGATGTAAGTTGTAGCATTATTATCTACTTCTACTACACTGTTGTAACTACTAAATAAAGCAAAGCCATTTTTTTTAGTAACTGGTCCATCTTCATCACTAGTGTCTTCATTTGTTTCTGTATTGGGAACAGGTTCACTCACACTACACCCTAGGCCTAGGCCTAGGTCTAAGGTATCACCAGAATTCACTTTCTTCCATCTCTCTGAAATGTTCTTTGCATTTCTTTCACTGAGAGAAAGCCTCTTCTTACTTTTTCTACCCATTTCACTAAGTAAAAACAAATAAAAACTATTATTTTTACTTATAGAAGCACCGTTGAACAACAAAATGAAACAATTGAGGAGGTAGATGTAAAAAGGACTGATGGTCGAAAATCATGGACTGAGAAATAGGCTTGCAAAGATTTGAACCGACTGTACCTTTTATGTGATAGGTTTACGAGTTTTATGTGTAAGATAAAAAATATTGCTTATTTCGTAATTTAAAAGATTGCTGATAAAATCAGTGTTTTCTCTTATCAAAAATATTATAAATATGTAGAAATTAAAAGTGATACATACGCCCTTTCTCTAGAGATGATGTTCAGTCATTTTGTTTATACGCCCTTTTTCAATCTATAAGCCCTTTTTCCATCTATAATCCCTTTTTTCATCTCTCATACCTGTCTCCCAAAACCTTTATAATAATAAGTAGGGGAGGGTGGAATAATCATTGATTTAAACTTCAATAATACAATTAGTTTTATTACAAGTAATAAGGAAAAACACTTTAGTTAAAACTCAAATTATTTAAATAAAAGGAATGTGTGTTTAAACTTTCTTCAATCATTTATAAATTAAACTGTTAATTTACTTGTGCTTCTTCATAGATACACGCAACTTCACATTCATGAGAACCTTCAAATAAACTCTCATACCACTGTACATCAGCTGGATTTAAAAATCTAAACAAACTTCTGACATAGGCTACTTTTGCAGGATTCATCATTACCTTATCTGCTGGTGGAAGATTGTCAAACATGTTTGGTAACACATCTTGTTTTTTAAAATATGTAAAGGGCTGAAAAGGTCCAAAGTAGGAGTTCCCAGCTAGCACACCACCTGAGGAAGGATACTTCAGCCTGCAGTACGATTGTATCTTGAACGAATTTTGTTTGGAACGAATCTTTTTCTTCATGATTGTTGTGAATCCCTCCGACTACTTTTTTACGATGAAGGGGCTAGGATTTACTCTTGCATTTGAAAGAATATCTATATACTTTGTAAGGGTGTGGATCTTTTCTTCTGCTTTAATTTTTCTCCCGCAAACCCCAAAATTTCTGTCGCACTGGCCAAAACTATGACCTCTTACGGGAAACAAATGAGATACAGGTACTCCAAGATCCATAGCCAACCAGCTACAAAATGTTGACATTAACTTGTTTTTATTTTGGCCACCTGTACTGTCTGAGAGAAAAACTACTTCTTTAAATTCAAGATTATCTTCTAATTTTAGTTTTAAAAAAATCATACACGGTTTAATTAATAATTAATAATTTATAAAATCAAACCATCCAACTACAGTTGCAAACCAGTTTGGCGCGCAACTTTTTGGTGACCTCGGCAATGTATTGGAGTGGGGAGACGCACACGGCGCGACCGGTTTTTGACGATCTCAAACCAGTCTGAAACCATTCGCTTGCAACCGTGGGCCCGCGGTTGCAGTTGCGTTGCAGACTTCAGTCACACGTGATCACGGGGTGTTTTGTTGGTGTTTTGACGGCCGCATATTGTTAATTTCACTATGGGTGACCAAGAACTAAACATTAAGCTAGTTGGAGCAGTGGAGAAGCATGAAGCACTTTACAATTACAAACTCCCAGACTATGCACGGAAAGATGTATCGGAGAAAGCATGGAAAGAAGTGGCCGCTGAAGTAAATATGACAGGTAAGAAAATGTTTTATTTTATATTTTTCAGCGAAATTGTTACTTATTAGATTCAATTTGAGTACAAATCGGTGTTAGGCACAATAATTTTTGAACGGATGAATGTTTTACGTTCAATCTTACAGTAATCTTCATAAATTAAATTAGTATCCTAATAACATTACTAAAGTGATAATCATACCATCAGTTTATAAATAACCACATTTTTCGTTAATTTGTTTGTATCCATCACAAATCTATTGTATAGTTTTTGTAATTTTAGCTTAAGTCAGGGTAGTTACACTGCTGCTTTCCACTGCCACGGTAAACTTGCAGAAAGGAAATGATTGGCCAGATAATTCCTCAGAGCAATTGCTGATGATCCATCGTTTACCACCAAGTCTCTTGTTTCAATACCGGTCGGACGTTGAGGTAGATTTTCAGGTTGAGATATGCCTTGAGGCCTGTACTCAGCTCCTTCCTGCTTTCGAACAAAGTTATGTAGGATGCAAGCTGATCTCACTATGCTATTTACTGTTGAAGAATCACGACATCGTATTGGCCCGTTTAAGACTGCAAACTTTTCTGCTGCCATTCCAAACACACATTCAATGGTTTTCCTTCCTCGGCTCAATCTGTAGTTAAATATCCGTTTAACATTGTCCAGTGTTTTACCTGAAAAAGACCTCATAAGGTTCCGAGTCAGTGGGAAAGCTTCGTCTCCTACGAAGTAGTATGGGAACGGTATGTTTTTTTCATCATACCGCAATGGTGATGGAAAGGGGATATTATCATCATGCGTCATCCAGAATTTCATTGAGCTTGCTTTGAAAATGCCTCCATCACTGTTACGCCCAGCATAACCTGGCTCAATAATTGTAAAGAGCCCATCGGCATCACAACATGCCAAAAGTACAGTTGAGTGGAAGTTCTTGTAATTGAAGTTTTCAGATCCAGTATGTGGAAACTTTTCAATTCTTATATGCTTACCGTCCAGTGCTCCAATGCAATTTGGAAGGTTCCATAGCAGCTCAAAACGATCAGCAATGTGTTTCAACATATCTTGAGTAGGAACAGGCATGTAAATATCCCTCAGTATGTTCCGGATAGCTTCTGAGGTTTCCTTGATAGTTTTTCTAACTGTACTCTCACCTCTTGCAAAATATAAGGACACTGCCACAAATGTTTCACCAGTTCCCAAATACCTGCAACAGAAAAAAACATAGGTTAGGTGGTGAAACCTATTTAAATTATGAAATTTTAATAGGTTTTACCTAAAGAAAAGATTTTATTTTTTGATAAGATTTTCTCTGTTTTTGTTTCAGTGCAAGATTGCAAAGAGAAGTGGAGAAATCTACGAACCGTCTTTATGAGAAGAATGAAACCTTCCCCTAGTGGTTCTGGGGGGAAGAAAAAGGCATACTACTTGGAAAATGCCATGCAGTTTTGTCTGCCATTCATAAAAACAGTTACTCCCCCCTCTCCGGGAAATATGCCTCCACCACCCAGCAATACCCAGTCTACAGTTCCTGAAAATGAAGGTTCTGAAACCCAAATTGATGACCCCATTCAGTTGGAAATCGATCCTACAGACGTAGACCACTTTCCCCCAGAAATGTCACCCTCAATTTTAGATCATCCCCAACAGGCCGTGGAAATACAATCCACAAGTTCAACATCAAGTAATAGGCCTACTTCTCAAATCCCTAAGAGAAAATCCAAAAGTGCTGCGACCATAGCAGACCAAACGGTAGCGGAGTACTTTAGGGTAAAAAAGGCAAAGCTACTATCAAAACTTGAGGCCGATACCAATCAGAATATTGATCGACAGCAGGGGATCAATATGTTCCTGCTCAGCTTGATTCCTGAATTAGAAGAATTAAGTGATTCGCAAATAAAACTTTTCAAGCGACAGGTGTTGAGAGTGATTGATGATATAAGTCTCTCGGGACACCATCAGCAGCAGCCACGGTCCTCATCAGGCCTCACCATCCTCACCTCACCGACGATGTCCGACTCAAGAGAGTCACAAATAGACTTGACTCACATGTCTGATGTAAATATTCAAACTGCAGATTTTTATAACGCTTTTTCTCAAGGTCTTAATAGCTCAAACATGTAAATATAAGTACTCAATGGTAATTTCTTATGTATTTTTTCTTATGTGGATATTTTTATTCTTATGTAATTTTAAAATAACAATAAAGTTAACTTATTAAACTTACCTCAGAGTGATCATTAATCTTTCCTGTGCTGGAATACATTCCCTCACGTGTGTGTCCATCTTCTCCAAGGAAGGGCCAACCAGTCTTGTTAGTTCCAAAAATGAATCTTTTGTCAATCGGTAAAAAGATTTAAACTTCCTATCCGACTGAGACAACTCTCTAGCTGCTACAAATAGCCTAGAGTTCACATTATTTCTTAAATAAGGGTGGACCCAATGCTCTCTTTATGTCCTTCGCCGCCTTCGATAAAGGTAGTAGTTAACGACATCCTCTTCGTCTGAGACTGATGACATGGTAAGCACAAATGGTCAAGGAAATGCCAAAAAACACAGCGTAATACTCCCTACAAAATACTCCACTAATTGCACATTAGACGCAACTGATTCACAACTGACCCGTTGACGTGTGCGGACAGAAGTTTTGTTTCAGTTGCAAACTAGTTGCAGACGCAACTGGTTGCCGACTCTAGTTGCAGAACAGTCGCTGTGTGTGCGCTGGGCCTAAGGCCTACCACACACGGATCGACCCGTTTGCAACCAGAGTTTAGAACTAGTTTCAAACGCAACGAGTTTGCAACCAAAATAAAACCTGACTCCACATACGACGCGACTGGTGTGGATCAGTTGGCGATCTCTGTGCGAACATGCGTATAGTGGTATAGTAATGTTTACATTCACATTTTTTACTTGATAAATTATCAAATAATTGAATAGTTATTTGTCAAAGTGTAACTTTATCGATCATGTCAAGTACTATGTGAGGACGAGGAAGACATAATTGCATGTTTTCTACGTCGTAGACAACGAAGAATGCGCAGAAAATATTGGTGTCACCCATACATAGAGGAAAAATGTAAGGTGCAGACTATTCGTAGCAGCTGAACAATTAAAAGAGACAGACAGATAGTTTATAGCTTTCTACAGAATGTCCAAAGAGTCATATGTGGAATTGGTGACGCTGGTTGCTCCATTTGTACATAAGGTTGACACAAATATGAGGGAATGGTGTGACTGCTGAAGAAAGAATACTCATAACTCCTAAGGTATGTTATTTATTGTCAAAATACAAAATTAGATATCAAGTAATTATTCCAGATTTTTGCACATAGAACTGGTTGGCGTCAATGTCCTGTGTAAATTGCGTGTAGTAATTAACCAGCGGATGTTGGCGGCGCACTAAATATTAAGTAAGAAGTTAAGAAGTTTTTGTAATTTTTCTTTTGTCATATAATGTAATATTATAATATTTGTTCCTCAATTTTAACACAGGCGCCACGGAGTGCGAGTTTTTAATTTGTTGCTGGACTCACAAATTAATTGTTTACATTGTAATTTTCTTAAATTAATTATCGTTGGCCACAATTACTGGATACTGTGGTCAACTTATATTCCTATGATTAAGTTGTATTTGTATGCGTACTTTTAAAGGAATAAATTTCATTATTTCATTATTTCATATATTGCTGCCTGACTGGTGAGAGATTAGTGAAATGCTGGAATGTGGCGGACGCTGGTGTGACATCTGATGTGCCTGATATTTCATCAATAAGAGTAAAAACTTTGCGTTTACATTGTTTGATTTTGTGAAAACACTGAGTTCTTCCAACTCTGGTATCAAAAGCTAAGAAGGAACATTTTCAAAGCTTCTTTCTTGTTACTATCGTTTGCGGTAGTACTATTTTCAAGTCGTGTTGTTTTTGCCTTAAAATATGCAGCAAAAACATTGATCTGCTTTCAGACAGCGGCTTTTTTCTTCTGCGTTAGGCGTTTTTTACCTTCATTCGGAATGGACGATGGCTGTGAGCTGGTATGAGTTGTATTGGTATGATTGGGGATGACCGGGAAGTATTACCCTGTACTATTGACGGCGATTGCGGTGATTCAATTGAATGGAGCATCTGGAATATCATATCATCCAATATTTGTGATTCCAATAAAGTTTCGTCGGTATTTACGTCGCTACAGTTAGGAACCTCTGGTAAATTTCCTGTAGAAGGAGGAGCTAATGTTCTTACAATACGGCAAACAAAACTGCATGGCCTCTGGCCAGGTAGTAGGCCCTTCTTCTTAGCGCCAGATTTTCCCGAAGGTGAAGGTTTGATTTTTCGCATGAATACTGTCCGGAGATTACGCCACTTGTCTTTGCATTCCGCAGCTGAAAAGAAAAAAAAGGGATAGCAAAACTTGAATCGGTTGGCCGATGTAAGTTGTAGTATAAAGTAGAAATGCACAATATTGTACGTGTGATAAGTACACTAAGTATTATATATAATTTATGAAAAACCCGTCAGTAATTATGCTTGTTACATTCAAGCGTTTTTACAGGTATTTGGCTACAGGATGTTCATTTGTCGCTCTCTCTTATAATTTTGCAAGAGGCGAGAGTACAGTTGGGAGTCATTATTAAAGAAACCACGAAAATCATTTTGAAATGCATTGCAAGCAACTTACATGCCGGGTACCCAATAGGTGACCAATGGAAAGTAATTGCCGAACGTTTTGAGACATTGTGGAACTTACCAAATTGCCTTGGGCGTTAGACGGAAAGCATATCCGCATTGAGAAATATCCAAATACTGGTTTCAGAAAATTTTAACTATAAAAGTTTCAATTCAATAATCTTACTCGGATGCTGTGATGCTGATGGTGCTTTCACTATGATAGAAACCAGGGAATATGCTGGACGAAAATAGCGATGGAGGTGTTTTACAAGGTCAGTGCCATGCGATAACTGGCTCAACCATGGTGCTTTTCAAACTCCGCCACCCACCCCATTGCGATACGACGACATACAAAGACCATTCCCTTACTACTTCTTGGCAGATGAAGCGTTTCACTAGCACGCAATGTAATGAGACCATACAATGGAAAATCACTCAATGATGTAAAAAGAATATTTAACTACAGATTAAGCCGAGGAAGAAAATCTATTGAATGCACGTTTGGTATGGCTAGTGAAAAGTTTTTTGCAGTGTTAAATGGTCCCATAAGATGTCGCAATGCAGAAACAGTAATCGACATCGTAAAAGCCGCTTGTATCCTACACAATTACGTACGTAAAAGAGAAGGTATCGACTATACGCCCCGGCTACAGTGGAAATAGCTGAAGGACCATGCCCAAGACAGCATCCAATCACTGAAAGCTCTTCGGCAGTTACTGTGAGACAATATTTGGCAAGTTACTTCATTTTCTCCTCAAGCATCTCTGCCCTGGCAGTGGGAAAAAGCTATAGAATAAATCATTCTTCCAAGTGAAAACATCATTGATTGCAAGATGTCGGATTTGCAAGCCTATAAGGACTCAAGTAAACTGTCCAAAACATAACTTCAATAAAACAACTTTGTACATTTAAATTATAACTATATTTTTTAACTGACTTATTATTAATTTCTTTTTCATTTAAAAATTATAATACAGAATGTCCCATAAATAAAGGGCCAAAATCCATGATATTTTAAATGGATAAAATATTTTACATTACCGCCATTATGAAACGGTAAAAAATGTTTTATTTTCTCAAGACTGTATTTATCAACCGCATGAATTTTTAGTTTCTCACATATACTATAGTACAGATAAAGTATGGTGGTCATGAAAAAAATTCTAATTTTAAACGGTTTAAAAACTGTCAAATTATCGATGATAACGATAGGTCTTGAGATATCAACACTAAACATTTTTGCTTATTTTGACTGAAAAACCATATCGTTTGTCTGGCACTACTTCACAACGGGACACCCTGCACATATCTGCTATCAATTACCTGTCATGTTCATTGCTACTCCAATCTCGTGCCAAGCCTTGTCAGTTATATCCTTTCTAGAATATCCTGGTAATTTGTAATTATACAACACTTCGTACTTTTCGACCTCTGCTACAAGTTTTAAATTCAACTCTTGATCCCCCATCTTGCACTCACAAACACGTGAAAACTATGCAACGCAACTGTTTGGTGACAAGAAAATACGGTCGTATGCGACCAGTCGGCAACTGATTTCAAAACTGGTTGCAGTTTAGTCAGCCCGTGTGTTGATCCCCACTCCAGCACACGTCCAAGGTCAACAAAACAGTTGCGTCTGCAACCGATTTGAAAACTATAGTCGCAAACCGGTCGACCCGTGTGTGGTAGGCCTAACAGTCGCTGTGTGTGCGCTGGGCCTAACTGTCCCTATATCTCCCATACCGAACTCTAGCGCTTGTAAATGAGACTAGTATCAGGAGTGCAGGAAACTGTATTAGCAATGTTTCTTGTTAGACTTACCGGGATTGCACTGGTTGAAGACTTTAATGAGCAGAAAGACACAAGTATAACCTAACGATTACTTCGTAAATTTAAAATGAAGTAATTAGATAACTAAGTATTAAAAAAACTCTAAATCTATTGTTATTGAAACAGTCCAAACACATAGCTGGATTATCTGTGCAGTCTTTGCAGAAAGTTGTAACTCTATTGCAACGTTTTCTGGCTTCTGTTGTTCCATGACAGGCAACTAGAGACTCATAGCAAGGTAAATATCGTTTTCTTGATTTCTTAGCCAGGCCATCTCTCTTAACTAATTCGTGTCTTTGGGCAGGTAATCGTCTTGCTGAAAAAAGCACATTCAATGTTGAAAAAAATGGTAAAAGTCAAATGTTCAAGAAGCTTATAATTAAAGTTGTTTGTACAGACTTTGAGGCCTAATTTAAGTGCAAACTATTTGTTCTGTTTCCTAAAACAATACCGGTTCAGATTATTTCATTCAAATGAACTACACTAGTTATAATAAGGCTTACCTAAAATCGGAGGTGTTGAGAGTTGATTAGAAGCAGGATTACAGTTACTGTTTTCTTCTACAAGCTTTCTTGCCAAAACAGATCAAAATTGTAGCATATCCCATTTAGCTTTTCCCCAACACCGTTGAATACCACAAAAGCGTTCACAACACATGTACCCAGCAATAACTCTAGTGCAACCTTCAATGGGCAATACTAAGAACTCATTTGGTCTGATACGTCTACGCCCTTTTTGACATCATTGTAAGCTAAAAAACAGCTAGGTTTCATGATTGGCTCGTTATTTCTATTGGTTTTTTTACTGGGCAATAAGTTGTCCCCATCCTCAGGTCGAGTACTTATCAAGTTTACTCGCCTTTTGTCAACCCAGCTGATTACTTTTACACCTTTTTTGTTCTTCTGCGCATACACTTCACCCTTTTTCAATTTTTTCCTTATAACTGTCTTCGGATTAGACTTCAAATCCTTTCTCAAGGTACCACAAAGGTAAGTTTTTCTTTTAAGTAAGGCATTAGCTAACTCAACGCTGTTGTAATAATTATAAGCGTACAGCAAACTGCCGTGGCCTAAGAAATCGTGAATAAGATGCAGCATTACTTTTTGTTTGTGCCCTTTTCCAGATGTATTCGTCGTCCTGGGTATGACGTTAAACTGCCTTTCCCATCCTTTCCCGTTATCCTTAATCCTATCAATCCCTACTCACTCCTTTCCGACTGTTCCGCTTCGTCACCCGCTGGCGGAGTGCCCCAGCCCTAATCAAGGAGTTGCCTTCTTGTTAGTGTGCTGGGGCTGATGTGCGCTTGCGCTGCCGACGCGTCAGTGACGATACGGATCTGAGGACCAGCCACGTCAGTCCTTGGTCAGGAAGTGTGCAGTGAGCAGAGATGTCGGAGTCTCTGCTGCTACGTGCGAGCCCGAGTCGTGCGCGAATTTCCCGTCTCTCGGTTAAAACGAGCTAACACCAGGCCTCGGGGAACTGGGTAGGGTCTGTTTGTTTCAAGGACCCGAGGGCACGCCCGTTCCTGGTGTTTTCGGCCCGCACCTCTCCACACAAAGCGCTGGTTAACTTTCTATGGATACCTCCCCAACTCCAAGGCACAGTGTAGTAAACAGAGATTGCGAAAGTAATCTGAAAAGACCATCACCCGACTCCCATGCAAGAAGAGGACAGCAAACAAAGAAGAATAGACCAAAATGACGAGGCCTATGCAACAAACACTCCACTGTTCCTAGTTTTCAAGTCGAGAGATGAAGAAACCCTCTATCCAAAGCTAGCCCCTTCCTTATTAACAAGGCAATTGTAGGAGCAGGAGGCCAGCCAAAACTCATTAAGAAACTTCGAGATGGAACTGTTCTGGTGGAAGCGGGTTGATAGTAAACAATCGAAACAACTACTGAAGATGACCTCATTCTTTGATCAATTTCAAGTAGTAGTTCAACCCCATAGTACCCTGAACTCTTCAAAGGGTATCGTTTTCAGTAGGGAGCTGCTTGAATGCAATCTAGATGAGGTAAAAGAAGAACTTAAACCTAGTTTCGTAACTGATGTCGTCAGAATAACCCGGATGGAAGGAACGAATCAAATCGCAACTCCCGGGCATATCCTAACCTTCAACTTACCCCACCCTCCGGAGACGATTAAGGCAGGATATCTTGTTCTTTCTGTACGTCCGTAACTTTCGAAACCCACAGCGATGTTTTTCGATGTCAGAAGTTTCGGACATTCTAGTAAAGTATGGCCAAAACCAAGAACTGTGCGTACAATGCGGTAAGGAAGACCACAATGAAAAGACATGCAACATAGAACCCTTCTGCGTTAACTGCAAAGGAAAACACTCCGCAGCCTCAAGAAATTGTAAGATATACCTAGAAGAAAAGGAGGTAATAAAGATTGCCACAGTTAACAAGCTGTCATTCGTGGATGCTCGCAAAGAGTATAGAAGACGAACATTTCAACTGCCGAAGAAAGATTTGTCTTACGCAAAAGCTGCTGCCTCGACAACCCGAGATACTCCTTCCTGTTCTCATTGTTCTTCCTTGGAAGCGATGGTTGAAGCCCTGACACAACAAATGGCAAATGTCATTAGTTTTACTCTCGGCTAACTTCAATCCAATCCCCCAAGTACAACAGAAGCTACTTCCAGCGAAGACATCTGACGATCCTCGTCTACAGAGCACTAGAGCAAAATTCCTAAAAAACACCAAACGTAAAAAACTAATGTATCCGAGAAACTAAAGCCTCAACAGCAAACGCCAGCTGAAAGAAAAGCGCTCAATGACAAACTAAAAACAGAGTATTAAAAGTAAGATTGACAACCGCTCCCAAGGGATCACCAAACACTTCCAACACATTCCCGTTTTTTCATCCCAATCAAGTGTTATGGAGGAGGACGAGATTGTGGATGAACAAACCTTAGAAACAGAATTCAAGACAGTCACAGGTAAATTTAAAAATCCACAATTCACAAAAACCAGAAATAAAATAAACTTTTTTTTTAAATAACAAATAAATGTTTTCAATACTCCAATGGAACATAAACGGATTAAAATCACGCGTTGAAGAATTAAAAACATCTTCTTCAGGAGTCAAAGCCAAGTGTAGTCTGCATCCAGGAAACTAAAACTTCACTGGGCAAATCATTTTTCCTTGAAGGGTTTTCGATATTTATCGTTACGATAACCTCCACAACCTTTATGCATGTGGGGGTACAGCTATCTTCGTAGATGCAACAATTGGCGCAAAAGAAGTGAACTTAAACACTTCCCTGCAAGCTTCATGTATCTCCATTTCGGTTCCTTTTAAAATAAATATTGTTCTGTATATTTTTCCACCTCCACCATTCGTTCTCGACAGACAAGAGCTATCAGACCTGATTAATCAGTTGCCCCCGTCCATTTTCTCATGATTGGTGATTTCAACGCTCAATCACCATTTCTGGGGATCTAATACCTGTTCCTCAAGAGGCAACTTGGTTGTCAGAATCTGCGACGAAGCCAACTTGGTTGTATTAAATAACGGCTCCCCTACATATTTATGCCCTCGAAACTGGATCTTGGTCTGTCATCGATTTATCGAATTTGCAGCCCGGGTCTTGCACATAGAATAGACTGGCAGCTAATCACGGATTTACATGGAAGCGACCATGTTCCAATCCTGATTAGCTTTCCGGATATGGTGATACAAAGAAACAGGAGACCGAAAATGGATTATTAAAAAAAGCCGATTGGAATAAATTTAAACGAAACCATAATAACCCCAGAAATAAATATTCCATTGGATATTATTGAAACCGCAGTCACTAACATAAATAATTCTATAATTGCAAGCAGCTCAGGGACAGTAATACCTATATCTTCTAGTACACCGAAGCGGAACTTTGTTCCTTGGTGGACAGAAGAATGTAGTAAAGCTCTTCGAGACAGAAGAAAAGCCCTAAGAAAAATTTAAAATCAGCCAACTCAAGAAAACCTAGAGTTATACCGACAAAAGAGAGCTAAAGCCCGCCAGATTTTTAGGATTTCGCAGAGACAGTCGTGGCAAGCTTTCACAAATTCCATAACAAGGACTACGGCTTCTTCAGTAGTATGGAGGAAGCTTCGCTCGGTTTGTGGAAAACCCCCCTCCCAACCTATCCTAGAAACTTAAGGTTGGGAATAATATCATTTCCAATCCTCAAGAGGTAGCAAACCAGTTGTCAATTACCATATCTGAAGTATCAAAGACTACATCATACTGTCCTGAGTTTCAAAGATTTAAACATACCATTGAAACGGTACAAATAAAAATTATAATTTAAATACAAATAGCCCCCTTAACCTGTTATTTTCTTTAGAAGAGCTGAACTCCGCGATTACTTGTTCCAAAAACTCCTCCCCAGGACCAGACGATATCCATTATGCCATGCTGAAAAATCTTCCAATCTCTTTGCAAAAAAAGCTCTTTTAACTCTGTGCAATCGGATGTTTCAGGAGCGTTCCTTTCCCTCGACATGGCGTAGATCTCATATTATTCCCCTTTTAAAACCTGGAAAGAATAGGAAAGATCCCACCAGTGTTATCGGCCGGTGTCGCTCACCAGTTTGTCTATGCAAAATTTATGGAACGCATGGTGAATCGTAGGCTGGTATGGTTTTTGGAACAAAACCGCCTTCTCGCAAACCAGCAGTGCGGGTTTCGCCGAGGACGGTCAACGACGGATCTGTTGGTCTCATTGGAGACTACTATCTTAGATGCCTTTCTTGAGCGAAAACAGGTAATTAGCAGTCTTCTTTGATCTTCGAAAAGCCTACGACACCGCGTGGCGAAGGGGAATTGTAAACACCTTGATGTCATGGGGAGTCGGTGGAAACATCTTATGCTTCATAAATTAACTTTATGAGCGACCGAACTTTTCAGGTAAGGTTGGGCACAACTTTGTCCAACCCAATAATGCTGGAGAATGGGGTGCCTCAGGTAGTGTGCTCAGCTGTACACTTTTTGCCATTTCTATAAATAGCATCGTGAGCTGTATTACTAATCCTGCTCGATGCTCTCTTTTTGTTGACGACTTTGCTGTGTACGTCGCCGCAAAAGAGACATGCTACTGCGGAACGAATCTTACAGATTTGCGATACGTCGGCTTGAAGACTGGAGTCGACAAACAGGATTTTCCTTTTCAACTGATAAGACCCAGTGCATATTGTTTTCTAGGCAGAGGAATGCTAACCGAGCCTTTTCCTTACAATTAACGGTACCCGTATATCAGTAACTCGTACCATAAAGTTTTTGGGCATTACTTTGGACAGCAGACTTACCTGGGTTCCTCATTTGAAAGAATTGAAAGCTAAATGTCTACGGCGACTGGAACTTGCTCAGAGTGCTTACAGGACAAGGTGGGGCGCGGACAGAACATGTATGCTACGCTTTTATAAAGCTTTTGTTCGTTCGTGCCCTCGATTACGGGTGTCAGGTGTACTCCTCGGCACGTCCCAACACTATTAAAATGCTGGACACAATCCATCACTCTGCTATCAGACTGACTACCGGTGCATTCCGCTCCAGTCCGGTGATAAGTTTGCTGGCTGAGTGCGGAGAGCCGCCGTTGTCGCAAAGACGCGATCTGTTGCTAGCCAACTTTTGGTATTCTCTGAAAATCCAGACCTTTTTCAGCCCAGCTTACGACTTAGTATTTGAAAATGCGTTAACGCATAGGTATAAGTTGAAACCTAACGCTTCAGCCCCTTTCGGTATAAGAGTAGGAAACATAATAGTACGTCTCGGCATCGACGTTTTCGAGGTGCGACAAAGCCACGATTGCGACGTACCCCCGTGGTCTTTGAATACACCACCTTTTGTAAACTCGCTAGTACACAATAAGAAAACAAGATACATCCGCAAACATAATACACCAATTATTTCGTGAAGAGCTAAACACCATGTGACGTAAGTATATACGGATGGATCTAAAACTGGGACTGGCACTAGTTGCGCCTTTGTGACTGCCAGATCTGAGTTCAAATTTTGCCTCCCCCCTGCGTCCTCTGTCTATACTGCCGAGCTGACGGCCATTGAGAAGGCACTAAACATCGTGTGCCCTAGGACAGGGAGGCTGGTGGTATGTACCGACTCACTGAGCAGCATAGAAGCACTAAAGGACTTGTATCCGAAACACGTTTCATTCTGTGCAATATAAAAAACTCCCTACATGATCTAATAAGAAGAAATGTTCAAGTGATTTTTATGTGGGTACCAAGTCATGTTGGAATACCTGGCAATGAAATGGCCGACAGAGCTGCAAGGGAAGCGATAGAATTGGCGCCTTACACCCAACAACTAATATTGCCAGATGTGAAATCACACATCAAAAGACTCTTAAGAAATGAGTGGCAAAGGTCGTGGACAGAAATCAACGATAACAAACTACGGACATAAAAGGGTCAGTTCTACCTTGGACGTCCTCAAACCGTACCAGCCGCAGGGAGGAGGTAGTGTTATGCCGTCTTCGGATCGGACACACCCTTCTATCCCACGGCTTTCTTATGAACCGCGGGGATCCTCCTTTGTGCCCCGTGTGTAATGTTAATCTAACCGTAAAGCATGTCCTGATCGAGTTGTAATCACTATTCCCGACAGAGGCGCGATTATCGTCTCCCTACTACTCTTGCCGAATTGGCTAGGGGACAGTAATGAAGTTCTAGTTAAGCTCTTCGGATTCCTGGAGAGTACCTCATTGCTGGCCAGTGGTTTGAAGGGCTGTGAAGTACCTGAAAAAAAAAGAGCTTCCATCAGAGTAACCGGACTGGGTGGGCCCTTTACAGCTCACTCAGATCTATTGTTAACTAGTTTTAAGTGTTATAATATAATAGATATTTATATGTGTATATTTGTTATGTTCTTAATAGTTTTAAGAAAACTGTTCTGTATTATGTATAGTACGCCCAGTTAGTTATTATTAATATTTCTTTTGTTTTTAGTGCTAGTTTCTTGTTTTGACACTACCAAACTATGAGTAGGTGTCATATCTTGTTATCGGGCAATGATAACCCAAGTGTTTTTTGCCCTTAAAAAAAAAAAAAAAAAAAAAAAAAATTCCAGATGTAATGTCACCTTTACCTACGTATATTTTGAACTTGCAAGTATAGCCATCAGGAGAACAAAGCTTGTATATTTTTACACCATATTTGTGCGATTTGTCCGGCAAGTACTGCCGGAAATTAAGCCTGCCTCTCCACGGGACCATGCTCTCATGTATAACTACAGTTTCACCTGGAATCCTGACAGCTTTGAATCTATCATTTAACATGACCAGCAGTTTTTGTAGCTTTTTCATCCTGGGTTCTTCGCCTACTGCTTCTTCATTATTATGAAAATGAAGACTTCGAAGAAGCATTTCAAACCGCTCTCTCTTCATAGCCTGCTTTATAAAGTCATTTTTAAACATGGTGTGATTTCATCAGTATAACTTTATTTGAGGCAAAGGGCACATCCCCATCACAATCAAAATCCCTAGAAATTGTTTTATTTCTCCACTAGTACAGTCAATCCACTGCCTCATAAAAGACCTCTGTTTGGGGATATTGTTTGAAATATCTTGCCGGGCAAATCGGTTTGTTTCTTCTACGACGAGGTTAATAATATCGTCTGGTAAAAACTGCTCTAATACTGTTACAGGATTTGATATGTCAAAATCATACACTAACCCTTCATTGTCAGTATAGGGAAATTGTCTGACAGTACTCTTTATGTCATCCCACTCATTACCATCGTCATCATTACCGGTAGAGTAGAGTGGGGCAAAAGCTTGCACTTAAAGTTTGACGGCAGCCTGTGACGAGTAAAATTATTAAAAAAAACAAAATTTTGCATACAGTAACGGTAAGATGTTAACTATTGGATGACATGTTTTTATAAAAATATTCTAATAAAAACCTGCTAAAAAATGAAAATCTAAAAAAAAGTTAAAATGCGAACTTTTGCCCCGCTAGTGGGGCAAAAGTCCGCTTTAGGTGGGGCAAAAGTACGCATTTTTAATTTTGAAAATTTGTGTATTGATTACAAACTCAAAGTTAATTTTAGGTTCAAATACAAAATGGAGAAGTTTAAAAAACAAAATTAATACTTAAATTTTAAAAAATTAAACTATTTTATACTAACTATATTGGAACTTACACTTAATTACTTTTACATTACTTACTAATAATAATTAATCTGAATTTGTTGTCTTAGTAATAAATCAACACATATTATTAGTCTATACATATTAAGAAAATACAAAGGTATCTATTATTAGGTAGATATTATTTTGGATACAAAGTTACAACCTGATTACAAAAACTGTATCACAACCTCTTTAAAAGTTAGCAGTGGTCACAAATATATTGGCCTACACCTTCGTAGCTTGAACAGTCCTCATGCCACCATGATCCACATGAAAAGCACTGAACCCAGTCTTCAGTCGGAGGATCTATGTATTCTTCGTCACAAGCTGGGCACTTAATTTTTTGTGATGAGGTTGAAGGCTGCTCTAGGTCTACATTTAACGAAATGGGCTTCTTAGTTGGGACTTTAGCACGGGGTTTCCCCTTTTCTTCTTTCAACAATTTCTTTCTAGCTTTTCTTTCAACGCCTCCTTTTTTATCTCTGTGGCTTCTAGAAGCTTATTTTTAAAGGGTGAACTTGTAAATATTTCAGATTTCATTTTTTTTACTTTTTCTCTTCTGGACGCCTGTACGCTTCGGTAAAGGTGTTATCATTTGTGGGGACACCCAACGATTTTGATTTTTTTGACTGGTTTTGGGTGTAGTTTTCTTGATCGGTGTTGACTGTGTGTTGCTAGAAGTTTCTTGCTCAGCTATCTTAGGGTTAATAAGATTTTTATCACTTCTAACAAAGTTCCTTACATCATTTTCTGCGAGGACCTGATGGTCAGCATTAACTGAGCAGAAATTATCAACAACATCCTCTTCCAGGACTTCATGGGAAGCACCAGACTCATCTGCACACGCTTGGCTTGGGTTATTTTCCTCCACTGGCTGATCTGTAACACTACTTGGGAGGAAGTCTTCCTCAGAAAAAATATCTTTATTGAAAGGAAAAATGCCGCAAACCTTAAAACCAGTTAACGCTTTTCCCATAGTAGCACTCTTTTCATATGCCTCAGCAAAGATCTCTGCGACCTGGAACTGGGTAATTACTCTACCTGGATGATTCAACAGCCATCTGTCACAAGATTGGGAAAAAAATCTTTCAAAGACTTAACCCCTTGAATGCTGTGATACTCTTGCAGTACTGACACCTCACTGCGGGGTTTTTTTTGCCACTTGCAACCAAAATTAATGTTAATCATTTTATTGGCAAAAAACAATATTATACAGCACTCTGAGTACTATTTATTTAGAGGGCCAGTTCCAGAATACAATAAGGAGTAATTAGGGGGGAAAACCCGTATTTTTTATATAATGGGATGGTGGGGGGGGGAGGGGGGTTGAAGGAAACTAAAGATGGGTAGGAAATTATCTGTTTATAATTCTTTAGCAAGTGAAAAATAATACTCACAATGAAAAGAAACGTATTTATTTAGAACATTTGTTTGTATTTACACTTTGTAAAGCTCTTTGAGTTATTATTCAATAATTTTTGAGTTCGTGGAATAGTGCAAAAACACGGGCACCACACACAGCCCCAACATCGCATTCAGCGCACTGGTAGCGCGATTCGCGGCGTTTCTGTTCTCCTTGTTTTGTGTTTTTACAAACGTGACAAAATACGTTGTGCATTTTTTCTTTTTTTCCGTGGATGGTACAAGAGATGGAAAATGACGCTGTGTTAGACGCATTGGATTATCACACACAGAGGGTCGGCCACCTTTCTGTTTTGTCCGTGGTTCCAAATTATCAGCCATTATTTGGCGAACAAGCTCTAGGTGGAACTGCTGCAACGTTGGTTTTCTGCCTGTTTGACAAAGGTATATGGCATGTGCATTTAATATAGACATATCCAAAAAAAATGGAAAAAAAAAGCTTCTTATACCATCGAGTAGTTCGGCGTACACATTCTACATTGACGATCATCATGTCCGACCTGTCAACTGCTCCCATGTTTTGGTTGTAGTCATGAACAGATATGGGTTTCACAATGGCCGCTTTTGTTTTTCTGTCTAGTTTACCAGTAGATACCATCTCATCTTTGTGCTCCGATGTCAGGCATGACAACTTCTCGTTTATCAATCCACCTGACTGCTATACTTGTGCCATTATTTAGGGCTTTCCCGCTCACCTACTTCTAGCTCTTTCTGAAAACTGTGGCAATTCCCAATCTTATAGATTTTACTGTCCCACAAGCATTAGTTTTGTTTTTTGTGCAAAAAATGTAAATAAGTCGGGACTGGAATACCAGTTGTCAATAAATAAGCAGTGGCCTTTTGTTGAGATAATTTTGGAGAAAGAGTTGTCACAATTGCTCCGGAAATACCAAGATTTTCGGAATTGGAGTAGTCAGTTGTCTTTCCCAGTATAAACAATGCTATCAAGTATGTAACCCGTCTCACAATCACATAACAGGAATAATTTAATTCCAAACCTACTTCTCTTTGAGGGCATGAACATTTTGAAGCCAAGCTTGTCCTTTGAAAAGCAACAAACTTTCGTCAATGCATAGATTTCTAAATGGTTTGAAGTTGCGGGAAAATGCTGCCCTGAAAATATCAACCACTTCCTTTATTTTACTAAGTTTGCATTGAGCGGGAGGAAGTGTATTATCAGAAAAGTGCAATAAACGCAAAAATAATAAAATACCTGTCTCTAGACATGCATTTAGAGACACTATTCTTATGAAGAGGGTCACTCGACCAATTAATCTTCAATGGCTATTTTTTTGTTATGTACCTTCAACATTGTAGTAGCCAAAAATAACTTCATTTCTTTCTTCGTAATTGGGACCCACTTTTTCAATCGAGAGTGTTCTGAAGGGGGGGGATGTGGAAACAATGTACTCAAACTGTTTGTTTGTTTCCAAAACAATTTAAATCTAACAATTCGTCAGTAATAATTTTTTCAAAGCAATACAGTTCAGAACAATTTCTCTGAAAATGTGTCTGAATCCACTACCCCACTTTCCGAATTATCAAATTCAAAAAACTTGTGGAATAAAATCAGTTGATGTCCATGACATGAGTGTATTTAGTTTTTATTTATATTAACCCCTTCGTTTTTATTACTTTGGTTTTTTGATTTTACTTTAGGTTTGAACAGTTTTTTTTCTCTCTATCTTATTCTTTTTTCTATTTACATTAGAGGTAGTTTTTTTTCGTTTAGAAATTACCCTACTCGGTCCAGGTAAATTCTGTTCCTCAACGATGTCAAGATCACTAACCTCCTCTAATAATAGTGTATTACAATCAAGATCCAAGTCGGATTTCAGATTCACTTACCGATAATTGTTGGCTGGTATAAAGGGTCAGTATCAACAAACGTCATCATCCTCTGATAAATCACTCAAATCCAATCCTATTTCAGAACTCGGCATTTCTAAAAATCTTCTAATCTCATACTCGCCTTCGTTATCCATAGACATAATGGTAGTCTAATTATCCAACAACAACAAAAATTATGTCCAGTAGTAATAACTATACTAGTAATTATATTTATATAAATAAACACTATATAAATAAAAACACCTCAATAAGTCCGAAAAACACATAAAAAGCACAAGACAAGACCACTTCTGTGACTGACATTTTGACAAAACTTATTCAGAAACAGAAATGCACGTGGTTTTGTGGTAGTTGAAATATAATATATCAGGTAGCAGCACCAATCAACAAGAGAATAGTGTCCAGATAGTTCATATTGAGGCCGCTAGATGGTGTGGGCCCCTTTGTTCAGTAGTAGTGGACTACAACAAAGGAGATACATCGTGTTCCGTACATTTACGGGCGTAGCAGTGAGGGCTCCGCGGACGAAAACGTATATGTACGTTTACAGCAGTCAAGGGGTTAAAGAAGCTCCTGTCAAGAGGTTGCATCCTATGGCTACTATGTGGTGGTAGAGAGAGAAGATGGATACTGTGCTGCCTACAAAATTCAATACTTTCAATACTGATATGCGATCCATGATTATCCAGGACTAATAGAGCTGGATTTGTTTCATTTGATGCAACATGATTCTGGAAGTGTTTCAACCAAACGGTAAACAGATCGGAATTACTGTACCCAGAATCGGAACACATCATAATTGAAAATCAGGAGGAGCTCGATTCATGAGCTCTTGTTTGGCCCTTTTTCTGGCAAAGATTATGGCAGGGGGTATGTAATTTCCACTAGCACTCATTGAGCATATGACAGTGGTTAACTGACCTCTTTCTGCAGACGAAACTTTGCCGACACCTTTTTTTCCTTGAATGGAAACAACTTTGGGTTTTTTGTTGGGTACTGTACTCATTCCTGTTTCGTCCATATTGAAAATACGGGAAGCAGGAAATTTGTAGTTCATCAAGAGATTTTTAAGGTTTGAAAAAAAAAAGATCCACTTGAGGCTTGTTGAAGCCCATGATTCTAGCTATACTGGTCTTTGTTGGTGTGCGAAGGCTCAACTTGTGACCTTTTAAAAAAACTCAAACCCCAATCTTTACCTGCCTGTTTGGTTTCCTTGTTGAAGGGATGTGGTATCCCGTTGGTGTCAGCATATTCATATGCCAATCGAAGAAGGTCTTTGAAGGTGAGTCCGTAAAAACATGTGTCTAACTTCTTACAGTGCTCCGCCAATTCTTTTTCTTGTTCCTCATTGAAGACTGACACGAAGCGCCCCAGCTTACTTACTCCAAAGCCCTAAAAAAAAGCTTGTGTCATTTGGCTGTATTCGGTATCTAGTTTTATCTCGGCCTGAACATTTTTTGTAAATTAGTAAATAAATTGTAATTGTAGTTAGTAAATTAGTGGGATATCGCATGTAGATCTAATTAATATAATCAAAATTATTAACGAAATAACTACCTGTTTCAGACGTTTCCGTAAAGCTGTATCCGATACTCCAAACTCCCTCGCTATCTGCCTTATAGAGATACCAGCTTCTAACTTCTGTCGTGCTATTTGTAGCATTCCTTCAGTTATTGTTTTCCGATCAGTTTTTCTCTTTTAATTTCTGGGAAAAAAAATTGAAATTTTTAGTATTGGAGCCTAAAAATAATTAAACATAATATATTTTCAACAAATTAAAATAATTAGTTGCTTTGAGAATAAAGAAATATTTTATTCCCTTAAGAATATTAGACCTATTAGTGTTCTTTTTAAACAAGTAACTATATCACGTTGGTGGGGCAAAAGTTCGCATGCGAACATTTGCCCCACCGCGCAGTGCGAATCTTTGCCCCACATCCTGCAATTACATTATTTGCTTAGTGCTACAATCTAGCGGAGAAATTGAGAACTGTCAATAGCATCACTGCACACGTTGTTCACTGTGCTTTCAGATTATATGCGGTTTTAATTGAAAAGTAAATGTTATCAGTCTAATTAACTGTTTGCAAAAACTCGAAATATTACATCAGAAAGTATTAATTTGTAACTTACCTCATAGTTGTATTATCAAGGTATCTGGAAGTACGAAACTACGTTGACGCAGCTACTACTTTGAGACCATTACACTGATGAGCAAGTTGGCCAACTGCAACTCTCACAACACTAAAATTACCCCAGTGCGAACTTTTACCTGCCACGAACTTTTGCCCCACTCTACTCTACTTGTTTCAGTTTCGCCATTTGGCCCATCATCAGTTTCGGGCACATCGCCATGGGCGGTTTCATTATTTTGCTGATAAGGTTCTTCCAATTCTGATCTTGTATTATTTTCATAAATATTTACACCTAATTCATCACCTAAGCTTATATGTTGTGAGAAATAAAGAACTGCATTCTGAAGACTTACGTCATCTGAAGTAACAATTACGTTTTCTTCAATATTATTAATGCATGACTTACTTCATTTGCATCAAGTTCCTCATCATTACCGTCTGCATTTGAATCCAGATGGTAAGTACTACTATCTGCTCCAGATGGTAAGTATTCGCTCCCTGACACAGAAAGATCAGTAAGTTCACAAGCACTGTGGCCTTCAAGAGTATCATCGATCTCTTGTTTGTCCATTTTATTATAATTTCACTACGAAATAAAATAATTTTACTGTGGTGAATAACAAAATATTCAAAATTAACTTTATTTCCAATGTTTACATCTTTAAGAAACATACAGTTCCACATATAGTCTAAATTAAATGAATAAGCAAGCAGCATTCTTAAAGAGTGCAAATTTCCTTTTAACTATTGTGTTATATGTTGCAGAGGATGACCACAACTTGTATTTGAGGAAAAGTAATTTTCCCCTAAAATTCATTGACCTATTTAAAATGGTTTAATTTTAAATGGCTACAATATGCAATCCATTTAATTTCTCTTATAGTTTCTTTGTATACCAAAAAAAAAACAAAACTGTATATAGCAAAATAGCCGACAAGCCCTGACAAATATACTATTGGATTACTAAAATTAAATATGTCTTTTCTTTATGAGAAATTTTATAAGTTTTTGCTCAATGTCATGGTTCCTAATAATACATACTACAAACCCTATGTTCAAACGACCACCAATTTTCATATCAATATGACGATGTTGATAGCAGCAAATAAAAAATAAAATATACCGCTGTAATTAGTAAAGCAAACGCGCCATATTCATTGTCTTTCCAACGACGCCAAACACATTACTATTGGTAAATTTTTATTTCAACCTTGGCCAAGTTTTTGGGCCAAATACTCCACTATGCGCCGTGGAGATATCGCTGCAGCGAGCGGAAGTGGGCTACTGAAGTCGTCTTCAGACGCAGTGTCCTGGCGGTGCATACCGCTTGCAGGTCGCCACCCAGGAGTTGCCGAAAGGTAACGGCAGGAACCATCGGGCGGGTCGCAGAGGCGGACTCCGACGATCGGCTGAAGTGGCCATTAAGAAGGCCTTTTTAGGTGTTGGTAAACACCGCCGCGAGCTGGGCAGTGGACGCCGGCGGACTTCTCCCGGTCTCCAAAACCACGGGAAGTTGTGCAGAAGCCTCGGAGAGTGAATGGGAGGCAGCAGCAGCAGCTCCGTTGCAGGGCCTGAAGTGGCCTTTAAGAAGGCCTTTTTGGGCGATGTTGGAAAACACCACCGCGGGCTGGGCAGTGGACACCGGCGGACTGCTCCCGGTCTCGAAAACCACGGGAAGTGGTCCAGAGGTCTCGGAGAGTGACTGGGAGGCAGCAGCAGCAGCTCCGTTGCAGGGCCTGAAGTGCCTTTAGTGAGGCCGTTTTGGGCGGCGGAATCCTCATTCGCTTTCGAAGCCCCGCACGACTCCAGCAGGGACTTCAGCGGCAAGGGAAGGTAATTTCCGCCACCGGTGTCGACTGGACGAGATAGCTCTTGGTCCATATCGCAGATCAGGAGACGTCAGTTTTTCGATGTTCACTGCTCGAAGTGGAATGAGTACACTACTTAACTGTACAGGTAACAGAGTTGAAGTGAGGCGTTGCGATGCCGCGCGGCCTGCCGTAATCGGGATTCCCGAGAAAGATAAGATGACGGCGACAACAATACCGACCGGAATACCTGGAAATGCTTATTGATTGATGGAATGTTAGTTCTGTTAATCAACTACATCGTTTTATAAAAGTTCATTGAAAAAAGTAAGCGTTGCGGGAATATAACGGATCACCCTGACCTATTAATAGGCTTTCTTTTATCTAAATTCCGTGGACTGCTGCTGCTTGTACTGGCAGTAGGAAAAAATGTAGGATCCAAATCAGTATCATCAGCTTTATTTTCACTTGCCTCAAACTGTTACGCACATTATTTACCTCACTATCACTAAGAAACTGATCCTCTACGATAATATTTTGAATTGTGTTGTTACTCAACGGTGAACTACTAATCTCGCACAATTAAAAAAGTCTAAGAATAGCAGAGAACACCTAACCTCTCAAACACAGGACAGAAGCGATCACAGAGAGACAGGCAGGTACACGGATTGATACTAGCGCATTTCGCGGGTGAAACAGGCTACTATGATCAAACAGCTGTATCAAGGTCATTAGTACTACCAATTTTAAAAATGATTACAGATAGTCTTGTTTACTTCTAAAATAGTCCTAACAGTTTAAACAAACTTTTCAACTTCATAAATAACTTTTAAAAGATGTTTTCCCCGGACGGCTGATCAATCTGACGTTGGCGGTTTTTGACTAGACTTCGACGGTCCGATTAATCGGACGTTGGCGTCCCAAGGGGTAATAGAGCGCGCCGTGTAAAATGTTCCGCTGTAAATACTATTTATTTCAACAGATACGCCGCTTCATCCCCATCCCTCACCTCCTACTTTACCTAACCCCTACCAATCCTCAACACCTTCTGGAGGGGGAGCCAGTTTGCTGCGTTGTTCAGGTTTGTTTAGTTGTGGTTTGGCTTGTGGTTTTATTAGATGAGTTACCTTTTGTACGCCGTACGCCCTGCTGTGTAAGTTTTTTTGTATAAATTTGTACGCCGATCCCCCTACCTATTGTTTTCAAAATGTTTTAAATACTGTTTCTGGCCTAAAATGGTATTTTGTGTGATTTAAAGCAGTGAACTAATTTCGCCTTTTTGAGAACATTAAGCAAATTGATGGATTCTTTTGCCCTTTTTAGCTTCGTAGATGCGAACAACAACGTGGAACGTAAACTCTTGAGTACTGTACTTGATAATAAGAAGAAAGCTATTCAGGAAGAAGAAAGAGTGTATGAATGGTGGCTTTTGCTACAGTGCGTAAACATTTATTTGCAGACTGTGAAGATGCTTGTGCCAATATTGAAAATGTTCGGGAAGAGAAATTAGTACGCGAAGGATCAGACCACTTGGAAAATGATTTGGAATTTAGTGATCGTAACACGGAAGAAATGTCAGTAGAAGAAATGGGGAAATAGTGGCATAGTAAACCGGAACGTCCTAATAGGAATAGACAAAACAACAGTGTGGAATTATCATATGGACAATGCTAATTTATGTGGAAGTAAAATAAAACACACACACACACACACACACGCACAATACACCACTATAAAAACTATCTTATTATATAAAATTAAAAAAAAAATACTCATGAACATTTCTGACAAAACTAGAAATTTTGTTGTAGGATTGTTTTAGGATTGGTAAACTCTAGATGATACCATTCTAGGGACCCACTACAACAAACACTCCCTGAATCCTTTATGTCTACTTCACACTGGACACAGATAAAGAGGGCTTTATCTTTGCACGCTCATTATATGCTGAACTGAACCCGACCCATCAGCTGTGAAATATCTTCGTAGTCTATTTATATCGGCACATTTATCAAGGCAAGCTGAGGACACTTTACTAGGATTCTGTTCAACAGAAGACTCAAAAAGTATTTTTCCCACCATTTTTTCATATCTTCTGTAGACAAAAACCACTGAAGCATTTGTTCATCCTTACGTTTAGGATGTTGTATCCTAAACGAATGCCTTCATCTTCTTGATAGGCAGTCCAATTACAGTTTTTTTTTTTTTACCTTTTGGTCTTCCTCTCTTTTTCACAATAGGTAATATAGGTATTTATAGAACTGAAACATTAGCTGCAGATTCTTTATTATATGACTGTTGTACTGCAACATCACTGTTGTCAAGCTGCTCACTATTCTTGTATAAGCTATATACCGGATGTCCGAAAAAGAACTCCCTAGTTTTGGATTATTTTTATTTATTGTACAATATACAAATTACAATGACTACTACATTAAATGAAAGGTAATGAAATAATTTTTTTAACACTAGTACACCTCGATATGAGAACCATTTGTAGCCCTACAGATGTCCAAGCGATATTCGAACTCTCTCCAGGTATTAGATATTAGGTGTGACCGATGCTACTGTCCCCCAGGGGCTCATAACAGTTTATGAGTACGTGGACGGCGACCACGGGGTTACCCGAGCTGAGTATGTCATTACTTCTACTTACTTGTGGCATTCTCTTATTCTTATTCTCTTATTCTTCTTATTCTTCTTATTTCTTATTCTGGCATACCTTGGCCACCCTCTTCTACTTCTGACACTGGACATTTCCAGTAGTCTGTTCCTCTTCTTCATTCCTATATCTTCCCGTCTTGTTCGACCGTTCCAGTACATGGCCCGCTGGGAGTGCTTAAGCCGGCGCTGGTAGCCCAATCTGGCGTCGGTAAGAGCTGATGTGAGCTAGTCTCTGCCGAGGCGTAAGTCATGTACTGGTTCAGAAGCCAGCCACTTCGATGTCCTTGGTCCAGAAGTGTTCAGTAGGCAGGGGTGTCGGAGCCCCTGCTGCCACGTGCGAGTCCAAGTTGTGCGCGTATACCCAGCTTGGTAAACGATAAAAAACCGGGCCCCAGGGAACTGGGGTAGGGTTGTCCCACAAGCTACGGTTTGAGAGACGCCCGAGGCAATGCCCGTTCCCGTCAATCGGCCCGCACTACTCAACACGATGCGCTGGTATACAACTTTATGGCTACATCAAACCCCCCCGCAGGGCAAACTAGAGTTGTTAGAAAGAGACCTTTACGATCCGGACAGAAAGCGCGGTCACGCTAGCGATTCTGACGAAACGTCGACAGAAGTTGAAACCAAGCAACGGAAAACAGAAGAACCTCACAGTGAAGAACTTGACAATGCCATCCCCACACCATTATTCCTAATAATAAGCCACAAGGAAGAAGGCAAGTCTTTGAGCAAGATCAGTCCCTTCATTATAAATAAGGCCCTTGTCAACACAGCAGGACAACCAAAGTCAATCAGAAAGTTGAGAAACGGAACAATTTTGGTGGAGGCTGCGAATTGCGGTCAAGCCAAGAAGCTCCTGCAAATGCAACGTTTCTTTGACCAGGTCGAGATCAATGTCAAACCACATCCTTCTCTAAACTCCTCTAAGGGAATTGTTTTTAGCCGTGATCTCATCGATTGCAGTGAAGATGAGCTCAGAGAAGAGTTGCATTATTCGATGGTAACGGACGTGGTTAGGATATTTAGGACTGAGAACGGTCAAAAAGTTCCCACAGCTGGATTGATATTGACTTTTGCTATGCCTCAGCCCCCGTCTACTATAAAGGCCGGATACCTGTCCTTGGCAGTAAGACCTTATTTTAAAAACCCTCAGAGGTGCTTTAGGTGCCAAAGGTTTGGGCATTCTAGCAAGGTGTGCACCAATTCAGAGACTTGCTCTCGTTGCGCCACAGAGGGCCATAACGAGGAAGGCTGTAAAAACGACATCCAGTGTGTAAACTGCAAAGGGAAACACCTATCATCCTCTAGAGAATGCAAAGTATATTTAGAGGAAAAAGAAATTCTTAAGATAGTGACCCTCGATAAACTTTCCTTCAACGAGGCTCGCAGGGAGTATAGGAGAAGGGTTGCCCCTACTCCCAAAAAGGGAGTATCCTACTCTGAAGCCGCTGCTGCCCCGGTCCATCCTACCCAATGTTCATCCCTGCTCAGTTTTTGGAGGGTATGCTCCGAACTCTAACCGAGCAGGTTGCCACTCTGTGCAACAGCTTGCTGCCGTTGGAGGAGGGCATTCTTTATCGTCGCCAACAATATCTACTCAAAAGGCCCTTACAACCGGCTCAAAGCAGAATCAGCCCCAAACATATTCAGCAGTCGCATCACATTCCAAAGACAGATCGCAACAGAACATAAAACCACAGTTATCCTTGGAAGAAAAAAGACAGATTTCGTCCAAGCTCAAAGCGTCGATTCAGAAAAAGTAGACAATAGGACGAAGGTGCCGGTAAGAAATTCACCCTCATCTAAATCCTCTCTACAGTCAATTCCTGACGAAGATATGATCGATGACCCTTTGCAGTTGCAGTCGGAGTTCCAGACAGTTCAGGGAACCTTCCGCCCAACTGCAAACCATAAAAAGAAAATAATTACTTATAAATAAAAATACGATTGAATATAAAAACAAATCATGTTGCTACAATGGAATATTAACGGTTTGAGAAGTCACCTAGAAGACCTAAAGATTCCTTATAAACACGAAAAGGCCCAAAGTAATATGCCTACAAGAAACCAAATTAGCTCCACACATACATTTTAATCAAAAGGACTACAACACTTTTCGTCGCGACTACTAACCAAGCCATTGCTTGTGGAGGTGTTGCGATACTGACTGATCCCTCCTTAAAATGCCAGAGAGATAAACCTCAATACCAATCTCCAAGCAATTGCAGTAACAGTATCACTCCCTAATTACAGTAACTATATGCTCCCTGTATCTACCACCAGCCCCTCTGGTTGTGGCTCGCGATGATCTGAGTGATCTCATTGCTCAGCTTCCAGTTCCCTTTCTGATTGTAGGCGACTTCAACGCTCATCACCTTTCTTGGGGTTCCGGCCATTGCGGTCAGCGAGGTAACATGGTTGCCGGGTTGTGCGACGGATTACAACTTGTGATCCTCAACGATGGGTCGGCCACCTATATGTGCCCCAGAACTGGCGCGTGGTCTGCTATTGACTTGTCGATCTGTAGTCCCTGCCTAATCCACCAGAGTCCATTGGTCTGTCCTATCCGACCTGTCGGGAAGCGACCATGCCCCGATTTGCTGTGGCTATTGAATCCCTTACCCAGCCCGTTGACCAAGACTCCGAGATGAATAATTAACAAAGCCAATTGGGATGAATTCAAAAAGAGCATAAGTTCTCAAACCGAAAAACATTCAAAACACTGATATAAACGCAGCAACATCGTTATTCACATCATCACTGGTTTAGCGGCCGAAAAGAGCATTCCCAAAACTTCGGGAAACCAAAGAGGCACAATGTGCCGTGGTGGTCCGATGAATGCTCAAAAGCCCTAAAAGACCGAAGAAAATGTTTAAAAATATTTAATAAATTTCCGACTGAGCCAAATCTTGAGCGTTCAGGAGATCAAGAGCGAAGGCTCGACAAGTATTCAGACTGAGTCGGCGCCAATCTTGGCTAAACTTTACCGACCACATTACTCGAACTACTCCTGTGTCAGACGTTTGGAGAAAACTGCGCTCTGTGTGCAATAATCACTCCCACCCCCCATCTTAGGTTTAAAACATGGAAATGATTTTGTTACCGAGCCCAAGGCGATCGCAAATAGGTTTGCCTCCTACTTTGCGCGGGAATCTCCAAAACATCGTCCTAACGACCGCGAGTTTAAAAATTCAAAGCCATACAAGAATCGCTCCCCCTTAATCTGAATTTACACGACGACTCTCCTCTCAATCATCCTTTCACTCTCCACGAACTAAAACTCTTCACTAAAGGCCACCTCCAACTCCGCTCCAGGTCCCGATAGCATACATTATGCAATGCTGCGAAACCTACCAGCTGGTATTAAACATGATTTACTCCTTCTGTACAATAGAATATTTATAGAAAACAAATTCCCTGTGTCTTGGCGTCGATCACATGTTATCGCATTGCACAAATGGGCCAGGATAGCACTTCTCCTGGGAGCTATCGACCTATCTCACTAACGAGCAGTCTTTGCAAGACCCTCGAACGCATGGTCAATCGGAGACTCGTCTGGTTTTTTGGAGAAAAATAATCTCCTATCTCCCCACAGTGTGGCTTTCGTCAGGGGAGATCGTCTACTGACCATTTGATAACATGGAAACGGCCATACTGAATGCTTTCATCCAAAGAAGGCAAATGACTGCCTTTTTCTTTGACTTAATGAAAGCATATGACACTGCTTGGAGAAGAGGTATCATAAATACACTGGTATCCTTGGGGAATTGGAAACCACATGCTGGGCGTTCATTAACGGTTTTATGATGGATAGATCTATTCAAGTGAGGCTAGGAAAAACTCTTTCTGACCCTTTCATTCAAGAGAATGGAATTCCGCAAGGAAGCGTCCTGAGCTGTACTCTGTTCGCTATTGCCATCAATGATATCGCCTCTTGTGTCGCCCCTCCGGTACATTGTTCTCTCTGTTGACGACTTCGCCATCTTTGTTACTGCAAAAAGGCTTTCTACAACGGAGCGTGCTCTTCAGCTCACTATTAATCGCCTTGTTAAGTGGTGCGGTAGAACTGGTTTCACCTTTTCTCTGCCAAAAACGAGGTGCATGGGTGTTTCTCTAGTTTGCGCTCTGTCGATGAACCAACACTTTTTTTAAAGGGTCAGAGAATAACGCCTTGTGAAGAAATTAAATTCTTAGGCCTAACCTTCGATCGCCGCCTTACCTGGATTTCACACCTTAAAAATCTTAAGTCTAAATGCCTTAAGCGGCTAAACCTTATCAGAGCTCTGAGTGGGACGAATTGGGGGGCAGACAGGACCTGCATGCCTCAGGTTCTATAAAGCCTTTATATACGCTCCTGCTTGGACTATGGATGTCAGGTTTATGGATCAGCGAGACCTAATGCACTCAAGATGCTAGACTCAATCCACAACATCTTCTCTAAGACTGGCCACGGGAGCATTGCGATCTAGCCCTGTGATTAGTATATATGCCGAATACAGGAGAGCCTCCGCTTAGTCCATAGAAGAGTTCAACTTTCATTGAATTACGTCCACACACTCATGTCCAAACCTCAAAATCCGCCTACGACTGGGTCCTAAACAATTCACTACACGATCAGTTCATTACTAAACCGAGGCACCCTGCACCAATTGGTGTAAGAGCTATATCATACAATTCTCAGATAGGTCTAACCGATTACGAGGTCAGGGAGTTTGCATCAGTGCGATGTCCCGCCTTGGTTCCGTAACATCCACCAGAAATAATCTTGAGCCTCTCCACCTTTAAAAAACATACGACACCGGACACCATATATCATCAAGAATTCCGTCAAATCTTACAACAACTCTCTCCGTGCGATGTGATATACACAGATGGATCAAAGGATGGTCCGAGGACAGGTTGCGCTTTTGTTACTGCGGGTAGACGATACGGTTTTCCGACTCCCCAGCGACTCCTCTGTTTACAACGGCTGAACTGACAGCTATACAGAAGACCCTGAACATTACGTGGGTCTAGAACTGGTAAGTTGGTAATCTGCAGTGACTCTCTTAGTAGTCTGCAATGCAATTGGCGACATGTACTCTAAGAACATCTTGGTTCGAAGTATCTGGATCCTCACTACACAAGCTACAGTCGGAGGGAGTGGTTGTTATTTTTGTCTGGGTTCCCGGACACGTAGGCATCCATGGCAACGAGCTGGCAGACAGAGGAGCAAAAGAAGCTTTGGAGCTCCAACCATTCACCTTACGGATGGTGGCATCAGACATCACTCCTGTGGTGAAAGCCAAGCTAAAAGCTATGTGGAGTTCCGAATGGCAGGTGGTCTACAACAACAAGCTAAGAATCATCAAAGACTGCACAAGACCTTGGGGTACAGCTCATCGCCGGAGTCGGCGTGAGGAGGTGGTGTGTGTGTCGCCTTCGTCTTGGCCACACACTGCTCTCTCACGGCTTCCTTATGAATCGAGGGGACCCACCGATTTGCGCCACATGCGACACTGTTATTAACATGTGAAGCATGTGCTGGTTCGACTGTCCTTGCTACTCAAGGTGCCGTCCGAGCTATCAATCTGCCAGCTTCGTTAAGGGATGTGCTAGGTGATGACGAAACTGTTGTGAGGAGGCTCTTCGCCTTTTTTAACAGCATCCTCCCTAGTAAGCAAGATTTAATTTTAATTATTTATTCCTCCATACTTTGATACCTACGTTGTTTTGTTCCCAGGTTTATGCTTGTTATTTAGTATTTAATAGATTTATTACTCTTGTTGCCTAGATCCTAAGCTATTAGAATCAGGATGGCCCACCTACAGCCATGCTCCACCATGTTCTTGTTTTGTTATAAAATTATTCAGTATCTATTTCCCTATTATTTCGTTTTTAATTGTTGTCATAGTGGCCCATTTACAGCCACTCTGACAATAACATTGATTGTTGAGTTTGTTGCATTGTTATTTAGTATATAGTATATACTTTGTTATTGCTTAGACTTAAACTAATTTATTTAATGTTCTCACGACCTTATACGTACTACCAACAAATGACAACGCCACAACATGAGCTGTTGTCTTGAATCTAGAGGCCATTGATAACCTCTTGTGTTTTATGGCCCTAATAAAAAAAAAAAAAAAAAAAAAAAAAAAAAAAAAAAAAAAAAAACCGATGCTACTGCTGCTATGAATCTCTGGCGAAGATGTTACGTATCTTCTCTGAATACACAAAGTTCTTGACATAACCCGACAGGAAAAAATCTAATGGTGTTATGTCGGGGCTTCTTGGAGGCCATGCGATTGGGCCACCTCTACCCATCCATCTTCCTGGGAAACGGGCATCTAAGGCTGAGCGCACACATTGTTTGTAGTGGGGCGGCGCACCGTCTTGTTGGAATATGACCGGTCCCTTTTCCGCCTCGATGTCATCCACCTGTGGAAACACGTACAGTTCCAGCATGTCGCAGTAGATATCACCAGTTATGGTCTTCTCTGCAAAAATAAAAGGTCTAACAATTCGGTCGTTCATTAGGCCGCACCACACATTTAGTCATGTGAATAAAAGCTTGACTCGGCGAGTGTCTACTCCAATATCGTTTTTTGCGAGCGCCCACTCGACCGTCAGGTGAATAAAACCAGCCGACTCGACTCACCCACGAGTGCCTACTCTCCAACGATGAGGCGGTGTAAGCCCTCCGATATTAGCCAGAGAGGCTCATGGTTAATAAAAGGGATAGCGTTTTGCTGCCACCACCCTAGCTCGTAGGGAAATTTAGAATAGTGGTTGAGAAGGGTCTTGAAATAATTACTCACGTTTCTCCTTTGTTTGAGTCCAATCTATATTCAAAATGCACTAAAACACTCGTAGGCGCACCCAAACTACTATATGTGTACCGGTGTGTTCGCATCTCACTCCACCAAAATAGACTTACTTCACACACTCTACATTGCCAATCCCTCCGCCTACCTCCGAGCCCTCAACTCGACTGCCGACCCGTGCTGACGAGTGCTGACTCTTGCATTTCCTCAGCACGGCCAGTCACCTCACATCACGCGGTTAAAGGGACTTGGGTTAGTCCAGTTAATTTACACACTGTGTAATTACTAAAATACCATCTAAAAATTACTATATTAAAATAGTAGTGTGCGTGCGCGCTACATCACTCTCCCTTTCAGGAAAGATGGATCATACAGAATTTTCATGGTGATACATCTTAGATTCTCAGAATATAACAAACATTTACAATACTTCAAAAAAAAATGTATAGGATAACATTTTACATTACATCATTTTTTCACAACTTAAAAGGACAAAATAGTATTTTAGGCTGCGTAAGTTCTTATAATCTACAATTTAATTCTACTTGACATTGACAATCACTTAAGATATATGTCCTCCTAACTACATTACATTTCTTGAGCTTGGCAAGTCCCCACATATTTATAACAAATATAGTCTTTGCAACACTGACCTGACTGGTTCAGCACTACAATGAATTTCACAATACCGTACTTCAAGGCGGGCTTGGTGTATTGAATTGAACAAAGGAAGACTCCTGAATAATTTCTGCGAGCGGAGTTCCATGTTCTACTCGAATGGTTGGGGCTTGCCGCTCAGCAACTGAGGACATCCTCGCACAGGTTGGCATTTTCCTGTGACAAAACAAAACTACGCAAAGTACACTATTCAAAATGAACAAAATAAACATTGAAACTATGATAATGTAGAAATAGTTCAGTGGGGTTTCTATACTTTCTTTGATACTAGGGTACAAAACATGTGTATCATTTAAAAGCTTGTTAAGGTCTAGTTCTATGTGATTATCTTTAAGATTGTCCTTGACTTTTTGCATTGTTTCAAATAACAAGCTACTGTTTTTAAAGATTAGATTTTCTTCGTGAGATAGCAACAGATTAATCTTTGGGATGTGCAAATGGTTAATGTCAAATTTATATTTTATATTTCCTTGAGTCCTCGAGAATAACTTATTATATTTACCAAAGATAGCGCAACTTGAAGCCTGTTTTAATATTCCAGACTTGTTTAAAGTTAATTCTAAATAACCTAGATGTGGTGGAGAGATAACTGAGTTTTCTCCATCAGAACTCCTCATACAGTTAAGTATGACTTTATATGGTTCCTTTAGGCTATAGATCCAATCATTGCCGTTTTGGATCCATACAGGTGAAGTTACATTTATGGTTAAGGTTCGTGAACATTTTTCTGTGACTAGGTTAGATCCCATGAATAGAGCGAATATACAATCATTAACGCTATGATGCAATACATTTATAGAGTTAGGACACAAATAAAAATGACTTAGTCTACACTGACTTAGTGTGTTAAAATCGATAGGTGCATAATACTGTCTCTCTTTGGAGATCAACAAATAATCAACTTGTACATTCCATTTTAACCAATGTTGAAGGTTTGTTTGGTACAATGGAATAACTTCTACTTTATAAAGTTCAAGACGTCTGTCTTGCGAACTTAAAGGTACAGTTACGATCAATCTAATTCCTGTCTTGGTGGCTAAAGCATGAGCAGTGCAAAAGGTGTAATACATAAATACGTCCTCTTCATTAACTGGTATAATTAGTTTCAAATGACGAGGTATGACTTTTCCTATGTCAAGCAATATGTTTACAAACTCATGGGGTGGTAGTAATTTGCTGCTTATTCTACCTGTGTTTACTAATTCTAAAGCTTGCCTAAACTCAACAATTCTTAACTTTGCTTCATCTATGGTTTGACCTAAATGACGTGCTAGACTGACAGATTTTAAATGTTTTGTTAATGAACGATGTAGCATAATGTTTTCTTGTTCGAATCCTTGGAGTGAAGTGATTAACATGCTATTTGAATGAGTAAGTTTAGTCATTATCTCTGATATGGCTTTAGTATTTGTTACCATCTTTTCATTCATGTCTTTCATTAAGGTGATTTGGTTTTCTCTAGAACTCAACAGTGATCCGCTAATCTTTTTTATCTCTTCAACTTTACTATTAACTTGTTCCATATCTTCGCTAGTGGGCACACCAAACAACCATTTCAATGCATATCCTCCTGCATCAACTAGTCCTCGCTTGGAGCGTTCTGTAGGTAGAAGTCTAAATAAGTCACTTACATCGGATTCATACTGGTCTATCCCGGTCTTAATTCTACTATATTCGAAAGCAAAGTCCTCATCCCACACATTTACACTAGTGTTCGTATAATAAACTAAGTCTGTGCACAATGTCTTAAGTGACTCAAGTTCGTCTCTTATTTCTATCATATTAAAATCTAATACAATCTTCCATTCATCCTCGGAAATAATTGTGTCATGAAGTTTCTTGAAAACGATTCCCTGTGTCATTTCATTCTCTGCCATTCCTGTCTCGACAAAGAGTACAAGTATTCCTGAAATCATCATTTAGATCCTAATAATTGTTTACTTCATGAATATCCTGACTTATTCGAATTTATTTTATTACGTACAGCTTGATCTTATGTTTCTTATCTTAACCTGCGTAGATATAACTTCTTTCCTTATAGTGTACTCAATCACACATTTGAATTGTTTGGATCCTTTAATTTGGCTTTTATTCACACACCTTGCATACCCATTCATCAACATTCGTTTCACAGTCATACAACATTCATACTCACGCATACAACCCATTCAATTCGGAGTAACTATTGCATTCTACTTTGTACGTGGTACTCTAAAACATCTTTTACTTACACATCAGACAAGAAGCATAACATACTAACGAGGAATATTTTAGTGTATCATATAACATCCTCAAATAACAAACAATACATAATTATTCAATACATTGCGTTTACTTTTAACTACTAAATAAACGATGCAATACGCGTTCACTGTCATAACAATATGTATATACATTCCTATTATTTAATAAACTTCATAGTCTTTGAATCTACACGGTTTTCTTCTATCTCTTATGGATCTAAAAGGGCCTGGTCGCTCTTCTGCGGTTCCTGGGCTTGGTTCTCTCCTGTCTTGTTCTTCATTTTGTCCGGCTACTCTATTGAATGCCTCTTCATGGTCTTCGGTCTCTTCAATGATTTCTTCCTGTTCTTCTTCTTCTGCTACCTGAGCAGCTTTTGGATCATTTTGGCTACTTCCTTGTTCTTGCAACTTAAACTCGGTGACAGGTTTTACTCGATTCACATGTACAGTTACATTCTTCCTTTTAATTCGGAGTACGACATTCAAATCTGATATAACCTTGACAATTGTGTATGGACCTTTCCATGGTCTAGACAACTTCTTCACTCTTCCTTTTTTCACTTGGGGCACGTGAAGGTATACTCGTTGGCCCTCTTCAAATTTATTTAGCTTAGAATTCTTGTCGTATTGTCTCTTTTGCTGGGTTCTTGCATGGTCTTGGCATTGTTGAGACAAATTCCTTACGGCATTCAACTTCATCTTAAGATCTTCGACATAATCAGGGTAACCATCATCTTCTTCTGTGATCAATAGATCATCTTCTAAGGGAGTCTTCATCTCTCTTCCAAAGACTAGCTCAAAAGGAGAAAATCCTGTTGAATCATGCACTTGAGAGTTATAAGCCATATTTACCATTGGTAGGAGCTCGTCCCAGTCTGTTTGATTTCGGTTGACATAATGACTTAGCATCTTGGGTATGGATCTATGAACTCTTTCTGTTCTACCATTGCTCATGGGATGATATGCGGTGGTTTGAAGTTTCTTTATTCTTAGTAGAGCACACATGCTTTTCATTATTTCGGATGTGAAATTTGAGCCTTGATCAGTAATTAATTCACAGGGTACTCCCATCTTCGTAATGACTCTCTGCACAAGTGCTCGGGCTATTGTTTCTGCAGTTTGGTCTGGCAATGCAATAAACTCTCCGTACCTTGTAAAATGATCTATAACTGTCAGTATGTATTTGTTTTTTGGAGCTTGTTAGGGGTAATGGGCCAACAATGTCACACGAAATCCGGTATCCAAATTCTGTACTTTCTTGAAATTTACCTAAAGGTGCTTTAGTTTTTCCGTAATCCATTCTTTTATTGCATGGATCACATGCTCTGATAAAGGAGACAACATCTAATTTCATTTTCGGCCAATAAAACTTTTCTTGGATTCTTAACATCGTCTTCTTGATACCTCCATGACCTGCTGTCGGGATATCATGGTGTAAACGAATAACCTTCTCTCTTAACCGTCTTGGAACGACTATCAGTTGTCTGTCCTGCCTCTTTATATAGATGACTCCTTGTGGACTTGTTTTGAACTGAGGGTATTTTTTCAATCTCTGGCACTCTTCATCCTTACATTGATTTTCTTTAATGCTGTCCACATCCAATATAGGTAGACTTTCCACAGTATTCTTGCACACAATTCTGCTCAGACAATCAGCGTTTTGATTTTTTATCCCTGGTTTATGGAATACCTTGTAGTCATATTCAGCCAATTTCAGTGCCCATCTAGTGAGTCTACTCGAAGGATCTTTTAGCGACAGCAGCCATCTGATTGCGCTGTGATCAGTATACAAGGAGAATGATCGTCCGTACAGGTAGCATCGGAAATACTTTACTGCCCATACAACTGCTAAAAGTTCTTTTTCTGTTACTGTATAATTCTGCTCAGCAGAGTTTAACTGTCTTGACGCATAGGCGATAGGGTGTTCTATTCCATTAATCACTTGTCCTAATACTGCGCCAAGTGCAACATTACTTGCATCAGTGCTTAAGACGAATTCCTTGGAGAAATTTGGATACACTAATAAAGGTTCAGTTACAAGGATGGTCTTCAATTTTTCAAATGATGTTTCCGCTTCTTCGTTCCACTCAAACTTTTGGTCTTTTTTGGTTAATTTTGTCAGAGGTTTAGCGATGTCGGCAAATTTCGGTACATGCCTCCTATAGTAACTACATAGTCCTATAAATCCACGAAGTTCCTTTTCATTCTTGGGTCTTGGAAAATTTTTGACAGCTTCAATCTTATTCTGACATGGTTTGATTCCATCTCTCGATACAACATGGCCTAGGAAGTTAATTTCAGACTTTGCTATTTGGCATTTCTTCAACTGGATACTCAAATTTACCTCTTGAAATCTCTCTAGAACTTCACTAAGATCTTTAGCGTGCTGATCAATACTCGAACTGAAGATTAGGATATCATCCATGTAGGGCAAACATGCTTTTCCTTTCAGACCTGTGAGAGTAGTATCAACCAATCGTTGAAATACAGAAGGAGAATTGATCAATCCCATTGGCATGCGTGTATATTCATAATGACCATCAGGAGTACTGAAGGCCGTCTTCTCTTGACTTTCAGGGTGCATTTTTACCTGATAGAAACCTGAATTCAGATCCAGTGCCGAGAAGTACTGACTGCCTCCTAACATGTCTAAAGTTTCATGTATATCTGGAAGGGGATATATTTCCGGAACTGTAATTTTATTGAGTTCCCGATAGTCTACACATAGACGATAACTGATGGTACCATCAGAGCCTGCTTTCTTGGGGACAATGATTACCGGTGCTGACCATGGGGAAGTACTGGGTACAATTACACCTTTATCTAATTGTTCTTGTATCAAATTTTGTAGAGTACCTCTCTGTGATTGTGGCACTCTGTAAGGTTTCTTATTGATCGGAGGATGTTGGCTCGTGTTGATTTTGTGAGTAACTAAAGAAGTACACCCCAAATTCTCTATTCCTCCTAAGCTAAATAGACGCTTGTAGCGTTGGAGAACATTTTTTAATTTATTTTGGTCTTCAGTTGGGAGGTGCTTTAATTTTTCTTCAAGTTTTCCATTGAATTCCTCTGTCCTATTTTGTGTTAGATTTACTCGTTTCCATGCTCCTTTATTTGCTTCACTGTGTGGCTCTTCTATTTTGCAGAGCAGCGTATTCTTGTATATCACTAAATTTTCAGAGGTGATATTTATGATTTTGGTCCAACACATTCCTTTATTCACTTTTGAAAGGCTTCTAGCGACATTGATGCCATGAACTTTTACTAACGCTGGTTCTGTAATTACTGTTTTTCCTTCCATTTGTTCCATTTGATCCTTTTTGTTTTTGCTTAATTTTACTTGAATAAGCATTTCTGAACGGGCAGGCACGTTGATGTTTGTGCGACTATACGCTAAAATGTCAGGTATTTCTTCCTTCAGGATTTGTTTTGGTGGATTAAGGTTTGTTGAACTTGTTTCGTGGGAACATTGAACAATGCCAATGCCACTTCTCCTGCTTCGAGTTACAGGGGATTCTCTTTCATGGAAACTGCATGCTATCTTGTTTCCAATACTCAGAGACTTATTCTCAAGGTCAATCACAGCCTTTTTTCGTTTCAAAACATCGTATCCTAGGATAGCAATATAATCTTCAGGGAGATCTGTTGCTACGAAGTCACATTTTAAATCAAGTAACTCCAGTTGCAAGGTCTCTGTTACAGTGCCGTAAACGTTCATAACAGCACCAGTGATACCTCGTATTTGGATTTCAGTTGGAGTTAGCTTGTTCTGAGTCATTGTCCTATCGATCAGTGATACTTGTGCTCCTGTATCGATTACAATGAGACCGTTCACTCCTCCTATGCACCCTTGTACAATTAATTCACTCACATTTTCTTGTGTCAAAGTGGCAACAGCTTTGAAATTCAACTTCGCCTGTCTGAGTCCCGTGTGGTTCAGATTTAATGATTTCTGAGGTTCCCAGCGGCGTGCCTGGGTCCCTCGTTGTGGTTTAACGTGTTCGAAGCTGATCCACGTCCTCCATGCTGATACCCTCTGCTCCTGAAGGTTCCTCCTCTAGCTGCGCCTCTTCCTAATGCTGTATTTCTCATACCCCAACAATTGTTTGCTGTGTGTCCAGGTTTTCGGCAATTTTCACAATAATAGGTAGTTGTTTCACTTTTACTTCTACAATCCCTCTCTTTGTGACCTTTCTTCTTACATGTATAACATACAATATCTACTCGCCTGGATTGGCATTCTCTGGCTTTATGGCCTGGTTTCCCACAAGTGTAACACGTAGTATCGGTGATCGTTCCAAAAACTCGCCTTGTCTTCTCCTCAAATTCGGATGGTCTTTTCTCTAAGTTGTTTAGAGCTATCGCCGTGGTTACAGCTTCTCTGAATGTTTTAGGGAACTTGATCCTGGTCTGCCGTCCTATTTCACCATTTAATCCTCTTACAAAGGCATCCATGGCTCTTCTATCGGCCTCTTCTCTCAGAATTTGGTTTGCTTCAGCGTTGTTTGTAACTCTTAGAGTTTTATCACTGACCCTTTTTACTCGGTCAGAGAACTGCTCAATAGTTTCTCCTCTGTTTTGTCGTATGCTAGCCAATTGCTCGAAGTAGTAATGATCTGGTAGGCTATCGCCGAATCTTTCCATAAAAGCAGCTTTTATTTCTTCTAAAGTTGTTGAGTTTTTACATTTTTCGTCTGACTTTGCAAACTGTAGAGCACTGCCTGTTAGTTTAAGTTTTAAAACTTGAAGTTTTTGAGCTTCACTCCAATTGCTGAGCTCTCCAATTCCTTCGATGTTGTCAAAGAAGGGGGCGACTAGATCTGCTTTCTCTCCATCGTAATGGGCTATACTTGAGACAAGCTCAAATGACGGCTTGCTGTCTGCAAGGGTCATGTCCATCGGGTACGGAGATGTTTCAGTTTTGTTCACCGCGGAGGTAGAAGCGTTGGCTAACGTTTCATCTAGTGTTACTTGAAGCGACCTCACTTTATTCGATATGGCATCAAAGGCGTCTTGGACCTCAACGGTCTTCCCTTCTAGGTGTACAGTGCCCATCGTTAATAATTTAAAAAAATTTGGTTTTCCTCTTTGGAATACAGTAGCTATACAATTCTCTAGGTTATCAGTGATATTCAATAGTTAAACTTAAACGCTCTAAATGAAATCCCTAAAAGACGTTGACAGCAACAATGTGAATAACTAGTTTCCCTATTTTTCAGTAAAATAACTTTTCCCCTTTTTTTTTTTTTCAATTTTCGATAATGGATCAATCAAACAATAAAGTTTTTCGATTTCCAAATGATACCAATCACTAATCGGTAGTATTGAGTTATCAATGGATCAATAGTCTAACAATGCCTCGATATACAAGTATATCAATACTGTAATGTGACTCAATACAGCTGCAATAATATTAAATAATCGTATTTGTTATATGATATACTATGTGCTATTACTTATATACTCTAATAGTTAATCACATTAACTGATATCACTTTGTTTTCAGTATAATTCGAAATTTACCCTTTTTATAAGTCAGCAACAAGTTACTTCCAACAATTATTGCTATTATACTCTTTTACACTTATATTAAAATTTCTACGGGTTTCTTTTTGTATACAGATATTAATGAATTATCAATCAAACTGAACAGTAAGCTAATATAGAATCATTGGCATATCCCTATTTCCAAGCAAATGATTTTAATCAACACGTTATTCTGCTTATATTTACGCTGAAAACATGATGGACTGAATGCCCTGGAGGTGACGACCTGACATGGAGGCTTTGGCAAAATAAAATACTAGGATGTTATCCTTTTAATTTCTCTTATTTAAATAATTCTGAATCTGTTTGTCAATAAAGAAGTTTAATGCTTAAAGCCTGGCCTCAATGCTGCATTCACCATTTATTTCCAAAGCATTTTGAACCATATTATTTAACCAACTATTTACTAATAATACGTAGTCTAATCTTAGGTTTCGCCAATGATTTAATTTAATTTAATTTAACAAAGTTCCCACTGCTCACCAAATAGTGACAGGGCTGCCATCTCGAAGGCTGTGGATGATCGTGACTGCGTTGACGGAGATGACAACATCTGCGTAGACAGTGGTCGGCAGTTGGTAGTTCCGGTCTGGATCACTGGATGTCCGGTGACGTATGCCCTCCTTGTTCCTTTCTATGTTCTATGATGACGTATGATGATGGCGTCCAACTTCCGCTTCATAGTGTAATGGCGTTGCACATGGTGTAATAAGCACACAGAACTAATCCAAGTCCATCTTCGTTCATATAAGTTGAATTTACTCGAAATTTAGAAATATAACATTGCAATTAATTTGTAAATGAATTTAGAATAGTAGTTATTTGGATAATGGAGTGTAAACTGAAATGTTCTAATAATTTTCTCAACCACGTGGTACACTTCTTTATTTCTTTTAGAGTTCTTTTAAAGTTTTGAAATCATTTTGAAATAATTTGCTGGTTTAATTATCGTATCCCACCGCTGGTCACCACTGTAAGCCCTCCGATATTAGCCAGAGAGGCTCATGGTTAATAAAAGGGATAGCGTTTTGCTGCCACCACCCTAGCTCGTAGGGAAATTTAGAATAGTGGTTGAGAAGGGTCTTGAAATAATTACTCACGTTTCTCCTTTGTTTGAGTCCAATCTATATTCAAAATGCACTAAAACACTCGTAGGCGCACCCAAACTACTATATGTGTACCGGTGTGTTCGCATCTCACTCCACCAAAATAGACTTACTTCACACACTCTACATTGCCAATCCCTCCGCCTACCTCCGAGCCCTCAACTCGACTGCCGACCCGTGCTGACGAGTGCTGACTCTTGCATTTCCTCAGCACGGCCAGTCACCTCACATCACGCGGTTAAAGGGACTTGGGTTAGTCCAGTTAATTTACACACTGTGTAATTACTAAAATACCATCTAAAAATTACTATATTAAAATAGTAGTGTGCGTGCGCGCTACAGCGGTATGTGACTCCGTTTTGAGGTGAAAAAAAAAACCAAAGCCTACTCGCTACATCGAGTGCCTACTCTCAAACAAGTGAGTCTCCTCAGTAGCAGACTCGCCACCCCTGAGTGCACACGCTTCAGTTATGGCTGAATGTATGCCAGTTAGAGCTCGAAAAATTTACAAAGTCAGAAGAGAATCGCGTGAGGACGACTATCGTTCGCTTTACAGATTTAGTAGGGAGAGTGTTTTGTGGTTAACCGAACATTTTTTGGGAGAAGATGAAGAACGTCGCGGTGGAGCCTTAACAAACGTTAACCGAATGAAAGTGTTTCTACGGTATTTGGGTGACCCAGGCTTTCAATTTGGAGTAGGAGAGGACATCGGAGTCCACAGATCAACTGTATCCAAGACAATTTCTTCAGTTAGGACTGCAGTTCTAAACAAGGCTGATGTATGGATTAAGTTTCCGACAACCGAAGAAGAAATGGAAGTGGAGAAAGCCAAGTGGCAAACAAACTACAGTTTCCCGAATTCAATAGGTGCAATTGATTGCACTCAAATCCCCATTGTAAAGCCGTTTTTACACGGGGATGAGTATATCAACAGAAAACGATTTGCAAGTGTTAACGTTCAGGCTACTTGCAATGGATTAGAAGAGTTTACCAGTGTCGATGCTTCTTGGCCTGGCTCCGTTCACGATTCCAGAATTTGGAAAAATTCAGATGTTTACCGTGTAATGGAAAGAAATGTGGGGGAATCGCTGTTAATTGCAGACTCAGGATACGGGATCGCCCCGTGGTTAACCCTCCGTGAGTCGCATCACGGAAGTAACCTCCGGGTAGCTACGATTTTCAGTATAAATGACATTTGTGAGGTTGTGTGGTGGTGTCGGCGCTCCGCCGTACCTCACGAGCCTCCTTCCTGGAACTAAAGACAACAACCCCAACCCTGCCGGACTTTCTCTTATTAGTTCAGTTCAGTTTTCGTAGTGGACTGGAGGTAACCTCCGTGTGCGACTTCTCGTGTATTGTCCTCACCCGGAGGCAACTTCCGTATGCGACTTCTCGCGCACTGGTGCTAAATAGGACTAAACTTCAAAGCGTGCTGTTTGCTTTTACTGTTTTTGTATATAATTTAGTCTATGTGTATATATTGTTAGTTTTTTTGTATAGTCATTTTTTATATAATTTTTTTATCGTTGTGGAAATGGAATCAGACGAAGAAAGAAGAATTGCTCGCCTTTTGGCAAGTGTGGAACGAGAAGAATTACAAGTTCAACGACCCACAGGAGTGTTCCCTAGAGTATTGGTTTTTTGACGATGACGCGGCAGTCAACGATGGAATTATTGATGATCCTGATGAATCTGGAGATGAGGTAAATGATAATATTTCCAAATGACTTAGAAAATAACTTAGGTGATGATAGTGAAATAGAACTAGACGATGATGACTTTTCTGATTTAGAAGCTTTACCAATTGCTGAAAGATTAAACGGTGAAATTGTACGCAGACAAAACAATAAGTTAGCTTTCATGAGTAAAAATCGTAAGATGTTATGGGATGTAGAACCCAAGCCACAAAATCGCAACAGACAAAGGAATATTATTCTGATGAGAATGGGACACGTCAGTAATGCTGCAAAAAAAATGCTAATACTCCTCTGGAAGTGTGGAGTTTGTTTTTTTGTAATGAAATGATTGAAGAAATTACTGAGTGCACGAACATTTGGATTGATAAAAATAAAAGTAATTACAACAGAGAAAGAGACTGTACCAATACAACACCTCAAGAAATAAAATGTGTTATTGGTTTGTTGTATTTAGCTGGCTTATACAAAGCCTCTCATTTAAATTTGGATGACCTATGGGCAGCAGATGGTAGCGGAATTGAATTCTTTAGACTAGCCATGAGTCTTAGGCGTTTCAAATTACTGCTTAGAGCATTGAGGTTCGATGATATTCGTACCAGGCCACGAAGGAAAGTCAATGATAAAACTGGCTCCAGTAAGAAGAGTTTTCGAACAGTTTGTGCAAAAATGTCAAGAAAAAAATTATGTCGTCAGCGAGTTTGTCACTGTTGACGAAATGCTACTAAAATTCAGGGGCAAATGTTCTTTCAGGCAATATATAAAAAAACAAGCCTGCAAAGTACGGAGTTAAGGTTTTTTTTCATCTGTTTGTGCCAAATCATTTTACACCAACAATTTAGAAATCTACCCTGGGGAAAACAACCAGACGGTCCATACCAGGTCAATAACTCTGGAAAGTCTGTCGTTGAACGTATTGTAGCACCAATATCAGGCAGTAAAAACGTAATGTTACGGTCGACAAACTGGTTTTGCTCCATACCTCTTTGTGTCGACCTTTTGAGGAATCACCAACTAACACTTGTTGGTACGTTGAGGATAAATAAAAAAGAACTCCCCCAGCTTTTGTGGACAAAAAAACAAGGAGACGTAGGAAGCTCTAAATTTGGTTTCAAAAAAAGACATGACTTTAGTGTCTTACAAAGCAAAACAAAATAAAAAGGTTGTTTTGTTATCATCCATGCATGACGACGCAGCTGTAGACAGAGATGAAGCTTCAGCTACCTATGGCAAGCCAGAGGTAATACTCTTCTATAACTGTAGCAAAGGAGGAGTTGATACAGTGGATAAATACGTTTCACATTACGATTGTAGCAAGAATCTCAAACAGATGGTCTATGGTGATCTTTTATTCAATGCTGAATGTAGGTGGATTGAACTCATTCATTATTCACAAAGAAAATGTGAACTCTCCTGTGGCTAAGCGAAGACTTTTTTTACGAACTTTAGCCAAAGAACTATGCAGAGAACACATGGCAACAAGAATAACTGTAATAAGTACTCCAACTGCAACCAAGAAAAGGCTTCGACAGATGTTGGACTTGAATGAAGAAGAGGCACGACCAGCACCCGCTGATGAGGACACTTCAGGTAGATGCTACTCATGCAACTGGAGGAAAAACCGTTTGTCCAAAACAAGATGTAAACAGCTGCAAAAACTTCATCTGTCGTGAGCACTCTGCACCAGTGACGTGTGTCAACTGCGCAGTAAGTGAGGGAAGAAGTTCACACAGACTCAGAATAAGCTCTGATTTAGTAGTCAGAAAAAGTGTATCAATCTTCTTTGTTTTTTATTATATAATTTTTTGTACTTTTCTTTTTTATTGTATTCTTTTCATGATTAGTATGTTATCAGAAACTTCGTTAACAAACGACATTTTTTGTGTATTACAGTTATCAGGGTTACATTTGTTAATTTATTTGATTTAAAATGTATTGTAATTTCAACACTCACATACATATTTTTTTTACTATAATTTTTGGTACTAAAATAAGTTTTACCTTTTTTATATGATTCTACATACTGTTTTGAAATTACTGTAAATAAAAAGTATTAAGTTTCGTGAAAATAACATTTAATTTAGTCACCTGGAAGTAACCTCCGTGTGCGACCTCTCGCGTTTTGAAATTCATGCGACTCACGGAGGGTTAATGACGCCGTTTTCCCCACCTGCAACACCTGTTCAAGTGTCTTTTAACAGATGTTTGACCAAAGAACGAGTTAATATTGAAAGATGTTTTGGTCAGATGAAACAGCGATTCCCTATCCTCCAACACAAATTAAGAATTAAGTTGGAGAACATTCCATCCTTTATTATTTGCTGTTTTATTTTACACAACACAGCGAAACCCTAAATGATGAAGATTTTGAAGCCGTCGCTGAACAGCCTGGCGAAGAAAACAATTTTGAAGATGAAATTCCTCACTACGGAGAGTGCCAAATAAGGCGATTGAGACAAGCTAGAAGAATGAAACTGGCAAATGTAATCTACCAGCAACATTTGTAAAAAAGTTCTGTAAGACTTGTCTTTAATGTTAAGAGTTTGTTTCCAGGAACAGAGTAATTAAATTCCCTCTACTGAGGAAACTAATACTTATATTTTATAAATAAATAAATGCTTCCTTACCCTTTATCCTAAAAAAAAAAAAAAAAAAAAAAAAAAAAAAAAAAAAAAAAAAAAAAAAAAATGATGGGCCATGAGGGTGGCCTAGCTGGGCGCGCGGTGTGTGCCGCGTCGGACGCGCCAACGCGCGCCGCGTTTGCCGCCCAGCTAGGACGCCGCCTTACTGGCACAGACGGGCCCAGGCACACAGACGCCCGTACCTATAATTTTTTTTCTTTTTTCTTTTTTTATAAATAAGGATAAAGGATAAGGAAGCATTTATTTATTTATAAAATATAAGTATTAGTTTCCTCAGTAGAGGGAATTTAATTACTCTGTTCCTGGAAACAAACTCATTAACATTACGCCACTTAAATCATCATTTGGACCATCATTTTGGTTTGTTTTGTGGGTTTCGACATTGTTAGCCGCCTTTAGCATCTCTCGCTTTAATTTCATGTCAAGTAACTGCTGAGATTTTCTGAAATACTTCAACTGCTCGAGCAGGACTAAACGCTGCAAATTTGGAGTTGAAAGTTGTTTTGTCTCTTCAGTTTCTGGTAAATTGCTCCTCTTCTTACTGTGTGATGTTTGTACAGAAGTTGAAGCATCCGTTTCAATTTTTCGTTTTTTAGCGGATTGCAATAGGCATACTTCTTCCATTTCCTCTTCATCACTAAAATCTCCATCAGATTCCTCATTTGCAAGCGAAGTTAAGGGTTTTACACCTGCTGCCATTCCTCCTGCCATTCTTACAATTGAAGGATTGGAATCGGCTTCCATGAAATTCAGAAACTCTTCTTCCCATGATTTTAAAACGACCTTTTTATTTCCTGTCCTATTAATGTCGGCCTTCTTCTTAATTCGTGCCTTCATATTTTGAATTTTTTTCCAAAGCTGGCCTTCTGTCATGCATACTTTAAATTCCGCTTCCACTAGCTTCTTTATTTCAAGCATTGCGCACGAGCGCTTTCTTTTGCACTCTGGAATCATAGATTTCTCTAAAATAACTGGAAACTGTTTCAGAATCTTTACAAATTTTGCCTGGTTTTCACTTAAGTCCCAATTTACTTCATTATTTGACTTCCCCATGACTACTTGAAAATTTAAACATATACCAAGCACAGTACACAACACAACTACTGGTATCCTCTACGTGCAGAACTGGAGTGAAGGGAAAGAGGATACAGAAAGACGCGCAGCTGTCTTTCACGTTACGACTTGTCCAAGGTCACACCCCCTCCCGTTTTACAGGCGAGTGCCCACTCGCCAGTATGTGACTCTGGGAGTAGGCACTCGCTTTTCAACAAACCAAGTTTATTCACACGAAATATAAATGTGACTCGAGACTGCGAGTGGACACTCCCCTCGTTGCGAGTGCCTACTTGCAAGTAGCTACTCGATTTTATTCACACCACTCATTAACCTTAGGCGAGTCTCGTTGGTATTGAACGATCTTCTGTGGTTTCTGAGACCCCCAAATTCTGCAGTTGAGGCGGTTTACAACCCTATTAACGTAGAACGTCGATTCATCAGTAAAAATTACATTGTTTAAAAAGTCTTCGCTATCATCAATTCTTAGAATGTCCACAGCAAAATCTAACCTTAAACCTTTATCATTTGGTTTTATCTCGTGTACCAGTTGGATTTTGTACGCATGCAATTTAAGCCTTTTACGTACCACATCATAAACAGTAGATCTTGGTAATCCCAGTTGTAGACTACGTCGCACTAGTGACTTTTTCGGGCTGCGACAACAAGAAGCTCTGATTCTCTCAACGTTCTCCGCTGACACGGTTGGTCTACCTGGCGATTTTCCTTTTAAAACACTACCAGTCTCTTTGAATTGTTGTAACCATTTACGGATTGACTTAGGATCAGGATCAGGTACATTACAGTCCAATTTTTTTAACCGTAGACTTGGCCGCGGACTACTAACCTGCATGAAAAAGTCAGTCTCGCTGTGTTAAAACTGTCCCGGCGGAGTATGAAAACGGACTGCAAAAATAAGTGACCTTTAACGCTTCCTCTCGCGATTTAAAAGTGAAGCCCATGTCGTACAATTCTGTAAGATGCGTCAAATTAAAGCTCTTAATATTGGCAATCTTTTGGTTACATTTTTAAATATTAAAAAAATTTTGAAATAATTTTGATTATTGTTTACATTTTACATAGCGTTTACAATGACAATAAAAAAGTAGTAAGCGAGGATTTTTTAATTTTTTGGTCAGACAAAATTTGTCAGCGAGAAAGTTGTGTGAAAATAGATGAATATTTTTTTTGTAATTTATCATTTTTTTTATTGGAAGTTTAGTTTAGCCTGTAGTAGCATATGAAGTGATGAGTGAACGTTTCTGCCGGAACTGTAGTTGGCGCATTGGCTCACTGATACCGTATTAACTCAATAAATTAGTTTATTGTGCAATAAAAATACCTTTATGAAAGAACCAAGTTAATTTAACTAATTTATTAGTCTTACAAATATTGTGGGTTTAATTGTTATTGCAATTATATACTTTATCCGTAGCAATAACTGTATTATTTACAACGGTGTTAACTCACTTGTATTCTATGTTTAACTAACTATTAATATTGAGCAATTACAACAAGTATAATGATTGCATTGAACTTTTTTGCATTAAAATAATATTATTTAATACTTACAGTACTTTTTTTTACAATGGAGCGGCGAGTTCCTCCACATCACTGGCGTCACTATCCTCTTCAATATCGCTGGTCCCAGAATCACCGATGTGTTTATTATAAAACTTTCGGTTGCGTCATCTATTATTCCTGTGTTTTCCTTTTCCAAATACTCATTTTCCACTTTTATTACCTTATCACAAACTTTTCCCACTCTTCTACAGATATAGCATCCATTTTATTTTTACACAACTGAATTGTATCGGCTATTTTATTGGTAACATTTTTCTGGGCTACAAAGTTTTTAACTATTCCCCAAATCATCTCGATTGGATTAAGGTCCGGGTGGTATGGCGGTAATCGAAGAACTGAATGACCGAATTGATGGAGGAGGTTATCAAAAACAAAAATGTTGTATCTGTCCTTATGGAGTTTTATTAGTTCGTACAATTCAGGTTTTAGTAATGAAGAGTCGTATTCAATTTCATGTTCATCCAACCATTTTAGTCATATCAGCCTTTTTCGAGTTTGAATTTGGAGCTTTATTTACTTGTACGTTGTGATAAGAAGCATTGTCAATGACAACGACCGAATTTTGTGGAAGGTTGGGAATTAACTGTGTTTTTGTCCAAGTCATAAAGTTCCAAAACTAGACATGCATTGCGAATGAAAACCCATGTCCCCTCCTGCGTGGACTATAATCGCTCTATCGCCTTTACCTATATTACTTTTGTAACCCTCTAAGCTACCATCACACCAACCTTTTCGAGTAACGTGAGTAGACAAAACATAAGACTTCGTCCATATATACGACTGGTTTTGTTTTCTTTTCTGATTTTCTTATATTTTTTTCAAATAATCAATCCTCTTAGCTCTTATTTCATTTCGTTCAATTAAGATTTTTCTGTTGTTTTCAATTTTTTTCCATTTGAATCCTAATTCTTTAATAATTGTTCGAAGACTTGATATTTGACATTTAAATCTTCTGCGAGTGTGTTTTTTAATAACTTTAGCGAAGGAAGTGAACGCTCGGATTTGTAAAAATTGTAAATTTTTCTTCTTATTACACATTTGTCAAAGTCGTCAATATCTGTGACGAATTTTACTTCCTTTCTTTCTCTTGGATTGTAGCAAATGAGCACGTTGTATCATCCGTGGTGTCAAGATCTTTCTTCTCTTTACGAATTTTCTTCACTACTCAACCGAAACTCCGCAAGCTGCCGCTGTTCTTTCTATACCTTTCTTTAACGGTATGAGGTTTGGCTCAATAGTTTTCGTTAAGCATGAACACGCTCACTCGCCAAATTATTTCTCTTGCCTGACTGTGAAGTTTTTCCCTGAAGTTACCTTCGATACGAATGTTTCCATTATATAAAAGCCCGCACTAACCTAAAACACACTCCAGTAACCAAAACGTAAAATGTTAAAAATAAAATTCGCACTAAGTTATAGGCTAAGCAATTTTCACGAAGCGATCGTCGAGGTCGCGGCAAGTGAACTGACTGAACTGGCAGGCAGGCAGTCGATATAGGACAATAAATATACCATAGAGTTCTGTGTAACGGTATTATAACTTTACTGACAGTCGATGAGAGGTCCGACCGTCTATTCGCATCTATCCCGCTAGTCACAAGCGCGTGACCTTGAGCGTACGTTTGCAGAAAGCCCTTTACAATCCTCCCGCACCGCCACCGCACCCCTCGCCTACCACCGCTCTCCCAGCTCGAGTCTACGGTTAAAAAAATTGGACTGTACCACCATATTCCACGCCTAAAATAACGCTGCACAGCAGTAACGGAATTTGTTTCCACTAACCAAATAACACATTGTGCTTTCTGCTTCGGAGTAGCCATTGCACTGACAGTACTGACAGCGCTGGATGCTGTGCGTGTTAAAACTACGCTCAAGGTCAAAACAGGTTGTACCAAACTTATTGCCAACGTTCGAAACTAAAACTTACAAATATACTCTAAAGCACCAAAGGATTATTACTCATTTCATTTAAACTTATACTATCATGAGTAATTTCCAAAACTAGGGAGTTCTTTTCCGGACACCCCCCGGTATATATATCATGTTCACGACATAAATAAAAAGTCAGTCTCGCTGTGTTAAAACTGTCCCGGCGGAGTATGAAAACGGACTGCAAAAAATAAGTGACCTTTAAACGCTTCCTCTCGCGATTTAAAAGTGAAGCCCATGTCGTACAATTCTGTAAGATGCGTCAAATTAAAGCTCTTAATATTGGCAATCTTTTGGTTACATTTTTAAATATTAAAAAATTTTGAAATAATTTTGATTATTGTTTACATTTTACATAGCGTTTACAATGACAAGAAAAAAGTAGTAAGCGAGGATTTTTTAATTTTTTTGGTCAGACAAAAATTTGTCAGCGAGAAAGTTGTGTGAAAATAGATGAATATTTTTTTTGTAATTTATCATTTTTTTTTATTGGAAGTTTTAGTTTAGCCTGTAGTAGCATATGAAGTTGATGAGTGAACGTTTCTGCCGGAACTGTAGTTGGCGCATTGGCTCACTGATACCGTAATTTAACTCAATAAATTAGTTTATTGTGCAATAAAAATACCTTTATGAAAGAACCAAGTTAATTTAACTAATTTATTAGTCTTACAAATATTGTGGGTTTAATTGTTATTGCAATTATATACTTTATCCGTAGCAATAACTGTATTATTTACAACGGTGTTAACTCACTTGTATTCTATGTTTAACTAACTATTAATATTGAGCAATTACAACAAGTATAATGATTGCATTGAACTTTTTTGCATTAAAATAATATTATTTAATACTTACAGTACTTTTTTTTACAATGGAGCGGCGAGTTCCTCCACATCACTGGCGTCACTATCCTCTTCAATATCGCTGGTCCCAGAATCACCGATGTTTATTATAAAACTTTCGGTTGCGTCATCTATTATTCCTGTGTTTTCCTTTTCCAAATACTCATTTTCCACTTTTATTACCTTATCACAAACTTTTCCCACTCTTCTACAGATATAGCATCCATTTTATTTTTACACAACTGAATTGTATCGGCTATTTTATTGGTAACATTTTTCTGGGCTACAAAGTTTTTAACTATTCCCCAAATCATCTCGATTGGATTAAGGTCCGGGTGGTATGGCGGTAATCGAAGAACTGAATGACCGAATTGATGGAGGAGGTTATCAAAAACAAAAATGTTGTATCTGTCCTTATGGAGTTTTATTAGTTCGTACAATTCAGGTTTTAGTAATGAAGAGTCGTATTCAATTTCATGTTCATCCAACCATTTAGTCATATCAGCCTTTTTCGAGTTTGAATTTGGAGCTTTATTTACTTGTACGTTGTGATAAGAAGCATTGTCAATGACAACGACCGAATTTTGTGGAAGGTTGGGAATTAACTGTGTTTTTGTCCAAGTCATAAAGTTCCAAACTAGACATGCATTGCGAATGAAACCCATGTCCCCTCCTGCGTGGACTATAATCGCTCTATCGCCTTTACCTATATTACTTTTGTAACCCTCTAAGCTACCATCACACCAACCTTTTCGAGTAACGTGAGTAGACAAAACATAAGACTCGTCCATATATACGACTGGTTTGTTTTCTTTTCTGATTTCTTATATTTTTTTCAAATAATCAATCCTCTTAGCTCTTATTTCATTTCGTTCAATTAAGATTTTTCTGTTGTTTTCAATTTTTTTCCATTTGAATCCTAATTCTTTAATAATTGTTCGAAGACTTGATATTTGAAATTTAAATCTTCTGCGAGTGTGTTTTTTAATAACTTTAGCGAAGGAAGTGAACGCTCGGATTTGTAAAAATTGTAAATTTTTCTTCTTATTACACATTTGTCAAAGTCGTCAATATCTGTGACGATTTTACTTCCTTTCTTTCTCTTGGATGTAGCAAATGAGCACGTTGTATCATCCGTGGTGTCAAGATCTTTCTTCTCTTTACGAATTTTCTTCACTACTCCAACCGAAACTCCGCAAGCTGCCGCTGTTCTTTCTATACCTTTCTTTAACGGTATGCGGTTTGGCTCAATAGTTTCGTTAAGCATGAACACGCTCACTCGCCAAATTATTTCTCTTGCCTGACTGTGAAGTTTTTCCCTGAAGTTACCTTCGATACGAATGTTTCCATTATATAAAAGCCCGCACTAACCTAAAACACACTCCAGTAACCAAAACTTAAAATGTTAAAAATAAAATTCGCACTAAGTTATAGGCTAAGCAATTTTCACGAAGCGATCGTCGAGGTCGCGGCAAGTGAACTGACTGAACTGGCAGGCAGGCAGTCGATATAGGACAATAAATATACCATAGAGTTCTGTGTAACGGTATATAACTTTACTGACAGTCGATGAGAGGTCCGACCGTCTATTCGCATCTATCCCGCTAGTCACAAGCGCGTGACCTTGAGCGTACGTTTGCAGAAAGCCCTTTACAATCCTCCCGCACCGCACCGCACCCCTCGCCTACCACCGCTCTCCCAGCTCGAGTCTACGGTTAAAAAAATTGGACTGTACCACCATATTCACGCCTAAAATAACGCTGCACAGCAGTAACGGAATTTGTTTCCACTAACCAAATAACACATTGTGCTTTCTGCTTCGGAGTAGCCATTGCACTGACAGTACTGACAGCGCTGGATGCTGTGCGTGTTAAAACTACGCTCAAGGTCAAACAGGTGTACCAAACTTATTGCCAACGTTCGAAACTAAAACTTACAAATATACTCTAAAGCACCAAAGGATTATTACTCATTCATTTAAACTAATACTATCATGAGTAATTTCCAAAACTAGGGAGTTCTTTTCCGGACACCCGGTATATATATCATGTTCACGACATAAATAATCTAGTTTATTACATCTTCGTTACCCTATCGCCAGCTTTTTATTTAAATTGTCCCTGGACCACAAAATTCATAACTAGGCAAACAAAATTCAATAGGTAAAATTTCGATTGCCTTATTTAAAACTGATTCTGCTGCATTGGCAAGTTAAGTTATCATTCGCAAGCTCTAGTAATCTATCTGCACGTCTACCTGTTCTACCCATAATATGTTGTATTTTCAGTACAATTTCTATAATCCAGCCGTTCAGTACTCCGGCAAGTCTCTTAATAGAGCGCGCTGTGTACAAAGTTTCGCTGTAAATACTGTTTATTCAACAGACATGACGCTTCATTCCCATCCCAGGACAGGGAGGCTGGTGGTATGTACCGACTCACTGAGCAGCATAGAAGCACTAAAGGACTTGTATCCGAAACACGTTCTTCTGTGAAATATAAAAAATTCCCTTCATGATCTAATAAGAAGAAATGTTCAAGTGATTTTTATGTGGGTACCAAGTCATGTTGGAATACCTGGCAATGAAATGGCCGACAGAGCTGCAAGGGAAGCGATAAAATTGGCGCCTTAACAACTAATATTGCCAGATGTGAAACCACATATCAAAAGACTCTTAAGAAATGAGTGGCAAAGGTCGTGGACAGAAATCAACGACAACAAACTACGGGACATAAAGGGGTCAGTTCTACCTTGGACGTCCTCAAACCGTACCAGCCGCAGGGAGGAGGTAGTGTTATGCCGTCTTCGGATCGGACACACCCTTCTATCCCACGGCTTTCTTATGAACCGCGGGGATCCTCCTTTGTGCCCCGTGTGTAATGTTAATCTAACTGTAAACCATGTCCTGATCGAGTGTAATCACTATTCTCGACAGAGGCGCGATTATCGTCTCCCTTCTACTCTTGCCGAATTGCTAGGGGACAATAATGAAGTTCTAGTTAAGCTCTTCGGATTCCTGGAGAGTACCTCATTGCTGGCCAGGGTTTGAAGGGCTGTGAAGTACCGGAAAGAAAGAGCTTCCATTAGAGTAACCGGACTGGGTGGGCCCTTTTACAGCTCACTCAGATCTATTGTTAACTAGTTTTAAGTGTTATAATATCGTAGATATTTATATGTGTATATATGTTATGTTCTTAATAGTTTTAAGAAACTGTTCTCTATTATTTATAGTAAGCCCAGTTAATTATTATCAATATTTATTTTGTTTTTAGTGCTAGTTACTTGTTTTGACACTACCAAATTATGAGTAGGTGTCATATCTTGTTATCGGGCAATGATAACCCAAGTGTTTTTTGGCCCCCCCCAAAAAAAAAAAAAAACATTCCCATCCCTCACCTCCTACCTTATCTAACCCCAACCACTCCTCAACACATTTTGGAGGGGGAGCCAGTTTGCTGCGTTGTTCAGGCTTGTTTGGTTGTGATTTGGCCCGTAGCAGTGTTATCTTTTGTACGTCATACGCCTTGTTGTTTAAGTTTTTGTATGAAAGGGTCATTCCATGTCAATTCAACCAGGTCATTTCACCAAACACCTCAGATTTTTATGAAACTTGGTACATTTGTTCTATATATAGAGATTAATAACACCACCAAATGTTAAATTTTTATCTCACATACTTTTTTAGTTATGGCACTTTTAAAGTTTGGTCGTTTCTCAGTTTCCGAGCATTGGATAGTGCCCAGTAAAAACGTGTATTAGGATAGAAAAAAAAATTCTCATTCACTTATTTGGCACCCAATCTTGGTGAAATTTTTAAGGTAGGTTTTATATAAGTAATAAGGAAGTTAAAAAAATATATAACATAACCCTAAGCTAAGCATAAAATATTATAAAAAAAATATTTTTTGAACTTTTTACAATTTAAAAAAACGGGAACATGGCTCAGCGTAAAATTAAATATCTCAAAAAGGGAATGAGATAATCAAGAATTTTTTCCCCCCTAAATTATCTATATGAAATGGGCTTTAATTTAATAAAATAAAAGTTTTGTGTATTTTCTTCCTTCTATTTATTGATACCATTGAAAGTGACATTATATTACTTACGAGCAATGTGAAGTTCGCCTGGTTTCAATAAATGGGTATAGCTTGTTAAACAAGGATAAATTACATTTTTATGTTTGGAAATCATAATTCACCCTTTCACTGTACTTATTTTAAGGCTTTGAAAGTTAATGAACCATTAGCTTTTCATTAATTTTATGCACTCTGGTGAGAATTGATATGTTCTTCCAGTCGAGGTGTGTGGAGGCTCAACCACTGCAAGGATGTGTGGAATCGGCCACATCACATATATCATCTCGTTTTGGCCAGTAAAATGAGGGGATGGTCCTGCTGGATGAAGAAATTTTACTGTAGCGTCTCCATCTTCCTTGGCAACATTTGTTATTATCCCAAAGAACCAAAGATTGTCGTATTTACAAGCAATGTAGCGTGAGGGGTACAAATCTTCTTCTCTTACATTTAAGGCCAACCCTCTCCTTAAATTGTACGTTAGGCTAGGATGTTCATCAGTAACTAATTTTCGCCTTGCTTCTAATGTTCCTGAAGAGTCCAAGGGTCTAAAAGTTGTGAAAACTTCTGGTACCTGGAAGAGTATTAAGGTTTTCAAAACGTGGTTCAAGCTGTCGGCGAACATCATCTGCTGATTCTTTTGAAATGAAATGGAAATTTATTTTGGATATGTTTGATTTACAAAACTCGTAAAAGGTAGCTGCTGTTTAGTATTTGATCTTGAAGAGGCCTTTGAAGACTTGCTTTTTCTCGCCAACCTTTTAACAGTTTCCCCCAATACCGTCACATTCAGTTTTGCCGTGGCTTGTAGCAAAGAAAGACCATTGGCCTTTAATTTTGAAGTCTTTTTCATGAAGTGAAAGGTTCATGAAGTTGTATTTGTTCTTGTACTGTCCGGCGCAACCGTCACTGTAATAGTGAACATCCGTGACATTGGGATAATTTTCCTTGACATACTCTAACAGGGTTTCTTGTATTTTATAAACCATACAAACATCATGATTTAAGTCATCGGAGATTACACAATGTGATGAGACTATTTTTTCCTCGTCAACACACATGTTAATAATTACTGGATGAACAGTACAGGAGTCTGAGGTTCCAATGATAACCCTGCACCTCATCTTGAATCACAAATGAGAAATTCTCACTAAAGTCCATTGATATAATGGCTTCGTTTGGCGCACAGTTATCCTTTAAGCTTTTAAAAATAGCTGGACTGGCTTTTTGCAATATAAGAATGAGGGATCAGTTTTTCTATTTTTTTGTTGCCAACTCGTCAACAAATTCATCAATAGTTGAAGTGTTTGTGTTATCATCTGTGTCCTGTCTGTAGCTACCCACTGTTTGAATTCTATTCTATCATCTTCTTCATAGTTTTCAAACTTTGCTTGTAAGAATGTTGTCAGATTGTCTTTTGAGGGACATGTTTCACATCGCCTTAACATGCAGTTTTGAGTTGGATTTTCACATAAAAGAAGATTTTGTAGATCTTTGTGACTCTCTTCCAGTTGTGCTGCATGTATTAAGAGCAACACATTTTGATGAATAGTACACACACAAACAGAGTGTGTTCCACTAGCACCAGCACAGAACACACCATTTGGGACGAAGAGTACAAAACTTGGAGAACCCTATTTTTATGTCAGGATGTTCCCTTTTGAAGTTTGCAAATATTTCATTGAGGTTACTTAAAATTAATCTTTTCTTCTCATATTTTTTCTTTCCCAGGCTTACTACATCTTTCATACCTGGCAAAACTCTTGATTGCTCGTCGCTTTGATAAAAATTTGTGACCAACTCCACAACTTCAGGACTGAGTTTCTTTCCTCTTCTTGGTTTCAGGTTCAGCCAAAAGTCCTTTTTTCTTTGTACAATTTTTGTGCCTGTCTAGCAGAATAATCAGACACTTCAAAGGCATCTTTGATTTTTGTTCTCGACCAATTCAGTGATGCTGGAATCGTTAATAGTTGTATTTTCTTTTTTGATGAAAGTTTATTTACTTCACTTTTTATATTCTCAACAAGCAGGTCCATTTCATCTGCTTTTTGTTCAGCTGTTTTTTGCAATTTAGGTATTTTTGGTGGCAACTGAACATCTAAAACTGTTTCAATTTTCTTTTTTACATTTTGATGCAGTTTTTCTAATTTATTTTGTGCATAACCAATTTTGGAGTTTTCATTCAACGCAATGTAATTTAAGAGGTGAACAACCAATATCCGTTAAAGAGGAATTTAGAGAATCAATAGCCTCTTCTTTTTGTAACTGAGTTTCAGTTTCAGTCGGCAGTGTAAAAAGATCATCATCAAGTGATTCTTCTTCACAGTCATTTGGAGTAGAGAATATATTTTTAGAGCAATTGGTGCACAACTTTTCCCCTGGTTTTACCTTTAAACCTTTTGTGATACAGGCCTGGCTTTGCTGAATACTTACAACTCTTAAGCCATTTTTAATGGGTTTCTTATGTTTTTTAAAAGGATCACAACAGACTTTTTGGAGGAATTCGTACTTGGTCAAAAATAAACTCTTATGATGCAAACAAAATGTTAATTATTTCCTTATCATCTAATTCACTTCTTATTTTAATCAAGTTGAGATTTTCTTCAGACAAATCACTAACATTTTCTAACCCTTTTTTTGTAACATAAGTTAATTTGTGGCATTCTGTGTCAGTTTTTAATAGCCCTATACTACACTTATTGTCCATTTCTAATTGATTTAAAAAGCAGGTTATTAATTTCTCTTCTTTACAAATGCATCATAAAACAACGAAAATTTCAAAAATTAAGTTCAAAAATTTGATCTATACAAGTATATGGAATATCATTAATCTTTGTATTAATATTAGGTTTTTTAAAGATTGGCACCTTAGTTAAAACTCAATTCAACACTCAGACACACACACTAACACAATATCATAAATCCAAAGAAAGGTAAACACCACTTTATAACCACCACAGCTTATAACACTGTTACCTCTTGGGGACACTAGTAACAGACTGGCTCATAACTGTCAGATACACTGCCTAGAAAAAAGCAGCCTGTCATGACATGAAAACCTCGTGTTGCAACTTGCCCAGATTAGGAGGTAGAATATCTGCCTGTTTATTTCTGTAGTCTAATCTATTTAAAACATGAATGTTGACATTGAACTTAGGTACAGTACTGTGTTAAACTAAGCTTCTATATAAATATTATAATAATTATAATGTTTATATAGAACATTATAATTATTAAAAATGTTAAATTAAAATTATTAAAAATTTTATTTAATTTTCATTAACAATCTGTAGCCATTGAGACTGGTACAACCTCGCTTTGATTGTAATTAATATATTGTAACTTGCAATGGCCTTAGTTAATAGAAGGAAGAAAATACACAAAACTTTTATTTTATTAAATTAAAGCCCACTTCATATAGATAATTTAGGGGGGAAAAAATTCTTGATTATCTCATTCCCTTTTTGAGATATTTAATTTTACGCTGAGCCATGTTCCCGTTTTTTAAAATTGTAAAAAGTTCAAAAAATATTTTTTTATAATATTTTATGCTTAGCTTAGGGTTATGTTTTATATTTTTTTAACTTCCTTATACTTATATAAACCTACCTTGAAAATTTCACCAAGATTGGGTGCCAAATAAGTGAATGAGAATTTTTTTTTCTATCCTAATACACGTTTTACTGGGCACTATCCAATGCTCGGAAACTGAGAAAACGACCAAACTTTTAAAGTGCCATAACTAAAAAAGTATGTGAGATAAAAATTTAAAATTTGGTGGTGTTATTAATCTCTATATATAGAACAAATGTACCAAGTTTCATAGAAAAAATCTGAGGTGTTTGGTGAAAAAATTATTTTTTTCTGGTTGAAATTGATGTGGAATGACCCGAAAATTTTCATTAGTACGCCGATATTGTACTATCTAGGTATTGTTTTCACAAATTTTTAACTCTTTCATATACGGGGATAACACAACATTTTGGCCCCATGCTGCACAGAAATTTTTGGAAATTAATGTTTTATTTAGGTTTTTTTGTTATTAGCAAGCGAAATTGACATCTAATATTTTAGTTCTTTTTTTTAGTAGCGGTTTATTAATACGGGGGCATTACATATAAATCACCTTGCATCACGTTACATTTTCATTGAAATTTCACTCGTTTTATTTTAGGTTTTATTATAAAATAACACCACAATAGCAGTCTTATTCAAAATTTATTTGGAACATTATACAAAAATACTGTTTGAAAATGTAAATATATATGTTAAATAAATTTTAGAGCTTAACTAATTTACTTTTTTTCATGAAAGAGTCGAAAAACAGTTTTTGTTAGACTTGACCCAGAGGGGGATGGCACATACGTTGCACATCCAGTTTGTCAAGACGCTTTTTCTTAGAATTGCACATACTACAGCGTCGTCTTGTAGTCCTTGCCGGCTAGTGGGAAGATATCTTTCTTATTTTATCTGGACTCGTAAGTTACAATGAGGTAACCGGGTGAAATACCTGGGCTACATGTTACCTCTGCATACCTCTGGCCTAAAAGCCCTAACACCCCTTTCCGTCTGAAAGTTTTCATATCTAGTCGGTTCATTGGACGACAGAGTTGTGTATGACAAATGAGTTGACAATAGCGGCATCAATCAAGTAAAAAAATATTCGGTGCCACCATTTATGACTTTTCCTACTTATCTCGTATACAATCTTCATCTGATCAAATTTGTCTACATGTCCATGTTATAGTCTTGTATTGCTGCAGGACAGGAAACGTCTATGCGTGTTCCATCCTTTGACTTTCTTTTCACAATCACATGTTCACAAGGATCATGAAAGTTGGATAGGACTAACACCAGCTTGTTGTCAATCCATTTGATTGCAGTGATTCCTTTGTCACTTACATGTCAATCATCATCTCCTCATCTCTTTTGTGTCCTTGAACACTGGCAAATGTTTCCTCCCACTTTGTACTGTTCCACAGGCATTGATTTTAAATCTTCCATAAAAAATAGCTTACAAAATAATTGTCAATATAGTTATGTGGTTTGATTTTTACCCTCGAAAATGTTTTTTAGGTTCTTAACAACGGTTGGTCCTAAATCGTACTGCCTAATTTTACCAATCTTTCCAGTATACACTTAAAATTGTACTATATATCCAGATTTATCTGCTAACATCCACAGTTTGTACCCACGTTTGATGGGCTTTTTTTGTAAATACTGCTTGAATGTGCTCCTTCCTTTAAACTTTCCCATGGAACTTTAAAATCGTCAACTGCTAAAGTTTGGCCTGGGTTGAAGTTCTTTTTGAAATTGTTAGCTATATCATCTAGGAATGGACGTAACTTGTACAGTTTATCGTACTCTAGACTTCTTCTTGGGGGCTAAATTAATGTCATTGAGGTGAATGTTGTCCAAAAACCAACTAAATCTGTTCACGGGCAACAATTTGCTAATGAACGGATCGTTCAAACCTGGATTCGATGGCCAGTAGTCTCGGTAACTAGGCAATCGTTTTATCCCCATAAGTTTATTTGAGGAGGTTCCAAGCAAAAGCAAACATGTCCACCCAAATGGAACTTTGGGTAATTTGGAAAAAACTAGTATTACAACATTATGCAATATTACAATAAATTGATATATTTTTTATGATTGTTGTAAACTTTTTTGAGTCAAAATACGTGCACATTTCAAATATATTTCACGTAATGTGCTCGTTATTAGCAATAAAAATATGGACATGTTCTTATTTGATTGATCACAAGGGACATGTTTGCTTTGGCATAAACCTACATTGGACATGTTTTCTTTTGCTAGCGTTTAAAAATTCAGTAAACAATAAAATGTATAGTAATAATACTAGTTTTATTTATGGTATACAATATTTATTACATATTATGTTGAATTACTATTTTAGAAAGTAGGCTATAATTAAATTTTCAGATATGCAGTCCCACATCAGGCTCCAAGCAGTCACACTCACACTCTTCTTCGTCACCTTCAATTTCATGACATTCTGGTGTTTCCCCAAGAATTATCTTGTACCAAGACAAGTTAGTATTGTTTTTCCATTCGTCACCGTACATTAACTTCAGCAACGATTCAACGTCCTTCTTCTTAGATACTTTTATAGCATGTCCAAGTGGAACAGGCTCTGAAGGGGTTGAAAAACACTTGGTAGATGACCAACCCTTCTTCTGCAGGGAAATGAACTGTTCAGTATCACTTTGAAATCTGAAATGATCAGTTGATTTCACTTTAACAGTGGAAACTTCACGTCGGCCAGTTGTTTATTCCACTACCGCCCTTTCCCTTCTTTAAGAAAATTCTCTTCTTTTCAGAAATGTGATCAACGTTCCTAAAATCTTGAAGATAAACATTTTGTGTTTACCAAGGACCAACTCATCTCCCAGTTTTCCGCACTTCTCCTACAGATTGGTAGACAGTGTAGTAATCTTCTTTGGTGCTCATGGTAGGCTGCTTCCTCAAATAACTTCTCTACTCTGCCAAAAACTCGGTCAGCGGGCATAAAACTAGGCCCTCTAACAGGAAATGTAATGCTAATCTCTTTTAAGTTATGACTTTCCGTGCCTAGAAAATACATCAAAGTGTGGATCAAGGGGTTATTTTTGTTTTTTCCTGGACACCCATCACAAAACAGTCTTATTGTGTGGACATTTTCAGACAAACTTTTTGCCCTCTGAAAATCAGAAAATGCAAAATAGCTGAGGATACCTCGGTTGCCCTCGTCCAGCTAGTTCCTCAGTCCAAGTATAAAATACTGGATCTCTTGCATCTGATCCAACAACACAGAGGCAGTAAAAGCTAAGTTGCCTTTTATAAAATGCTTCTTTGGATGGGGGTTTTGGGGATAGGTTGTACCTGCTGTAGGTCGAAGCAGAAAGTTACTTCGTCATCTCTATTCTCCCTCATGAGTTCATAAAAGCACTTAGCTCTTATTTTGTGAATTCTTTTTTCGAACATAAGTTTGGTGATGACTGATTTATCTACATTAGGTTTAGCTTTTTCTGATTTGATTTTAAGATCTAGTTCATAGCAAGTGCAGCATACATCTGTGGCAGGGGATCTAAACCCTATATTGAACTCATTAAAAACTCTGCTAAAACATGCTTTTTGAAACTGTTAGATCCTTTGACACTGTGGCATTGTATATAACGCGCAATTTTGCCTTGTTTAAATCTGATTTGCAGGTATATTCTCTTCGACTTCTTTCGATTGTAATGGCTCTCTCTTCCTCTCAGATTGCATAAAAATAACCTCAGAGCCTGTTTTTTGGGCTCACACTTTTGGCTGCACCTATCGCCACCTCTCTGGTCTGTTATAGTTTCTCCATTTTTTATCTTCAGAGCAATGTTGTGCAAGCGGGTTGCTTTTAAAAGGGTGATATGCATAAAACACTTTTTGCACACAGTTATTATCTTTCCAGTTACAGAAATTATATTATACTTCACAGTAAAAGCTGTGTTTCTTTGAGCTAATTGAGGTAGGCCTAGGTCTCTTTCGTTTAAATGTTATTTAGACTTACCCAGCTGGCAATGATTCCATCTTGTTTGTTCTTTTCTGCTTCCTTATAAAGGGACTTGTCTTGTGTTCAAAGCATCTTTAGGTCTCACTAGACCACATTTCACACCTTTGTTCAAATGTTTACAAGGTTGAAAAAACACGACAACCAAGAGGGGCACCATGTCGTTTTAACTTAGCTAATGTCCTTACACTTGCTGTCTTTGGTTTTTTTCTTGAGCCTTGATTAGCATCACCAATTCTGACTAAAACCCATTGTCATCCATATTTTCCATAACTTGATAAATTAAAACATCATTAACACTATTGCAAATTATTGATAGACTGTGCAATACAAACACTGGAATTATAACCTCAAACCCAAATAGCAGGTAACTGAAAATAAAAATCATAATATTGCAGATCACATGATCAGATGGAGCCTTCCCATTGGCTAGAGGGACATGTTTGTGTTTGGAACTAAGCAGGGACATGTGTTTCTTTGCTCTGAACCTGCATATTTCAGTGTTTATTTTAAATAGGACATGTATTTTTTTGAATGAATAAAAGTGAATGGAGTGATAGCAATGATGTTTCATGATTTCAAATCAGGCTGCTAACTAAAATTTTTATTTTTATGGACATGTTTACTTTTGCTTGGAACCTCCTCAGTTATTCCGAAGAACACCTCCATTTCAATTTTATTTGTTGGAGTGTATCGTTTCCCTGACTGTTCGGCAAATAAGTTAGTCTGAAATACTACATGGTTTACCGTATCTTCAGTAATCATGCAGTTGAATAAGTCTTTTGGAATGTGATTTTCCATAGCCAAAATATACTCTGCAGGTCCAGAATAATCCTCATTTACACAAGAAATGCTAGAAAAATTTGCTTCTGGGCAATCCTATTTCGGTGATGGGCGAATAATACGACCAAATATTTGGTTGTCCTCCACTTTCACGTATTTATTAACCGCCGTCTTTTATTTTCTTTTACTTTGGGTTGCAAATTTCCAGCTTCAGCTCGTGTTTCTTAAACCTGAGTAATTGTTATTATAATAGGTTGTTGAGAGGTCAATGGTTCAACTTGTGGCTCCTGATTTTCAGGAGTACTGTACTTGTGAAAGTAGATGGAAGAGAACTGGCAAAAGGAAGGGTTTCGTCTTCTTCAACGTCTCTTGGTGAGTCTATGCCTCTGAATAGATCATAATTATCGTCTAAAACATATCAGGAAGTTCTGAAAAATTTTTCATCAAGTTCAGAAACTCAGTGTCATCTTCTTCTAATCCGTCAATGGATTCAGTATCAGAAGGGACCTCTTCGATTTCAAGGAAGTTAGCGATATCTGCCGCGTCCATACGCTCTCTGGTCGCCATGGTTTATCTGAAAGGAACACGATTTCTCTATAAGTTGGAAACGGTTTCGATTTATAAAAGTGTCTATGAAAATGTATACAATTGGCTAAACTTCAACTTGGTGAAGTAAAAACTGAAAATATCCGATTATCACGAGCAGAAATGAAGGAATTGTACAATATGTAGTGATGTGATAATATAAAAATAAAATAACTATCAATAAAAAGAGAAAATAATGTGTACAACTGGAATAAGTGCTTTAACCTTTGGTACGCTAAATAATCAGTAGGAAAAACTACTGTTACACTTAATTAAATTTTTCTTAACTTTTTATTTTTTCTAAAGTTTATTTTTTATTGAATAGTATATTGGTTAAAGTGCCCCAACGCGTCGTCCGTCAGACGACGGCCGCCATCTTTCTTCTTCCCCACTCCTTAGTAGAGCCCGCTTCCACCCCTCCTTCCCAGTACCTGCAGTTGGCCTCGAAACGAGTGTGTGAGAAGGTTGTGGTGTGTTTTTGTCCTGTGCATCTCCTCTATTTTAAGCCGCGTCGCCTCACGGACGAAGCGTTGGGAGTGCCGTTTGAATATTCTGTGCGTTACGTAGTCTGTTGAACGAAGCGTTGGGACTGTTGTATAGCTGTTTGCGTATAAACGTAAATCATAAAATGTTAAATATTTCTTTTATTTCTATAAAATTGATAGTTGAATCCACTGTTGTACAAGTAAAAACTTATTTCTGAAAAACAACGGAAGAAGATAATGAACAACAACGCATTTTGTCGCTGCTAAACGAGAGTCTTTCTGATGATCAATCGGACAGTGATGACCGTGATCCTCCCTATTATTCAGGACTTGACACTGACGATTACAGACGTCGACCCCCACTATGTGCCTACAGATTCAACATCAGATGATGATGAGTCAGATGAAGAGGATTTGGAGCGTCCATTTGAGGAGCGTCGCCATAATTGATAATCTCACAGAGACAATAGAAGCCGTCATTGCAGGGGCAGGCGTCATTGGAGATGGAGAAGAAGATGTTGATGAAGAAATGGGAGCTAATTCAGAAGTGGATGTCGATGCCGAAGTTAGAAATGATGTAAGTAACAGCTACCTTGTAATTTGTGGAAATCAAAGAATGAAGGGAAGGAATGGGCATTTGTGGTGCAACAAACCTGCCCCACAAAAACACACAAACTAGAGCAGCGGCACGAAACGTTGTTCACATCAGACAAGGTCCTAAAAAATATCGCCAAAGATAAGTCTGAAGCATCAGCGATATTTCAGTTATTTTTTACACAAGAAATTAGAAATATTTACTATGGAACATACCAACTCCTGTATATCGAGAAAGCAAGAAAATTACAAAGAAAAATCTAAGACAGTATCGCCTCTGACTATGGAGGAATTTAATGCTTTTTTGGGTATTTTAATTTTAACTGCGTGCCAGAAAGACAACCATATGCCTACAAAGGTTTTGTTTGACTCAGAGTACTGCGGTGATAGGTACAAGGCTACGATGAGCCGTAGTCGTTTTGATTTTCTCTTAGAGTCACTCCGATTTGATGTTCGTGAAACTAGAGATGAAAGAAAAAAAACGGACCGATTTGCCCCGATTAGAGAGATATTGGGATTTGTTTATATCATCCTGTAGAGATAACTACAAGCCAGGCACCTATGTGACCATAGACGAACAACTTCTTGCATTTAGAGGAAGAAGTAAGTTTCGCATGTACATTCCTAATAAACCCTCTAAATATGGATTAAAGATTGTAACGATGTGCGACTCTGGCACAAAATATATGGTGTAGATGCTATGCCTTACTTGGGTAAAGGGACAACTCCTCGTAATATTCCACAAACTATGTACTTTGTGAAAGAACTGACAAGAACCATCTACGGATCCAATCGAAATGTTACGATGGATAATTGGTTTTACAACTGTTCCCACTAGCCTCAGATCTCCTAGCACCACCAATAAATCTCACTTTGGTGGGAACTGTTCGGAGATGTAAACCAGAAATCCCGCCTGAAATGAAAGACCCTGGAACCCGGAAAGTTGGAAGCTCAATGTTCTGTTTTGATGGACATAAGACCATGGTATCTTTTTAAGGCTAAGAAGAAGAAGGTGGTTTTATTACTTTCAACTTGCCATGATCAGCCAATGATAAATCCACTCAGTAACAAGCCTGAAATTATAGAATGCTACAACTCCACCAAAAGGAGCCGTGGACACTCTCGATCAAATGTGTGGTCAAATGTCTTGTAGCAGGAAGACAAAGAGGTGGCCCTTGTGTATATTCTATGGAATGATAAACATCATGATCGTAAATTCCTACGTCATTTTACGTTCACAAACAAAACTTCTAAGGGAGAAAAACCCTCTTTCTAGACGTGACTTCGCCAAGGAACTGCACAATGAGCTCGTCAAACCATGGTTGGAGCGCCGCCTGCAATACCAGTTTTTTGGCCCACCCTTTGCGGCAGTCAATAGCAGCCATCCTACGTTGTGAGGCTCCAGTAGATCAACGAGGACCATCCACCAGTACAACAAGAAGCTCGGGGAAGGAAAATTTGCGGATTTTGCCCATCAAAGAAGCGAAGAATGAATGACAAAGTACTTTTGTGGACGATGCTCCAAGGCAATGTGCGGGGAGCACCAGGGGCAATGGTGTTTTGAGTGTGTTAAAAAGAAGTAGCATTTCCATAAACTAAGTTTTGTGATCTCTTTTCTTGTTAGATGTAGTGTTTGTGAAATAATATACCATATTTTCAAAATTATTTTGTGTTTTATTTGAATAAACTAATAGTAGTCCCACAGACGAAGCGTTAGGAATAACGCAATTTAAAACAGCGTTGGGACTCTAGGGTTAAATAATATATAAAAACACATATTATGTTAAAAATTATTTTTATTATTTACATAAATACATAATAAAAGTTTTCAAGTAATTTCAATTTTTTAAGACTTGATAGATGCATATTAGTTTAAAACAAAATAATTTGTATTTTATACACTGTTAAAAGTTAAATTAGAAGGCACAAAACAGTTAGAAAATTGCATACTTAGAATTGAGCTTGAGTGTGGTAGACTTCAAAACAGTCATCCGGATGGAAAGCAGGCTTGGCATTGCATGTCTTGCAAAGATAAAAGATATTTCCTTCTCTTTGGGAGATAATACCACCTTTTTTAACTTTTTAGTGTCAGCTTTTAGATTAGGTGGCATTTGTTTCCGTGTTGGCATTACTGTACCTGTCAAATGTGTCTTCATGTTCAACAATTCTTTGGCCAATTCGGGGCATGTATAATATCTATCAGTGTAAACATTAAGTCCAGTTGTGGGTGCTGACTCGCAAAGTGACTTTACTATTTGAGTTGTTTTGAGCAACCCAGAACCCGGTATAATATATTGTTTCCCAAAATAAGGAATGAAGTCATAAATATACCCATTGTGGCAGTCAGATATTTTTGGCCTTTCTTTTTTTTGGCTTTATTATTTTTCAATCGAATTCACAAAGTTGTAAGTCATGCAAAAAAACAGTCACATCCAAATCTCTCGCTATATTAAAATACCTACTACTACAGGCCAGTGTTAAATATAACAAGATTAAAATACTAATACTAATTAAAATAAAATATAAATAGTTAACAATTAAAAAAAACAATAACATTACTAACGACTAATAGACAATGATATAAATGTAACAAACGCTTCTCTTAACAGGATCAATAATTTACAATAAATACTTAACTAACAATAACAAAAAACAATATTTACAGATCCTGATCATGATTTTGATCCTGAGCTTGACGGTACTGGGGCACACCCGTCACATGCTGGACATAGAGATCCCGGCTCCACTGGACCGCTGTGGAGACACAACGGCGGGAGAGGGCGACACCGTACTGCCGTGAGACACCCAGGCGAGCCAGAGTGTCCCAGTTAGCCCTATCCCAACCACACCCAACGCGCCTACGACAAAGGCATCACCAGTTACCGTGAAGCCGCCGGAGCGCAAGAACCTCTCTCTCGCCTCGACTATAGCACGCCAACCGTCTTCATAGGGCATGGTGACATCGACGATCCGAATGGTTTTGCGTGACTCGTCAATGACCACCACGTCTGGACGGAGGCGAACCAAGTCATCCGGGACCTCACGATTGACCAACAGGCGGTCCAGAGGGACACGCTGATTCCGGCCTCCACCCCCGGCGACGGACGGATTGCAGCAATAAGGTGATCCAGAACCGCGTCATGACGCTTAGAGACCACGGACATGGTAGGCAAACAGTGGCAAAGCACATGTGCCGTGGTCTCATCATGGGCTACACCGGAGGTCGCCGGCTCCCCACCGTCTGCAACCGTTAAGGGGGAGTACATTAAGCCGCGCCCTGTGGATGAACCGCCAGTCAGCGAACCGCGTATGGCGCCCCTCGCAGAGGAAATGGTTGGAGGAGGCGCAACCAGCGGTAACACGAATGGCCCTGCCCTGGTCCGGTTTGTTGGAAAGAACGGACCGGAAGTGGGATTCCAGGGAAGAACGCAGGACAGGGGAAAGCTTGGACCGGGAGCCGCCGTCCACCGTGATGGTCGACCTCTCCTCACGGAGGGACAGTTGTAAGGATCTCCTCTCTTCACACCACCCCCACCTATGGTCAGGGAGACGCTTGGAGAGGCGGTTAAGAGCAGTCCGGGTCAAGGAAAATGTTGTCGCAACATTCGTGTTACCACCAATTTCCCCGTTCAGGTATGACACGAGGAACGCCATATCGACTCTTGCCGCGGTTCGCTGACCAGCGGAGACAGCGAGACCCTCAAGTGATAGGTGTGCAATCTTAGGGTCAGGAGGTGAAAGGCGTGAGCCATAGCCGAGAGATCCGCGAGGTCAGAGAGTGGTAGGAGGCCGGCTCCACCCCAGGTGGGGGGGGGAGCGCGATCAGCACCGCACTGGCACGCTGCGGGAGGTTCAATACTCGCTTGCACCCCAACTTGATTGATTTGTCAAGTTCGCGCAGGCTCGTCTTCCTGATTCTTGCAGTGTTAAAATTAAAAATCAACTGCGGAACCAGGAAGGTGCGCAAGGCATGCAATTTCTGCCAGGGGGCAAGCATACTCCCAAATATAGAAGCGGCCTCACCCTCGAGCCTCGTGATGGTAGCAACCGGGGTTTGGTCCACCCTCATCCCGGTGGGGACCCTCAGATGTTGATAGGGCTCACCCTCGCCAAGCACCCTAAGAGGAGCACCGCCAATTAGAAATTCCGTTGGCCTTACAACTCGCCTGGCCACGTGAAGCGTGGCACACTTTGCGGATTTAAACTCAAGGCCGACCCACCTGGCAGCAGGGACGATCAGCGCCCTCAGCGACGCCTACTAAGGCCAGGTCATCAGCATACGCGAGGACACTGATCTGCGTGCCATGCAGGTCGGCACTGTGCAAGTCCTCCAGCGCCACTAGCGGCCTAATGAGCGACTCCATCACCAGGTTAAACAGTAGCGGTGATAGGGAGCAACCCTGCCGGACACCAGCACTGAAAGGAATGTCCGGAGTCAACCCGCCACTGTGCCGGATGGAAGTCACGCTGCCATCGTAGAGATCCTCAATGAGCCGCAGTTGGTTGGCGGTAAGCCTGGCAGAGCGCAGTGCGGCAATGAGAGAGGAGTGGGGGACACTCCCAAAAGCGTTGGCCAGGTCAAGCAGGCCACGCATAGCTCACTGCCGCGGCGACGAGCCTCATCAAGGAGCTCTTGGAGCAGGAAGTTGTGCTCGAGGCAGCCCTCAGCAGGCATGAAGCCCTTCTGGGCTCCTGATAGAAGCCTATTGGCTGAGACCCAACCCGAGAGACGAGCAGCAAGGAGGCGCAAAACAACTTCCTACAGGTGTTCGAGAGGGCAATGGGCCGCCAGTTGTTGATGTCCCCAACAGGCCCCTTCTTGTGGATGGGGACGGTCGTCGAGATCTTCCAAGAAGGCGGGAAACGCCCAGCCGCCAGGCAAACATTAAACGCCAGTCGTTATCTAGATGCCAGTGAGTCCGGTTGTGTGCCGTCCGTCTGCGGTTATCTGATCTGCCTGTGACCGCCTGTCCGCCTGCTGTCCGTGCCGTGCCGGTTTTAAACTGTATATATATATATATATATATATATATTAATATATATATATATATATATATATATATAGAAGATAGATAGATAGACATTTTTTTCCCCGCAATTTTCATATTTTTAGAAAAATGTCATCCTGTATTAAGTGTGCCGGCATGATCTCTAACATCAAGGATGTGTTGGTCTGCGCGAAGTGTAAAGAATCTTTTCACCCAACTTGCACTCGAGTTGACACAATCGAAAACTTTAAAAAATTGAGTACCCAACGCAAAGCCACCTGGAAGTGTGACACGTGCAGGGCGGAGACGGGTTCGACTGCGAGCGGCAGCGATGTCGAGTCTTCTGTTATATTGGATTACCATTAATAACTTGGGTAAAACTCTCAGTGCGCCAATTCATGACGTTAACGCGAACGTGGAGACTGTAAAAAACCAACTGGTTAATGTCAATACAACAATTGAAACAATGCAGGGTACCCTGAATGTATTGGTTTCTGAAAATGAGACCAGAAAGTTGGAATTTGTACGAATCAGTGAGTCCTTAAGTGGAGTGATTAAAAAGTAGTTATTGCTACCACTTCAGTATTTTATAGTTAGAGCTTCACTTAATGTGATTAAAAAGAAGCTAGAACTACCCCCTGTAGTTGTATCTTAACTTTTCTAGAATAGAAGTTTGTAACTTCACTTTTGGTGTGATTAAAGTATAGTTACATCTACCTACCTATAGATATATCTCCATTATTTTGGAGTCTGTAGATAGGCACACTTCACTTTTATGTCTTGCGTGACTTTTAATGGCGATGTTTATGCAAGTACGGGGAAAGAAGAGTGTACGGTGAAAGAAGAGTATTGACTAAGTGCAAGGAGCTGATGCGGTTTGAAAGTGAGAATATAGACTTTTTAGCAGAACAATTTCTACCGCCTAGTGACAAAAACTCGGGGGAAAGCACTCACTCCAAGACAACGATTGGAGAGATTTTTCTTCGTTATACAGCTGATCCGGGGGTTTCCAAAGTGGTTGTAGCAGAAGATATTGGAGTGGACCGTTTCGACAGTTTGTAAGAACATTAATTATGTGATGAACTGTATTTTGGAAAACGCAGACAACTGGATACATTTTCCTTCTACAGTACAAGAAATAAATAATGCAAAGTTTGGATGTGGCAAAGAAATTTTGATTTACCAACTGTTGTAGGTGCATTAGATTGCACGCATATCGAAATAAAAAAAACCATCAATGTTCGGTGATGAGTATATAAACCGGAAGGGTTACCCCAGCATCAACGTGCAAGCAACATGTGACAGTCAAGAAAGGTTCACTAGCGTTGCTGCAGAGTGGCCAGGATCAGTGCACGATTCTAGAAATATGGAGAAGGAGTCCTGTTCGGGATATTATTCTCGTTATGACGGTGCTGCGTGTTTACTTGGTGACTCTGGCTATGGTATTTCTCCTTGGTTAATCACCCCGTTCAAACCTCCTCAAACCGATATTCAGCGTCGATTTAATCGTGTTCATGCAAAGGAAAGGGTGGTGATAGAAAGGGTGTTCGGACAGTTAAAGAAGAGATTCCCGATACTTGGCAACTGTGTTAGATTGTCTCTAGACAGAGTACCAAAAGTAATTGTCACCTGTACTGTGCTGCACAATGTAGCTAAACACCTCAGAGATCCTTTAAATTTTGAAGACGACGCGAATGAAGATGGGTGTGTAACGAGGATGAAGGAGGCGAAGAAGTGTTCGAAAACCAAGCAACAAAACAACGTGGCGAAACAGAAGCGGAATGAAATGCTGGGTTTTATTTAAATGTAAGTAAATTGTACAAAAAATAAAATTGTTAAAAAGTAAAGAGACTTTTTTGAAAACCTAGATTAAAATACAACCATACAAATACAAATAAAACCATAGGCCTAGTACAAATGTGCAGGGCCTTTGACATAACCCACAGCTCAATGAACACTGTTGGCAGGCATTGCACATAACGTACGTGGTGCATTCATGCCATGTAAGCTATAAATCTTTGTAGGATAAGGATAGTTTATTATTGGGTAACTGGAGTTGGGTTTAAACTAACCGCTAAGTTACATATTAAACATCAGATTAAAATGAATAGTCATCAGTTTGAGTTTCTTTCTCAACTGTTCCTCCTTTCAACTTTTGTAACTCAATTTTTTCTTTTTCAATTTGAAATTTTCTGTAATTCTAACTGTTGCAAGAGAACAAGTCTCTGTAGTTGCGGCGTATTCAAATCTTTTGTTTCAACCTGTTTCGTATATGCCAATAGTTTTTTGTTTGCGGGCCTTGTATACGAGTTGTCAGCTTGAGTTCTCAACTTTTTCTCAGGTTCAGATTCATGAGGTTGGGTAGTTATTGCGATTGCGGCTGCAGCTAAGTTTTTCCACTCGTCACTGCTGTCATTTCTTGTCGCTTCTACTGAGGTTGACTGACATGCTCCAGCTGCAAAACTGCCTGGTACTTTTGTAAAAACTGGGTTTTCAGCCTCACCCAATAATGCCAAAAGCATTTTTTCCCACTCACGTAGTTTAATTTTTTTATTTCCTGTAGCTTTCACATCAGATTTCTTTTTTATTTTTGTTTTCATATTTTGGAGCATTTTGTTCATTTGAGTAGCATTTACTTCATTTCCTGTAGTTTGGGAATACGTAGAACACAAATTTTTCCCACGCTTTCTTCTTTTCTAATAAGACTTTGGGAACCCTTGACTTTTCCAACAACACAGTATTTTCTGATAATATTTTTACAAATAGCTCCCTATCCGCAACCAATTTTCTTATCAACGTCTCCTTCATCTTCAGATGATGTCATGATACCTATAAACAGGATAAGCAAGAGAACACGAGTGGTAACAGGAACACGACTCAGAACGGCACGTGAGTTGTCTGTATGGCCTGCGCCGCACTTCACCGCTGCAGACTGGAAGAGTGCGGAGAGTGGGGGAAACAAGTCTGAACATGAAAAGTAGCTGCATCTACACTAGAGTTGTATCTACCCGTAGTTGTATCTCCAATTTTTATAGAATAGGGTAGTTGCAACTACGGAGTGTTAGCGCGTGTTTTATCACTCCAGTTTGAGATAAAGCTATCACTACACTGTAGTGTCTACTATGAAGTTGCTACGTTTTAATCACTTCACTGCTTCGCTGCTTTGAGGGAGGAGCTAATGGAACTAAAGACGAAGATGCAAGACCTCGAACAATATTCCCGAAGAGACAACCTGGAAATTGTTGGAGTCCCATACTCGAAGGGAGAAGACATCTACGCACTAATCGAATGTCTGGCCAAGTGTCTGAATGTTCGCTTCTGCCGGGGAGACATCTCTGCGCTACATCGGCTGCCGCAGTCACAGCAAACGGCGCAACCCCACAATCATCATGCGACTCGTGTCCCGAGACTATAAGATGGAATGGATGCGCGCTGCCTGGGAACATCGTCGAGACTTAATTGCCACGAATCCTCTACAGTAGCTGGCCGTCAACAAGGGTCTACATAAACGACCACCTCACCCCCTACAACCAGCGACGTAACTAGGTTATTCAGCACCCGGGGCAAACACCTATTTTGGCGCCCCCTCCCCCCCACCAATTGAACTGAAACTAATTCCTTATAACTCCTCTTAAAAAGTGTGGTGTGTCCATCGGTACCGGGTACGCTACATTAATACTATCTTGAATCTTGATCTTAAAATACTCAACCTCAAGTTCAAAGTATATAGGCCTAAATATATTTGGTAAAATAATAGAATACGTATTTTCAAAAACAAATAGTTTATTTCAAAAACAACACCATTTATACTAAAAACACTTATGATAGTAAATTATGTAAAAATATTGATTTAAACATTTAATTGTTCTTAGAATTTAACTTTTCGGGCTTTTCTTGCAGCAAATGTACTGACAATCTCACTGAAGCATAGTTTTGAGGCTACCTGGTGCTCAATGGAAATAATCCCTAGGTTTGTCAGCCTCTGTTGCCCTGTCAAATTCCGTAAAATAATTTTTTATTATTTTTAAGTTTACTAAAAACTTCTTTCATTCGAAGCCACTGAAACCGGAATTGTCAAGAAGATCCGTAAGGCAGTCATTATGTTTGGATATACATCCTCCATTTTGTTCACACACAAAAATTTCAGAAGATCAATCGAATTGGCTGTTTGGATATTTGGTACTAAATCCAAACCATGGTATTTGAAACTTTCCACTTCAGTTGCCAATTCGTCTTTGTCCAAGTCCTTCTTTATATTTGGTAGGCTAATTCAATTGCTTTTAGCCTTTAGGTCATCCCACTCATTGTTCCAAAGCTAGCTCCGTTGAGAAAACCAAACAAATGATTTATGTTTTGAATAGAGTTGAATCTTTCTCTGAGTTCACAAAGAATGCGATCGACGATTTCTAATAGCTGCTGTTGAAATTTCTTCTCTTCTGAGAATTTCAGGTGCTTCATCTTCGGCATTCTCATCAAACATGCGCTTTTTTTCTTCTCTTTCGAACTACTTTGAAATGAGGATCAAGGCCAAGATTTGTTGCCATTTCTTTGGCTTCTTTTCATTGCAGCGTTTGAATAGTTTGCCCTTTCCGAGTCTAGTTCAGAGATCAATCGACTGATGTGTTTGGCCGATCTATGTATGGTGATATTCTCCACTTGTAGGAGCTTGTTCACAATGTCAATGCGGGTCAATTGCTTGTACCAAAAACAGGAGAGAACTATAAACTCAAACTGCTTGACATTTTTCAAAAGATTAGCTGCTTCAGTTTTTGTTTCATCTGAGGTAGTTAGGCTGGTTCTGAGGTCATTTAAAGCATTTATAATTTTACCTAGATGCTTGTATATAACTTGTACAGCTTCCCTCTTAGTCGACCATCTGGTGTTACTTTGTAGTTTTAGAGATAGAGGGACATGTTTTAATAAAACCTCCCATCTATTGGTCGAGGAAGCAAAAAAATTGTACAAGCAGTTAAGAGTTCCAAAGTATGACTGTACCTCCCCTGACATACTAGCAGCATTTGCACCTACTAAATTTAAGGAATGAGCCGCGCAAGGCACAAAATAAGCCAGGTTGTTTTCGGCAAGAATCCTAGATTGGGACGCCTTTGTATTTGCCAGCCATATTCGAACCATTGTCATAGCACTGGCCCCGGCAGTTCTTCAAATCTAAGCCATCTTTTTTGATTTTCTCTGAAATTTCTTGCGAAAGACCCAATCCAGTTTTTTCACCAACTTTTACAAAATCAATAAAACTCTCCACTACCTCCGGACCCTGTTCGGTGATTTTCACATAACGAAGGACTTGAGACATTTGCTCCAAATGACTTACGTCGGGAGTACAGTCAAACATAATTGAAAAAGTATTTTGAAGCCTTGATGTCACAAAATATGTTTTCTCTGACTTTTCCTGCAATAATGTCTAAAAAATTCATTCTGGATGAGCGGCGAAAAGTAACTGACTTGGCCTTTTTTATGGCGAAGAATGTGCTCTTTCAGAGGTGCATGGTAATGAGATACTAGTTCAATAGTGTTCAAAAACCTACCGCATCTAGGGTCACTGAAATCCAGGTTTTCATTGGAGCCTCGTAATGGGCTGCCATCTTTTGCTAGGTGTAAGATGTACATCAATGATAGCATACAAAACACCCTTCCAGTGTGCCTCTTCAAGTGCAATCATGTCTTGTAGTTCTTTGTCAATGCCAGAACGTTTACTTAAACTAGATTCTAAATTTTTCCAAGCACAAAAGCACTGTTTGTGATTTAAGGAGTTTCTCATGCTCAGGAATCCGTTCAATCAATTTCTTCCACTGAGTGAACCCTTCATCTTTGGCTAAAGCAGAAATCTTATGTGGATGTTGATGTTCAGTGTGCGAAAAAAGTTTTGCATGGGATACAATACAAGGAATTGTTTGATTTGCTATAGACTAGCCATGTTCGATGTACTTTTTAAGCCATTAGGCATAATTTTTGTAAACCACTCTTTAGTCAACTGTCTCCCATCTCTTAAAGTATTGTTAAGATCAGGTTCTATTTTCCCTTCATTCAATAATCTCGATACGAGAAAACATCTGTCTGCATCCGAAATGGTATTAGGCCACTTCCCCGATCTTTTAGATCAATAGATTTAGTAGACTCACCATGGGTTGGATCAGTTTGTCAAACTCGTAGACGTACCATTATTATACTTTTGCTCCGGTTGAAACATCTCGATCTCTTCACCCTCGACGTCATCCTGGGTGACCGTTGGTACAACTGGAAGTTCTTCCAGCTGAAGATTTTCCGTACCAAGATTAGCATTAGTTGAAAAACACGTCTTGGACTGCATCAGCTGATGACCCTCCATCTTCAAAAGTTCGTACTTGTACTACAGCTGATTTCATCTGAAAAAAATAAAAAATTCGAGTTACCTTCATTCGATAAAATAATATTATTGGTATATTTGTCAATTTGTGGTAGAACTTAGCTGTTTAAAATTGTGCCGTATTTATCTAAAAGCATAGTTTAAACGCTAAATTAAACAATACTGCCGACAAAGCATCTCCTACTATTACTATTTTTTTTAAATAAATTATGACGTTCTTAGTTCTTGGTTAAAGCGAAATGTCGTCTTCAAGTGTGATGACGATGACTAGATTTGCTGCTTGTTAGCGTTTCTAAGAAAATAGCTTAAGAAGAAGAAAGCTTAAACCCTGTGTTCAATTATATATTTTTTAAACACAGATTCATATCAATAGTACGCTGCTACAGTTACAGAAAAGTTAATTATGATATATTTTTAAGGTTTCAATAAGTTAATCATTAATCTGTATTAGTTAATAAATACAAAGTAACAAAGTACTGTATATCTATCTTACCTACCTTTACTGTTTGTTTCATTTAGCCATGATGATAGAAGAGACGGAGGGATTGATGTGCTTCTTTTTTTCTCTCTTTAGCTCTTTTTGCGATTTTCCGCACCAGACAGTTTTTTCGACATGACTAATATTCACAAACACGAAAATAATATTGCTAGTAACACTCAAAGAAACAGCTCCGCAACCACTTTACGTGAACCGAACCACTGGATGATGTATATAATGAAGTAGAAGTATGAACTATTGTCAAACAATAGTAGTGCACAACTGCACAACATACGCAGTTTAGTCTGTTAGTCAAGGTCAGGCCAGCGAGCATCGATGTGTTGTGTTTGTGGCAATGTGGCATGTGTGGTGCGGTGAGAGGGATGGGGGAGCTGCGGGTGGGAGCCGGGAGGGGAAGGAAGTGTCTGACGCCGCGCCGTCCCTAGTGAGTCATTCCACAGATAACACAGTGTGCCCATACTCGTTCTGTACAAGTTCATGCAGACCGTAAACATGATTCGTAAATAGTCAGATAGCATTCATCATTTCACTTTGCATTTTCTTAGACTTAAATCAAATAAAAATAATAAATATAATGATTTTCTTTTGCAACACACCTCGCATTAAAAAATATTTTCAACAATTTATTATTAGAAAAATCTGTGGCCGTGTTGGCGCCCCCCCCAACAACTTGCGCCCGGGGGCACATGCCCCGCGTGCCCCCCCCTAGTTACGTCGCTGCCTACAACAAGATGATCCTCGGAAAGGCTAGGAGTCTCGTGAAAGAGAGAAGAAGATCGCATTCGCCTGGACCCGTGACTGCCGCAATCTTAATCAGGAAGACAGCTGGCGTTGACTCACCGGCGACGGCTGTAAAATCTGTTGAGGATTTGGAGCTTCTAGCGAATGAATAGCCATATTTAAGTCCATGTCCGATAAGTGTCCTCGGTCCAGTAAGTAACGTGGGTTCTTGTTGAATTTTTTTTTGTTTTTATATAACTTTCTACATTAATGAGAATTATAAATTTTTGTTTATTAAAAAGATCTTTTACTTAAATGTGTTAGTTTATTTTAAGCTAAGGTTAAGCATACTTCAATGAATAATTCCCTTTTTTATTTAGTACTTTGTTAGGTTCTGACAATTTAAGTTTATTTTCAATTTAAGTAGTATCTAAAGCAACAGACAGATTCTTTTACTTCAATAGTAACTAATTTGGGTAGGTTAGTACTTCTTGTGTTATCAGTTTTTAGTTTAAACGTGTTCCTATTTTCTTTATTTTGGTTACATAAGTAACGACAAGTAATGGTTTTAATCAAACAATGAATCCGTGTACTCTCATTGTGGTAATTATGAGACAAAAATACTTATGTTCGAATATTATAACTGTGTACATAATTGTAAACAATAAATGGAGATGAATGTTTGTAGAATGAAAGTGTGTGTAAGGGAGATCAATAAAATGTTATTAAACCATTGAATAATGTGGTGGTAATTAATTAATTAATCAGCAGTAGGATGATTCTTATATGATTATCTCTATGTGTACGATTTCTGTAATTCTTTTACCGTCATGTTTAAAATTAGCAAGTCAAATTTAACATTTTAGTTACATAGATTAGTTACATAAGTACTACCTGTTTACACTTTTCAGTATATAATTGTAATATACCCATGCAACTTGTGTATAGTTCTGTATATAGGTACGTGTGTCTGTATGTGAGTGTGCTTGGCGTTAGAAATAATTATTGTACAAGGTATGTTTCTTTGTTTGAGGATAAAGCCTATATAATATCCAGAAGCAAGAAAGTGGTAAACAATGGTATAAGTTATTCGAAAAGATTTTTAATGTTGGTATGGGAATAACGGAGATGTAACTAATCATTGTTTTTATAACAGAAAAATTAGCGAAAGAAACACCTACGGTACCGGAAAGATATAGTTAAATAACTTATATTATTTTATTCTTATACATCTTTTTTTAAGTCAGCTACGTTTAAAATTATTATAAATTGTAATTACAATTAAATTGTGTATATATAAGCCTGTATAACTAAACGTTGCGGTTGTTGGCGCGGCGGGGTCGTGGCGGGACGGACGGGTTGTTGCTAAGGTTGGATAGGGACGTGTTACTTGCGCTTGACGGCTACGGACAAGTTTATTGTGAGGAGTTTTGACTGCCATACTGAACTGACTGAATGTTTCCATAACGGGATAAAACAGAAGTCTTAAAATATTTCATCTAAATATACGTAGTTATTAAAAAACATATCGACCAGGCACTAATATTAATACAAAGTTTGAACATTATTTATGATATCATTGTGTTTACAGAATCGTGGATTGACTCAGACAAGACTCTAACTAATATAGATGGATATGAGGTATTTTGTACGACTGACAACTGGAACAGATTGTGATGGTACGGTGGTCTACTTGAGAACAGATCTATGCGGCGGCTCGCGACAAATTAAAACTAGGGGAAGCGACCTGGACTACATCTTGACTTTGACGTTGACGGCCGACATTTTGACATATTAGCTATCTACCACAGCCCTGCGATGGACTGCCAATTATTCTTATCTGATCTAGAACTTTACTACTCGAAACTGGCAAACAAATACTTCCTACATATTCACTGGTGATATATAAACATTGATATCTTAGATAGTACAATAAACGACGCTCAACAAGACAGTTATCTAAATATAATGTACAAAACTGGACTAATTAACTGTATAAACAAACCAACACGGGTTACTGCTCATTCTTTGACGTGTATTGACCCATATCTTCTTAAAACATGATAACTATGACTTTATTACTTCAGGTATTTTAAAAACAGGAATTACCGACCACTATGCTGTCACTGTTATGATACGTTATGATTCAAATTACTTCTCCTCGCGGTTTGGACACAAACAACACGTACTTGGACATGAAGGTATTGGATGGGCTGGTAGCGGCTCAGACGTGGGACCATGTCCTCGGCTTACAAGAAGTAAATGCTAGCTGTAACGCTTTCCTAAACACGTTTGACAAGCTCAGAGCAAGTTCGTTACGAACAAAATATCTATCTACAAGAAATAAAAAACTGAAACCTTGGATTTCATATAATTTAATTCATGCTGTTAGAAAACGTGATAAATTAAGTAAAATATTAAAAAAGACAACCATTTAATGAACGATTACGAAACTACTACTTGATTTTTAGGAACAACTTAAGCAATGAAATAAAAAGAGCAAAAGACGGCTTATTTCAAAGAAAAATTATTAAATTCAGCGGGAAACGCGAAAATGTATTGGAGAACTGTTAACGAGTTCATTTCTGTCAGGAAAAAGAGGAGAGGAGTTTCCTGTGCGCCATTTTACTCAAAACAGTGACAATCCTGGTGGAAGTACAAAGGAAGTGGCTAACTCTTTTAATTTGTTTTTTTCGCAAGTGGGAAGGAAGTTGGCCATGGAAGTGCCGGCATCAACTGGTCCCCTGCTGGTGGATGATACAGTGCATAGGGTACGGGGGCATGAGTTTCGCTTGCGCCCGGTCTCGGACAGCCAGGTGGAGGAGTGTGTCAGGGGAATGCGAGGTGGATCGGCTCCCGGTATGGACGGCCTCCCCGTAGCCCTGCTCAAGCAACAAATTAGTAAGCTGGCGTCCCCTCTAAAAACATATAATAAATCTCAGTATATCTTTCAGGTGTTTATCCAGAATTATTTAAATCTGCAAAAGTAATCCCAATTTACAAAAACAATAGTAAATCAGACATGCACAATTATAGGCCAATATCATTGCTAAGTGTGCTAAGTAAAGTACTAGAGAAGTGTGTAAAATCTCAATTACAGAAATACCTCGAAGATAATAATATTCTGTCAGAGTCCCAATACGGCTTTCGCAAAAAACAAAAATACTTCAGACTCCCTATTCGCAATTAATAAATGTATAACAGATGCCTTAAATAACAATAATAAAGTGTTACTTCTTTACATTGATCTGGCAAAAGCTTTTGATAGTATAAACAGAAACCTGCTTTTTTCGCAAATTAGAATGTGTTGGAGTTCGCGGATTAGAGCTGAACTGGTTCAGGAAGCTATTTGAGCGGACGTACGCAAACAGTCTCTATAAACAATCATTTAAGTGACACAATGAGTGTTGATTACGGTGTAGTCCAAGGTAGCACTCTGGGTCCACTTCTTTTCTTAATTTACATAAATAATATTGTTAAACTCGAGATTACTGGTAGGATATTTCTGTTTGCAGATGATACTGCAATATTGTTTGAGCGGAGATCGTGGGAGGAGGTCTACCGTGTTGCTGCGGGAGAATTGGCGTTAGTAAAACGGTGGTTTGATGAAAATATTCTAACCACGAATGTTTCAAAAACTAAATGTATGCCGATCTCATTGCGCAGCGCGGGCGAGCCGCCTGTGGACATGGGATTGGTACTCCACTCTTGCGGTGACACGAACAGTGGCTCCTGTGATTGTCGGGTGTTACAGAGGGTGAACCAGTACAAGTACCTGGGAGTCATCATGGATTCAAAATTTAAATGGGAACCACACATTCACATGTTAAAATCTAAACTAAGGAAAATGATTTACGTTTTCCATCAATTAACTGAAATATTAAATCCCAATGAAATTAAAAACTATTTATTACGCCTGTGCACAATCAATTTTAGAATATGGTATTATAGTATGGGGAGGGGCTTACAGGTCTATTTTATATCCGTTAATGACTGTTCAAAATTTAGTTATTAAGGCAGCGTTCAAAAAACACAACAGATACCCGACTATCTTGCTTTATACAGAGACACAATTGTTATCAATTCAGCAGCTATATATTAAAAGCTTACTGGTCTTCGCGAGGAGCCACAGGCAGTAGATTGTCACCCTGTCACACATAGATATTTTACAATGAATGCTGTTAGCGTGGGCTTGCAGGTTCCCCGAGTAGTAAAATCGTATAATTACACCAATCCTTATTACATTGCAAATTTCCTACTCAGAAATATTCCGCAACACATAAGGGACCTGCAGGTCCCGCTGTCCGCATACAGAAATCTTGTCTCTAACTGGCTGTTTGGAGGTCGGCGCTGAACACGCTGAGTCGCTGCTCTCATCTATATACTAGACTAAAAATATATGAGCACGTTTTATTTACTGGACTAACTTACTTTACTACACGCAACAAACTGTTTTTCACTATTGTTACGGATGGCAATCTTGCGCCGTTTCGCCTCTCCGATGGATTTGAACACCTCTAATAAACCAAATTTAACCTAAGTAATCGTTAGTAATTAATTTTGTTCCATTTTAATTATTTGCACTATAGCAAAATAACATACCTTATTTTTATAATGATCTTTTATATCAAATAATTAGACTATTGGGTATTGTGGCATAATTAATGTTGTCTGTGGCCTACAAATTACACAGATTATTTCAGATTTCATACTTAATAATTGTTTTGAAAATAGATGTAAAATAATTTATTGTTATTAAGGATAACTATTATGATACCGCTGTGCACAGCAACTAGAAACAGACTCGTCACCACGCACAAGCCTCTTATGGCCCATGTGGGACTAATTTCATTTATATTATGTGTACTGTGCTTGTTTGCAAATTTTGAAATAAAATTGATTTTGATTTGATTTTTTGAAACACGGCGGTCAGAACGTGCCCAGTTGGATCCCGACGCCTCCACACACCGTATCTGATCCCATCGGGACCAGGGGCGGTGTTGGAAGTCCTCCTAAGAAGGGCAGCCACTTCCAGAGGGGAAGTGGGGTCGAGGAGCGTCAGCGCGGTGGCAGTGGGTGGAGTACGCAGTTAGCAGGCGGCGTTCCCGTGCATCCTTCCTTCGGAGTGTAAGACTCAACGAAGCGAGACACAATGTCTTGCTCAGGAATCGCACAGTAAGGGGAAGCCGCCTGCAGTATCTCCCGGATAGCCCGCCTCGGGGTCCTGCGGTAAAGCCGCTGGATACGGGCGGCCTCCCTGGCATCTGGCAGGCGGCAAGCCTACGCTGGTCTGGAGCCCGAGAGCCTCCGGCAGCGCGACCAGCATGAGGAGCTGGACGGTCGCCCCCAGGCTGTGCCGGAGCGGTGGAAACAGAGGCCACCAGGTCCCCCAGGGAGCGCAGAAACACTTCCCATGCCATACCTGGGGAAAAACTGGCGACCCACTCACGCTGCCAGGCCGTGAGGCCATCAGCAAGGGCTGCCGGAGACCCCGGTGGTGGGGAGCCTGGCGATGAAGGAGGGCTCGGAGGAGACCCAGGCAATGGCTGAGCCAAGGCAGGAGACGCCAGAACATGATGCGGCGCCTGAGCCGGCACGAAAATTTTGATTAAATGTTGAAATTTGGCTAAGATCAAATTAACCACTTTGGTCTTAGCCAAAAGACCGAGAAGCGATCAAACCAAACTTGGTTGGCTTTTGAGGGTTATACACTCGGAAGCTCACACTTCCCTTAAAAGAAATGGTACTCTCATATACAGCGAGTTTTTCACTGGGATTATAAAACAACTTTGTTTTATTCCTTACATGATCAAATATGGGTTTTATAAGGAAATTTTTACCCTTATTATCGCCTTGGCCATGGTCATGATTGAAGTGAATAGTCCAAAAAATATTGAGGAATTCATCTTTGGAAGAAACATCCCTATAAAACTGTACTCTACTATCCCATTTATTTGTAAAATACGTTTCAATACGGGGAAGTGGCATTGTACCCATATTTATTACAGTACCTATAAAGGCTTTCAATTCAATAGGAGTCAAATCATTCCACTTGTTTATACGTGAATGTGGTGAACAACTGCGTGATTTCCTTATGTTTGCCTGGTAATTAGTTGCACTGCAAATTAGTTCAATGAGACTGTCATTAAAAAATAACTCAAAATAATCTATAGGTAAGGGTAATAACGCACTGGAGCGACCGCGACCACGACACACGACCGCGACCGGTCGCATAATGTGCGACCAATACGTCGACTGGTCGCGCGACCAGCAATTTGAACAATTTAGTCTGGTCGCTACTCCAGTTGCGATATGGACCTGGAGGAAATAGCTATTGTAGCGCATGGGTATACTCGTTTTACATTAAACGTAAAAAACGGAGGTTTTGGGTACATCCCCTTTTGCAATATAGGTCTACAATAAACGACAATTCCGCAACATTTTTTTGTGAGTTACGGCAATAATGATGAAAAGTTTTTTTTAACTATACAAGAATGTCTGTAGTTTCTAGTTTTGATTATTTACTAAGTTAAAAATTGCAGATAGTATTAGAGGAATAGACACAGCAATGCGGTCATGTATTGGAAATGAAGAAAAGGCTACTTGTTACATTAAAGGTAAGTTTATTTGTGTTTATTACAGAAAAGTAATATTGCAATGTGCAAGATTGTAAAAAAATTACAGTTTGGATATGAACAAAACGAACTTCAAAAACAAAATACTCTTATTATAAGACAGTTAATTCACTTTGTTCAAAACATTGATATAAAAACTGGAGAGCTATTACTGCTGTTGTATTCACATTTCTTCCTGTTGATTGTGGAGGTATGAAGTTTGTTGGCTGAAATGAAAGTTTTATCAAATACTGTAATTTAGTGCTGTATCCTTGAGTGTAATTAGTATTAGGTGTTGGGTAGTGCTGGGGTAGGAAACTGTATTCTTGCTCAATGATATTTATAATTTGGCGTCGGACTGATAATTTTAAATGGTCTTGGAACTTTTTTATAGCTATTCGACACTAAAGACAAGAGGAATAACCTATCCTCATCACATCAAACTTCTGTATCATGTCTGCGCCTTTCATCAGCTGATTCTTTCAATATTTTTACTAATTGTTGACCAACATTATCCTCTGGGTTTTCTTTTTTTGGCTGTTACCCGTGTTTGCATATACTCGGCTCTGCCGTCGCTGTAGTTTGCAGTAGGTGTTTACAGATTCTGGTCCCTGATTCCAATTGGGTATTTTCAAGATCGATTGTCATCTTCATCTGGAGGATGTGACACATTGGAATGGGTATTGGTTCGTGGGTGTTGTTGGAATTCAAGAATGACAACATGAAGTGGTAGTATATGTATGGTGTTTTTTCTGTTAGAAAGCTGAACCACTCTTTCCACCACTCAAACCTCCTTCTCTCCCTGTTGTAACAATCCTTCACACTCCTTCCATTTTTTTCTGTAGGCGCGTACCTGAAAAAAAAAACCAGTGAAGTCGTATCTCAGCAAAGTTCAGCGCTTATTTAAATTAGAAGTTTTTGTTTTTCTTCAATTTGTAGTATATTTTTAGTATGAAAGTAAGAAGCTGTACTACATAATTGTTACTTCCAAAATATTTTCAGTTTAATATTATACTATAAATAGTAACAGCTCAGATTCTATTATTTTCAGGTATCTGGCGACTGGAAATTCATTTGTGGACTTACACCACTCATTATCGTCTGGGAGTAACTACAATAAAAGAAATTGTTTCAAGCAGTAGTATGTTCTGCACTATGGAATATTCTACAGAAGGAATGTCTACCTGGACCCAACAAAAGAAGACTGGTTAAGAAACTGCAGTTGAATTTGAAAAGAGGGCAAAACTTTCCTAATTGTCTAGGCGCTGCCGCTGTTGACGGAAAGCATATTAGAATTGTAAAACCCCAAACAGTGCATCACTGTACTATAACTACAAAAACTACTTCTCCATCATCCTTATGGCAGTGACCGATGCAAACTATCAATTTGTATATGTTTCATATTGGATCATACGGAAAATGTGGAGACTCTACTATATTCCCAACAATCAACTTTGTACCAAAGAATAACATACTGGTACTAATGGATATTCCCCGAGGACAGGACCAATATCACAAACACGTACTACACCAATTCCATTTGTGTTTCTTGCTTGCTGATGATGCTTTCTCACAGTCTCAAAGAATTATGTGTCCTTTCATTGGAAAGCAGCTTAATATGAAGAAAAGATTGTTTAACTACAGACATTGCAGAGGTAGAAGATACGTTGAATGTACCTTCGGAATCTTAGCCAATAAATGGCGTATTTTCCATCGGGGCTTTGAATTTTAATATTGAGTTAGCTATAGACATTATTAAAATAGGCGTGTTGTGTTTTGCACAATTACGTACGAAGTAGAGATGGTTTTCCAGTTTGCAGACACATTATATAGGTTTCCAAAAGTGATGACAACATAAGAGGAGGCACACACACACCGTCAATACAATTCAAACGCAAGAAACATTCTAGCAGAATATTTCGCAAACGAAGGAGGAGCAGTTTCATGGCAAAACCACAACCTTTAATAATAGCAAGAATGAAATATAGTTAACAAGAACTTGTTGATGTTGTTTTTCTCATTACATGACACACTGGTACTTTATTAAATTAGGTAACTTATTTGCTAAGTAAAATAAATAATGTAATTAACAGTTACTTACATAGTGTATTTTTTTCTTTAGTGGTTGCTTCTGCACTGCTAAACAACAGTGTAATCTCTTGCATGCTTTCTTCCCTCTCATTTTTGTTGCTGTATTCTTCTTTTGTCATGTCCACAAATCACATTGCCTTTCCTTAACACACAGAATAAACTTTTCTGTATCGAAATCGACTTCACTCATTATTGCCTACCTAACCTCAAAATTAAGACACTACTCAAAAAGAGAGAAGCTATCACAACAGCGACTGGTCGCGGACTAGTGCGATTGTTCTCCCATATGCCATCTCATGTTGGCTGTGGTCGCGTCACATCGTCTGGCCGCAGCGACCACGACCAAATATTCTGGTCGCCGCGGCCAACAGCTCTGGTCGCGGTCGCGGTCGTTCAATGCACGTTGGTACATTGCCTGTCTATGTTAATTTGGTCGCTAGCGATCCGGTCGCGGTCGTGGTCGCGGTCGCTCCAGTGCGTTATTACCTTAATGAATCAACATCTATAGCTGATGGCAAATTAGGCCCTTATTTAATGTAAATTGGTATAGAGTTTGATGAGCCAGAACCATTGTTGGAAACATCATTCCATTGGTTAGACCTACCTGCAATGTTTTCCTGTACTTCTGAACCATCTTCTTGACCACTACTGTCTTCATCACTTGTGCAATAAACTGTTCTCTAAATTAGAATCTAGGACGTTTTCATTAATCACACTTGAAACTGTTATATCCATAGCACCTAGCACAAAATCATCAAAGTCAGAATCATCAGGATTCGCCATATTTCTAAAAAATAATATAATAATTCACAAAATACCACTATATCACTTTGGTAACAAAGACGAATTACAGTGTTGAAAACTAGGGTAAACACTCACAAAACAAAACAAATAATCACTAACTACAATAAACGTTGCAGTATGTAAAGCTGGTCATACATTAGACGATTTGGTCGCCCATCAACCGGCGACTTGATTGCTGCCAGATTGCCGGCAATCAGATTGCTGAAAGAAGGTCATTGTTGACTCGGCAATCAAGCAAGCAATCTTAATGCAGCAATCTCTGTTTCACACTTTAGCTGTCGAGTGGTTAAGATGGATGACAACGAGGTAGCGGCTTCTTTAATTGTTCTTGTGTGTTGTGAAGTGAAAAAGAAAAAGAAAAGAAGAAAAAGGTTTTGGCGTAAGAACTGGTATTTAAGCAGGAATAAGTTTAGTGATATGTCGCTGTTAAAAACATTGCGCTGTGAAAACCCAGAAGACTTTAAAAATTACTTAAGAATGTCTGACAGTAACTTTCAGCATCTTCTAAGTTTAGTGGAACCGTTAATTAAGAAACAAGTAACTCGTCTTATGCAACCAATAAGCTCTGAAGAGCGTCTTGTGGCTACTTTGCGCTTTTTAGCTACGGGTCGCACTTTTGAGGATTTGAAGTTTTCGACTGGAATTTCTCCACAGAGTTTGGGAAAAATCATTCCTGAAACTTGTGATGCTATTGTTGAAGTACTTCAAGAAACGTACATGAAGGTGAGCATACTTAAAATTAAGTACTGTTGTAGCTTTCAGTGGGGAAAATGGCTGCTATGTCACTTAACATTTATCTTATTATTAAAAATAGATGAATATAAAAAAGAACATTAAAATAACATAACAATGAATGAATACAAATATGAATAATCGGCTATTACAAAGTCAATAAGCTATTACAAACCATCTTTTTTGAAAATGTTACTTTGTTTATATAGTTCATAGTTCTTAAACACAGGCTAACATTGCTGAGTTTGACTTGACACAAGATGGTAGTCGTTAAGAACACACACAACATAATCTTGGAGACATAAGATCAATTTTATAGCTAATCTTCCTTACAGTGGCCATAGAAAATTACTAGAAGAACCTGGAGAATATTGATAAGATGCTGAAGAAGAAGTGGAGCGTGATGGATTAGCAGGACAAGAGTCATCTTGGTAATGAGTGGTTTGATGTGTATTGTTAATGTTAATATTGTACCGTAACCCAAAATTTGTTGAGTATTGGACAGGTGCACTTGTAACAGTAATTTCACTTTCTTCAGTAAGTTTTCCCTTGACCCCATAAAATAATACCTTGTTCACTAATATTTCAGCAAGCAGTCGTTGGTCGTCTGTCATTCTTTTAAGTTTACTGGCAACAGTAACGGCAAATGCGTTATATTCGTCCAATTGGGTTTCAGTCCTTGGTTTCTTTAACACGTTGATAGCTAAACTAACAGCTTCTTCATGCTGCTCCAACAGTTTTTTTTCTACAGCATCATTTATTCTTTTCTTGTTCTTTTTGCTGATAGGTTTGTTCTCAACACTACTAAGTGATTTTTTTAGTGTGCCTGTTTCCGTTTCTGTGTCCTGTAAAAAAAATACAGTGCTGAAATATAAGTAGATAAATCCCAACAAAATGAATCAGCTGAAAAATAAAACATACATCCTACATCAAAAGTAACGTTTTTATTTTTATTTCAGTTTCCACGGACAGACCAAGAATGGCTGAGAATTGCTCAAGAGTTTGAAGAACTTTGGAACTTTCCCAATTGTGGAGGTGCAATAGATGGCAAACATGTTCGTATTGTCGCTCCTCATGACAGTGGTTTGTATTATTACAATTATAAAGGTTTCCATAGCGTGGTTCTACTTGCTCTTGTGAATTCAAAATACGAGTTTTTAATGGTGGATGTTGGCACCAATGGAAGAATTTCGGACGGGGGTGTTATGGAGAACTCCACGTTTGGCAAGAAGTTACGTGAAGAGGAGCTGGGCTTACCGTTAAATCAAGATACCCGGAAAAATTTGAACTTCGTATTTATTGGCGACGACGCGTTTGCACTACACAAAAACTTACTGAAACCATTTATCAATAATCAATTGACCACTAAAAGAAGAAAAGTGTTCAATTATCGCGTTTGCAGAGCAAGAAGAGTTTCTGAAAATGCCTTTGGGATTTTGGCAAACAGATTTGTTCATACTGCAATAAACTTGAGTCCCTTGAAAGTTGATAAAATTGTTCTTGCCTGCTGTATGCTACACAACTTCTTATGTGTGAGAGGACAAAAGCTTATGTGCCTCCCGGTGCCGTGGATCACGAGGATTTACAAACAAGGACCATGACCCCTGGTGAATGGAGAGCAGATCCAGAGGCATTTTTTGAACTGCAAAGAACAACTAGAAGGAAGCAGCTTGCGTCTTTTTCAGCAAAAGTAAATCGAGCGAAATATGTTGCCTACTTTAATGGCTGCGGTGCAGTGAGCTGGCAAGACGACATGATTTGAAAGGTTGCCTAAAAGAACTGTCTAGTTGGAGATCTGTAATTTCATGACTTTCATTTGAAACATTAATGACACATATTTTCTATTAGTTTAATGTCTATATTATTAAAGTAAATAAATAAAGTATTAACATTTAATTGAATGCGTTATTTTCTTATTATTTCACTGTTCTCCCATACAATTTATTTGTCATTATTACTTTCTCTCATATACTTTAGTATAGAGAAAGTATTGTGATCGTAAAAAAATTGATTACGATGCAAATTCATAAATATATGTTTGTTAGAATCGTGGATATGCACACAAAGTAATTTTGAAATTTTTTGAAAATAACCTATTCTTTTGGTGAAAAAATCACTAACAAGTGATTTTTTTATAAAGTTTTTTTATATTTAACAAACAACCAGTAGGTATAGGGCTTACTCATTTGTTAAATCACTCTTGTGAAAAAGTATTGTGCCAGCTGTCTGGTACCGTTTAGGAAGTATAAAAATAGGCGTTGATAGATAAATATACCTTTTCTGCGTCGGAAACAGTGTCCTCTTGTTCAGTGTACGATACGTCGTTTGGGCTTACATTGGTGGTTACAGTATCCTTACCTTCATTTTCAATTGAGGATAATGATTGTCTCGGCACTATGTCATCTGCCGTGAGTAGTAATTTGTCAAAATACCATAGTTTTGGTACATATATTTCCTCCGTACCAATCCCAGAGCTTTTTGACTGCTGCACTTTTGTTAATTCTTTTTTAAACACAATTCTGAGGTTCTTAATTTTTTTCTTAACAAAATCCACATTTGCTTGGGGATTAATCCTCAAACATAACTTCACTAAGGCCTTACCACACACGGGTCGACCCGTTTGCAACCAGAGTTTAGAACTAGTTTCAAACGCAACAAGTTTGCAACCAAAATAAAACCTGACTCCACACACGACGCGACTGGGTGTGGATCAGTTGGCGATCTCTGTGCGAACATGCGTATAGTGGTATAGTAATGTTTACATTCACATTTTTTACTTGATAAATTATCAATAATTGAATAGTTATTTGTCGGAGTGTAACTTTATCGATCATGTCAAGTACTAGTGAGGATGAGGAAGACATAATAATTAATAATTGCATGTTTTCTACGTCGTAGACAACGAAGAATGCGCAGAAAATATTGGTGTCACCCATACATAGAGAAAAATGTAAGGTGCAGACTATTCGTAGCAGCTGAACAATTAAAAGAGACAGACAGAAAGTTTATAGCTTTCTACAGAATGTCCAAAGAGTCATATGTGGAATTGGTGACGCTGGTTGCTCCATTTATACATAAGGTTGACACAAATATGAGGGAATGTGTGACTGCTGAAGAAAAAATACTCATAACTCTAAGGTATGTATTTATTGTCAAAATACAAAATTAGATATCAAGTAATTATTCCAGATTTTGCACATAGAACTGGTTGGCGTCAATGTCCTGTGTAAATTGCGTGTAGTAATTACCAGCGGATGTTGGCGGCGCACTAATATTGCTGCCTGACTGGTGAGAGATTAGTGAAATGCTGGAATGTGGCGACGCTGGTGTGACATCTGATGTGCCTGATATTTCATCAATAAGAGTAAAAACTTTGCGTGTAAATTGTTTGATTTGTGAATCACTGAGTTCTTCCAACTCTGGTATCAAGCTAAGAAGGAACATTTTCAAAGCTTCTTTCTTGTTACTATCGTTTGCGGTAGTACTATTTTCAAGTCGTGCTGTTTTTGCCTTAAAATATGCAGCAAAACATTGATCTGCTTCGACAGCGGCTTTTTTCTTCTGCGTTAGGCGTTTTTTACCTTCATTCGGAATGGACGATGGCTGTGAGCTGGTATGAGGTTGTATTGGTATGATTGGGGATGACCGGGAAGTATTATCCTGTACTATTGACGGCGATTGCGGTGATTCAATTGAAGGATCATCTGGAATATCATCCAATATTTGTGATTCCAATAAAGTTTCGTCGGTATTTACGTCGCTACAGTTAGGAACCTCTGGTAAATTTCCTGTAGAAGGAGGAGCTGATGTTCTTACAAACGGCAAACAAAACTGCATGGCCTCTGCCAGGTAGTAGGCCTTCTTCTTAGCGCCAGATCCCGAAGGTGAAGGTTTGATTTTTTGCATGAATACTGTCCGGAGATTACGCCACTTGTCTTTGCATTCCGCAGCTGAAAAGAAAAAAAGGGATAGCAAAACTTGAATCGGTTGGCCGATGTAAGTTGTAGTATAAAGTAGAAATGCACAATATTGTACGTGTGATAAGTAAGGTAAACCGACCAAATATCGGATACCTGCATAATATCGGATACCACTGTATCTCAGCTGACAGGTGCTGCTCCAAGTGGAAAACAGCTTAAGCGTGCCCCCCTACCCCCCGCCTACTATCTCATGTGAGTTTGAGACGTCTGCCACGATCTGTTGTCGGTGCTGTAAATTATTTTGTGATTTTTAAGTTTTAAAATATTTTTAGTGGTTACTTGGTGACACATCTGAAGCTATAAAGAAAGGTATGTTTTGACTTTTTACTACATGTAACATAACTGTTGAATAATGTGCTTTAATTATCTGTTGTCAAATAATGCGAGGTCTTACTTTTGAGGTTATGTCTTTGTTTGCCACGAGTTTGCCTTCGTCCTAATATCGGATAGTATGGTCGCCCTAATATCGGATATCCGATATTAGGCATGTATTACACAGTGGTGATATGTATGTTTTTAGATGCCGCCAAGAAAGAAGTGGAAGAAAGAAGACATGCTTAAGGCTGTGAATGCTGTCAAAAGCAAAGATATGGGGTATCTAAAGGCTTCGAAAACGTTTAATGTTCCTCGATCTACGCTAGAAAATTATGTTAACCACCCAACAAAAACTATTGAAGATTTAGTGTCAGTTCCTCTTGGTAGAAGGCCAGTTTTGGGTACATTGGAAGCAGAGTTAGTTAGTTACTGTAAAACTATGGACGAACGGTTTTAAACGGCCTTAGACGAAGAGATATCAGAGTTCTGGCCTATCAACTTGCAATAAAAAAAAACTTGTCTAACAATTTTACACAGTCTAGAGGAATGGCAGGAGAGAAATGGTTGAAAGGCTTTCTAAGGCGTAACTCTAGTCTCGCTGTCTCGCACACCCCGTGCAGTATCTTTGTCAAGAGTAAAAAATTTTACAAAAGAAAAAGTTGATGGATTTTTTGACATTTTGCATGCAGAACTGTTGAAAGTAAATTTTGCACCACAAAAAATTTACAATGTTGACGTAACAGGAATTACAGTTGTTCAAGGTACTAGAGATCAAAAGTCATAAGCTTAAAAGGAAAAAAGGAAGTCGGCAAATTAAGCTCTGCAGAGAGGGGTGCGCTCATAACTGTCGTTACGTGTATGAAACGCAGCTGGGAGCTATGTTCCTCCTCTGCTTGTTTTTCCAAGAACAAACATGAAAGCAGAACTCCTCGATGGAACTCCTCCATGAACCATTGCAGCTACTCACCCTTCTGGATGGATACAACTTTCCATTTTTACAGACTGGTTGAAGCATTTCATTAACTTTGTAAGGCCAACTAAAGAAGATCCTGTTGTACTCATATTGGATGGTCACTACTCCCACACAAGAAATTTGTCTGTTATAGATGTGGCTAGAGAAAGTGGTGTGATTATAGTTTGCCTTCCACCACATAGCACCCATAAAATGCAGCCGCTTGACGTTTCGTTTATGGGTCCTTTTAACCCTGGATTGGTAAGGCGTCGTCTTGATGACGACGCAAAACAGCAGTTTGTGTGTACTGCGGAAACGGTTTGTTTGTTTTACGTGTCCGTTAGTGCCAACTCAGTTGACCTTGATCCGGGTGCGTGAGTGGAGGGGATAGGCGCTAGCCCTGTTTGTATCTGTGCGTAAAGTGGTCTAGTAGTCACTCCGACGAACCCTTACCGTGTAAGTAAGTTTTAAGTTTATATTGCGTAAGTTCTGTGGACGAAATCCTTACTTGTTTCATAGAACGTTTGTTTGACGAAGCAATACTTCTTGTGTGTTAGTTACGTCGTCACAGTGACGAAACGGTACATTGTTCTGTTTAAATTATATGTTTACTGACCTGTGTAGTGTTCTTTGTGCGGTTGGTTTTTTTATTATTTCCTATCCAAAGTAAATATAATTTTTTGACAGGTTTCAAAATGAATTCTGATGAACTAAAAAGGCTACAGTGTATTGAACGTTACCTAAATGAGAACACTGACTCAGAAAGTGATGTTTCTGCCGATTGTGATGATAGACCATATTTTTCGGGTTTAGACAATTGTAGTGATGATACAGATGCCGACCCTGATTACGAACCAGATAGCGGGCTTAGTGATGATGAAGACTTAGTATGTATAGTAGAGGACTCAAAAAAGAATGAAGATGATGCTGTTAAAACAACGATTGAATTTGTAATCAGAAATATTGTTATGCATCATCAGATCTTAAAGCTGAAAATTGTACTGCTGGAACTAGACCTCTAGCTGTAAACCAAGCTCCATTACCATCTCCTCCTTCTGTTCAGACTATTGAGGCTCCACTCCCTGGTGCTGAAACAGGTGAAGACATGGAGTTGGATGAAGGAAAACTCGGTTTCCGCAACTATTGAATGTGTAATTGAAACTTACTCTCGGGAATCACCACTTCCTACTGAAGCACCACTGGCCCTACTAAAGCAACACTACCCCCTACTGAAGCACCACTGGCCCCTACTAAAGCAACACCACCCCCTACTGAAGCACCATCGCCCCCAACAGAAGCACCATCGCCCTCTACTGAAGCAGCACAACCGCCTGCTGCTGAAGCACCACCACCTCCGGCCCTTTCTGCTAACCAGTCGCCTACGAGTAAACTTCCAGAATCGTCTCATCCAAAACACGTTGTCTGCCCTATTCGTGTCATGAGAGGAAAAAATGGTAAATTTTGGAAAAATATTCCTTCCCCAACACAACACCCGAGCCGCTGCCCGAAATGTTGTGTGCACATTCGTCAAGGTCCTACTGGTGACGCAAGAAATAAAATAACTCCTTTACAATGTTTTTCTTTGTTTCTGACTGAACAAATTAAACAAATTATCACTCACATACAAACGCTAACATACTAAGGCAGCAACAGAATTATGCTTCAATCACATCCACATGTTCTGAGACTCCAAACGAGGAATTTGATGCTTTTTTATAGGCATTCTTGTATTAAGTGCTGCTCAAAAGGACAATCAATCTTCATATTGAAGAACTATTTAATAGCGAGTTTTGTGGGAGAGATACAAAGCAGCAATGAGTGCTAAACGATTTTCGTTTTTGTTGAATTGTCTTAGGTTTGATGCCAAAGAGACGAGAGAGGAGAGACAAGCAGAAGACCGCTTTGCTCCAGTACGAGAAATATGGGAACTTTTCATTGCTTCTTGTAAAGAAAACTACAGACCTGGATCATACACTACGATTGATGAGCAACTCCTTGCTTTCAGAGGCGGTTGTAAATTCCGCATGTACATGCCAAACAAGCCTGCAAAATATGGCATAAAATTTAGTTATGAATGTGTGACTCGGGAACCAAGTATATGTGTAATGCAATGCCTTATTTAGGCAAGAACACCACCCCACGAGATGTTCCTCAAGCTCTATATATTCGCCAAAGAATTGATGAGGCCCAATTTATGGTACAAACCGAAAATGTGACATTAGATAACTGGTTCACGTCCATCCCTTTAGCTGAGCAAATGTTAGCACCTCCTATATCTTTGACTTTGGTCGGGACATTGCGCCGTGACAAACCCGAAGTACCTCCAGAAATGAAAGATCCGGGAACTAGAGAAATTGGTTCTTCAATGTTTTGTTTTGACGGTCAGAAAACCATGGTGTCTTACAAAACTAAGAACAAAAAAGTTTGTTTTACTTTTATCTACGATGCACGATCAACCCAGTATCAATAATAAAAGCAACAAGCCAGAAATAATTGAGAGTTACAACTCCACCAAAGGAGGGGTTGACTCCTTAGACCAAATGTGTTGTCAAATGTCGACCAGCCGAAAAACAAGGCGCTGGCCTCTTTGTGTATTTTATGGTGTATTAAATATAGTTTTGGTTAATTCTACGTTATAATATGTTCATAACAAAGTGTCCAAAGGAGAAAAAACCTATTCCAAGAAGGCAATTTGCAAAGGAACTCAGCTGTGAGCTTCTCCGTCCTTGGATGGAACATCCGTTTGCAAATGACTAACTTAAGCAAACCTCTTCTTCAATCCATTGCGAGAATTCTTCATGTAGAAGAACCAGCAGCTCGTCCAGTTTCCTGTCCAACAGCAAGGACGGAAAATATGCAGTTTCTGCCCTTCAAAAAAACGCCGGATGACAACTCACTTCTGCGAGCGTTGTTACCGAGCGATGTGTGGAGAGCATCAAGGACAATGGTGCAAGGAATGCACAATCTAACGTAAGTTACTGAAACTAATTTACCTTGTGTAATATTTAAAACTTCTGTAAACAAAAAATTCATTTTTGTAAAATAAAATAGTAAAAAATAATTGTTTTTTCTTAAAGTAGTCTCCCTGACGAAGCCTTACCAGTATAGTAAGTTTTAGGAGCGTTACCAATCTAGGGTTAAGAAAAGCTTATTCAAACGAAATTGAAAAATTGGTTAGATGCCCACCCTTTTTAGAGCAGTGACTGTTTACCAAGTTGGTGGGTTGTTGTTTGGCGAGCGTACTTGCGCACAGCTACAATGGGAAACAGCTATCAATGGATTTGCAAAGTGTGGAATTTTTCCATTTGACAGACTTAAGTTTGGCCCTTCAGACTTTATAGTAGAAGGCAATACAGCTGCTACAAGAAAGCATTACATCGCCAATGACCAGTCCAGAGTCCCATCCTTCTACTTCGAAGATTGTTTCCCCTGGTGATATTCGCCCTGTGCCAATCGCCAGTACCCAAAATTTGTCATCAAAAGCAGGAAGGAAATGTGGAAAAGCTGTGGTCGTTACTTCATCCCCATATTATAAGCAGAATTGACACAATCATTGGGGAAAAAATCTGACAATGAAGACCAAACTGGAGTAGGCAAAGGTAAGAACTTGAAGGGTAAAGTGTTTAAGCCAAAAACAGGAAAGAAAGCTTTGGGCGAAACAGAAAGAAGACAAAAAAAAAGGACATTCATAGGAAAACGAAGCAAAGAACACCCCCCTGAAAGTTGTTAAAAAACTTATTTTCCAAAACAAACTCGAAAATGAAAATGAAAAGTTCCGACTCAAATGATTCGAATGACATTCCATTTGTGTCAACAGCACGACGAGGATAGTGCAGATGAGTGCGATTGCCTCTACTGCGGACAACTCTACAAATCAGACACCCGAGGAGAGCAGTGGATCAGGTGCACTAAATGTCTTCTTTGGGCCCATGAGTTATGCGCTGACAGCGACAATTGGCAAACATTTGTTTGTGATCATTGCCAAAAAACACTAATTTTTAAACCTTTCTGATTTAATTTGTTTCAATCATTCCTGTGACAATAAATAAATGTGTTTTTCAGAGTTCAAACTAATTTCTTTTTTCCTATATTAAAACTCTATCCGATATTAGGAACCCCACTATCCGATATTAGGACGGTTTTTTTTTTTCAATATCAAAAAGTGCATTATTTTATTGAAAGAAGATTTTTTTTTGTAAGTATGTAGTTTTTCAATATTTAAATGTTCAAACCTTGTAGCCAGGTAGTTTTTTGAAGTTTTGACCAATTTTTTGTAGTGTTTTAAGGATATTTAGGTAGTAAAAAATAAGCCTAACAAAAAGTATCCGATATTTGGTCGGTTTACCTTATAAAGTAGAAATGCACAATATTGTAGGTGATAAGTACACTAAGTATTTAGGGGAGACCGGGGGCAAGTTGACGACCGGGGCAAGACGACGAATGGTTTAGTTTCTCAAATTAGTTGCTAGGTAGTAGCACCGGTCGAATGTCAGTAGCGCTCCACACGGATGGGCCTCTGAAATAACTGGCAGTGAAGACAAGTTCGCCATTGTGTGTGTTGTTACAGCGGCTTGTTGTTTTTTGGAGTGCGTTTTTTTGTAACTTTCGGCCTTTTGCATCGTAAGGTTTATTGAATACGCAGGTAAGATATGTTAATTTTCAATTTATTACCTATATTTACCTTATGTATTAGGCTACTCATAAATACCATGTTTGTTTATATTTATCTTAAACTTAATGCCAATAAAATTTACCTACTCTATTACGGCCGCTCGGTCGGGGCAAGATGACGTGGGGCAAGATGGCGTGTTCGTCATCTTGCCCCGGTTAATTTTACTGGTGCAAAGCTGAAACTTTTAAGAAGTATGGTTATGCATACAATTTTGATTTAAGTAAACTAATAACTGACGACACTGTGAGACTTAACCACTTATTTAAAAAAAATTTAATCTACACTTTTGTTTTAACAATTTTACTTTAGAATTGAATTTTTATTAATTTAATATGCGGGTACAGATTTTTTAGTTTTACTTTGGTTCCAGAGATGGTGAGAAACTACAAAAAGACTTCCTCTAGAGGAGAGTGGGAAAAAAAAACCAACATGGATACTGCTTTCACAGAGGTCAAGGAGGGAAGAATGACTTGCTTGGGAGCAGCGAGAACTTACAATGTTCCAGAGGCAACACTTCGACGCCGACTGAAAAAGAACGTTTCGGTAACTATTTTCACCTACACCTTGCACCACGTTTATATTTACAACTTGTTTTAAGTTAAATTATTTACCACCTTGTTTTTGATATTAAAACAAAATTTACTTTGGTATAACAACTTCTCACGTTACAAAGACAAGACTATAATCCCGTACCCCAGCTTTTTACGCAAATACACATAACATTTTCATTTACTTCATCACAACATTTCTAAGCAAACCTACAACGATTATTATTTACATTTTCCAAACCTTAAAAAGTACCAAACTTTAAAATAAATGAAATAAAATAAATATAAATTTTTTACCTTTCCTGCTTCCCCTTAAACAAGTTTTTTTTTTTAGGATATGCCTGTCCATGGAGGAAGATATAGAGAAGTATTCAATGAAGAGCACTCCAAGATTTACACAACTATTTGACGGTAATGGACCAAATGTTTTTTGGAATGACCAGTTGCAGTGCAGAAAACTCGTTTTTGAATACGCAGAACACTTAGGGATTTCTCATCCGTTTTAATAAAGAAACTAAAATGGCTGGTGAGGATTGGCTGCTACCTTTTATGAAAAAAACACAACTTTAGTATGCGTAAGCCAGAAGCAACATCTGTTGCAAGAGCAATGGGTTTCAACAAACCTAGTGTTGATAAATTTTTCTCCATTTTGAAGGAAGTGCGAGAAAAACACAATTTTCCCGCTGCTAATATCTACAATGCAGATGAATCAGGACTATCTTACTGTGCCCAATAAATTACCTAAGGTAATTTCACCAAAAGGAAGTAGAAGAGTTTCTAAAGTTGTGTCTGGGGAGAGAGGCAGGAACGTCACTATTATTTGTTGCATCAATGCTACGGGAACTTACCTACCCCCTTTTTTGGTATTTGCCAGAAAGCGAATGCGACCTGAACTCATGGAAAGAGCTCCACCAGGTAGTGTGGGCCACTGCAGCGATAATGGCTGGAGCAAACGGAGAGTTGTTCGTAAAGTTTTTGAACCACTTTATCCTCAATGCAAAACCCACAGTTGATTTCTCCTATCCTGCTACTTGTCGATAATCACAGAACCCACATAACCCTAGAGGCAATCAACTTATGCAGAGATAACCATATTGTTATGGTTGGATTTCCTCCTCATACAACACACCGTCTTCAGCCCTTGGACGTTTCATTCTTTGGTTCGCTGAAAACCTTTTACAGTCAAGCTTGTGACAAACTTCATGGTCAATAATCCAGGACAGACCATCAGTGACTTTAAAATTGGTGAGCTTTTGACCATTGCTTATTTCAAGGCTGCAACTGTTGGCAATGCCGTTAGTGGGTTCAGGTCCACAGGAATAGAACCTTATAATCCACTTGTATTCGACGAACATGACTTTGCTGCATCACAAACAACTGATCAGAACCTGGATGTAGGCCCTAGACCCTAGCTATAATGAAGATGAAAATCCTACTATCCAATCAACAACATCAAATACAACAGAAACTCCAGGTGAACCTGAAGAAGAAACCATTGAGCAGAGTGAACGCCAAGAAACAGTAGGCCTAGTAGACTGTGCCCCAATCCCGGTAAAGAAGAATACAAGTGTCTTCGACTTTAAGCCTTTACCTAAAGGTAAACCAAAGGATAAGAAAAGAAAAGTTCAGAAGTTAAGTTCTAGTATTATAACAAGCACGCCAGTAAAAAATGTGTTTGGAAGTAAAGCAAGAAATGAAGGATGAAAAAGAGCGCTTAAAAAAGAAAAGAGAAGAGCTTCGAGCTTCAAAAGGTTTCAAAAGAAACTCAAGTTTTGGACCCTACAAAAAACGTCCTAGGTGTATGAACACAGCTTCTACTTCAAAAGGCAGTGAAGTTAGATGTTCCTGGGTGTGAAGAAAAATACTCCGATCCTCCAGTTGAAGAGTGGATCCAGTGTTCCAAGTGCAGTGAATGGTGGCACGAGAATTGTACAAGCTACGAAGGTGGGGAATTTGTTTGTGACTACTGCTAGTTTGTCAGTTTTTGTACATAAATAAAAATGACTAGCAGCCTTTTCTTTTACAAAGTAGCGTGTTTATTTAAACCTCCATAACATTCGTCATCTTGCCCCTATGCAAAAGTCATCTTGCCCCGGGGGTGGGGCAAGATTGACAATTTTTGCATTGTTTCATAAGAACTAAAATTTACAAACAAAAAATTGATTATTATGATAATTAAAAAAAAATTAAATGTAGGTAAAGACTTATACTTAACTCTTATGTATCGTAAGACTTTTATTTTTTTATCACAATATTTTATTAAAAATATTTATTCCTTAACGTCGTCAACTTGCCCCGGTCTCCCCCTACGTGTGATAAGTACACTAAGTATTTATATATAATTTATGAAAACCCGTCAGTAATTATGCTTGTTACATTCAAGCGTTTGTTACAGGTATTTGGCTACAGGATGTTCATTTGTCGCTCTCTCTTTATATTTTGCAAGAGGCGAGAGTACAGTTGGAGTCATTATTAAAGAAACCACGAAAATCAATTGGAATGCATTGCAAGCAACTTACATGCCGGTACCAATAGGTGACCAATGGAAAGTAATTGCCGAACGTTTTGAGACATTGTGGAACTTACCAAATTGCCTTGGGGCGTTAGACGGAAAGCATATCCACATTGAGAAATATCCAAATACTGGTTCAGAAAATTTTAACTATAAAAGTTTCAATTCAATAATCTTACTCGGATGCTGTGATGCTGATGGTGCTTTCACTATGATAGAACCAGGATATGCTGGACGAAATAGCGATGGAGGTGTTTACAAGGTCAGTGCCATGCGATACTGGCTCAACCATGGTGCTTTTCAAACTCCGCCACCCACCCCATTGCGATACGACGACATACAAAGACCATTCCCTTACTACTTCTTGGCAGATGAAGCGTTTCCACTAGCACGCAATGTAATGAGACCATACAATGGAAAATCACTCAATGATGTAAAAAGAATATTTAACTACAGATTAAGCCGAGGAAGAAAATCTATTGAATGCACGTTTGGTATGGCTACTGAAAAGTTTGCAGTGTTAAATGGTCCCATAAGATGTCGCAATGCAGAAACAGTAATCGACATCGTAAAAGCCGCTTGTATCCTACACAATTACGTACGTAAAAGAGAAGGTATCGACTATACGCCGGCTACAGTGGAAATAGCTGAAGGACCATGCCCAAGACAGCATCCAATCACTGAACGCTCTTCGGCAGTTACTGTGAGACAATATTTGGCAAGTTACTTCATTTCTCCTCAAGCATCTCTGCCCTGGCAGTGGGAAAAAGCTATAGAATAAATCATTCTTCCAAGTGAAACATCATTTGATTGCAAGATGTCGGTTTTGCAAGCCTATAAGGACTCAAGTAAACTGTTAAAACATACTTCAATAAAACTTTGTACATTAAATTATAACTATATTTTGTAACTGACTTATTATTAATTTCTTTTCATTTAAAATTATAATACAGAATGTCCCATAAATAAAGGGCCAAAATCCATAATATTTTAAATGGGTAAAATATTTTACATTACCGCCATTATGAAACGGTAAAAAATGTTTTATTTTCTCAAGACTGTATTATCAACCGCATGAATTTTAGTTTCTCACATATACTATAGTACAGATAAAGTATGGTGGTCATGAAAAAATTCTAATTTTAAGCGGTTTAAACTGTCAAATTATCGATGATAACGATAGGTCTTGAGATATCAACACTAAACATTTTTGCTTATTTTGACTGAAAAACCATATCGTTTGGCTGCAGGGGCGCACCCAGAATTTTGGTTTGGGGGGGGCTTCGGCTTCCCAAGTATAAAATGTACGCCTATAGTTTTCCATTACATGACCTTCAATGACCAGTAATATATAATTAGTTGGCCTATAACATATCGAACTACAATAATGTAACATTTGGTACATCACTGTATTACATGATCATTAGATAATTGAGTAAGCTAAAACCAACTGTCTGTGGCCTGTTTTCATAATCAACTACAAGTTAATCTTATTAGAGAAAAATTTAAGTTAATAGGCTACTATTACATTAAACCAGCTTTTAGCTCAATTAAAACCTTATTAAAATTACAAGTTAAAGCTTTATATTGATTTTTATTATGAAATGTCATCCTGGAATAAGTTGGACTGTCATTAATTAGTTTTAAGTTTTCAAGGAAAGAAATAATACATTTAAATTACAAATGTAAATTTAATGATTACAAAATGAGATGTAAGTTTAAAGTTAAAATATTTACAAGACAAAATCTAGACGTCTGGTCGATTTTTTGAGAACAGAAACTACCTCTGTATTGGTCACTTCTATTTCACGGTGAATATTCAAAGCCGCCAGTCCACTCAGTCTGTTAGCACCCCATGGTATTCCTTAGATAGGTCTTGAGTCTACGTAATGTTGAGAAACGACCTTTCTGCTGTACTCGTAGTTACAGGATAGTGCACAATATTTTCAACAATATGTGGATGTTAGGAAACATGTCCTTATCACACAAGTTCAACAAATCAATTACATTTCTTGGTGTGTTGGTGTGGGTCTTAAAGCTGTTGTGCCACAACTCATACTCGGCTTTGAGCAGGCTTTCGTTGTTCCCACCACTTTCAATTATGTCATTTTTATAAAAACAACACAGCTGCAGATAATTAAGTTTTGAGGTTTCTTCCTTTCCACGTGATCCATCGGCTGTAGGCATCAGACAACTCAAACCCCTTCAATATGTCTTTATGTTTCATGAATCGGGATTCCAAAGAACTTATCAAAGATTCAATCCAAGGGATGAAAAATAGATCGCCGGTAGTACACTTCAGGCGTATCTGCTGGTGTGTTGTTTTCTATTTTGTTGTCTGCCAACTGTTCGGGGCATGGAGATTTTACATCCAAAGTTGTTGGCCATATGGGTAGCCTCTTCAAACAAGGAGTGAAACTCTTCATCCGCATTTTGTTCTTATGGATTTTAGGCTTTCAAGTACAGTTTCAGCATGTGTGATTGCAGAAGATAGTTTCCAAATCACTTCCTTGCAGCTTTTTGCTTAGGTTTACAGTGTAACCAAGGAGCTTGTCTGATGCCAAGAGAGAAATGATGAATTCGCCTTGACGTAAGAGCTGAGTTAAAATAAGAGTTCCAGAAGAAGAGTCTCTATCACTCCAGTTTTTTATTTCCTCCAACGCTACTTTCAACTGGTTGAAGAAGCTCCTTCATGACAAAGACGGCATCATGCCTTTGCACCCATCTTGTTGGACAAAGTTGTAGCAGTTTTTTTTCCTGTTGGTTTCAACATTTATCTCCGATGCAATACACTGTTGTAAAACGGCTTGTCTTTTAGGAGTGTTGAAAAAATTATACACCCTCTCTACTATTCCGAAACAGTTTCTGATAGGTGCAACTTCAGAAGCGTTTGATAATGCCAGATTAAGGCTATGAGAAGCGCAATGCACAAATATTGCTGTGGGGTGAGCTTCTTGGATACAGGCTTGGGTCCCATTAAACTTCCCACTCATGGCAGCCGCTCCATCGTACCCCTGGCCACGTAGGTTATTGACGTCAATGTTACTATCTTCAAGTCCTTTTATTACAGTTTTTGCCAACTCCCTACCGGTTGTGGAGGTTAGTGGCATGAACTTGAGAAATTGCTCACATATTTGGTAATTATTTGATGCATCAGAATCTACGTATCGTAGACACAACGAAAACTGTTCAATTGTTGAAAACATCGGAACGTTTCATCTGCGAGAATACTAAAAAACTTAGCCTCCTTTAACTTTAGTTGCTATTTTTTCAGTTATGATCTGGTTACAAGCATCAATTATTTGGTTTTGGAAGTTCCAACTTATGTACGTAGCATTTTTTCACATGATTCAAAGTGTTTTTTTTAAATCTTGATCCCCCGCTTCAATTCTGGCTCTAAGCAGTGCTCTAAAGTTACCCTCATTCCTCGGCAGGTCTACGATTTATATCAAACTCGCCATAATCTCTATGGCCCCTAAGAGCAATAATTTTGCCTTCCACACAAAAATAATAGTGTCTATTATCGGAAGGATTCTTTTCACGTTGTTTTGGGCTTGAAGGTCTTTCCCTTTATCAAGGGATTTGTCGATTGATTTGATTTCACTATCCATTACTCTTTTAAAGTTAGCTGCGCTTACACAAGAGTCCTTGTGGTACTGTGAGGCTGCATGCTTTTCAAATTTTTCTAATGCTTTTTTTCCAGTTAGAAAAAACCTTCCTCAACAAGTTGGCCAGTATGTTGAGCGTTACTCTTGCCTACTTCTTTTTTTTGGAAAAAAGCATACAATGAACACAGTATGCAGAGTCTTCAATTCCAGAATAAGACAGCCAAGTATATTTATTTAGCCATGAAAACAAAAATTTTCGTTGTTGAGTCCCGTACGTTCTGTAAGGAAAGTTAAAACTACTTTGAGGGACCCATCTGTCATTCAACACTTTTAACTTTTCACTGTCTGTCAATTTTTTTTGTTTTAAAACAAAGCAATGTCTAAGTTATTTTGACTTACATCGGGGACTGCAGAGTTCTTACTTAGCTCCCGAGACATCCTCCAACACAAACTCAGGCTGTTCAGCACATGTAGGCAGCTCCTTACTTGCCGAAATATTTTTGTGGCATTTCAACGGTTTAAAATAGTTTTGTATACTAGCTTTTCTTTTATCACCCATAACTTACTAGACTACTGTCCAACCAATTTGTCAGACCTAGACCACAAACACAGCTTGAACTTGACAGCCAGACAACCCATAACACACACTATACTGCAATTTCGATAAAACTACGACTGTCAACTGGACAAAAGACAAATTCACTGCCGGGGCGGGCACGGGCGCGTCTGGTGAGAGTTGTGGAAACTAGAGCTGGTCGCCCATGGCAACGGCACGTAGTCATCGCCATAGAGCAGGATGGAATGGAGGGAGCTAACACAGCAGCGCAGGCAGTTATACTGTGAATACATACGTCTAAATATTTGTTTTCACAACTCTTTGATTTCTATGATTTTAATCTGTGTTACTTTAATAAATAGGTTTAACGTTTACCATTCATTATAGTTATATAAAAGTACGATAAAACATATATGATGATACATAACGAATGATTAGTCACATACAGTATTTATTAGTCGGATATATCAGGTCCTTGGGGGGGCTTAAGCCCCAAAGCCCCCCCCTGGGTGCGCCACTGTTTGGCTGGCACTACTTCACAACGGGACACCCTGCACATATCTGCTATCAATTACCTGTCATGTTCATTGCTACTCCAATCTCGTGCCAAGCCTTGTCAGTTATATCCTTTCTAGAATATCCTGGTAATTTGTAATTATACAACACTTCGTACTTTTCGACCTCTGCTACAAGTTTTAAATTCAACTCTTGATCACCCATCTTGCACTCACAAACACGTGAAACTATGCAACGCAACTGTTTGGTGACAAGAAAATACGATCGCATGCGACCAGTCGGCAACTGATTTCAAACTGGTTGCAGTTTAGTCAGCCCGTGTGTTGATCCCCACTCCAGCACACGTCCAAGGTCAACAAACAGTTGCGTCTGCAACCGATTTGAAACTATAGTCGCAAACCGGTCGACCCGTGTGTGGTAGGCCTAATTCTTCATATGCCTTCCTTTTACAAATATTATTTGCGTAGTCTTTGTTTGACACTTGCCATAGACATGGATAGTTTTGGTACACATCAATAAAATCTGACAGAAAAGAAGGATTTGAAAAGAGTTTATCTATTACGTTTTTACTTAACCCTTTATCGATTTCTTGTTCAGCATTTGCCGGTTGCTTCCCCACTTCTGCCACACAAGTAGGTTGTTCCTCGCTTACGTTGACGAAAACATCACTATCTTCCTCATCCATGACAAATAATGTACACGCACTCCTGGACACAAAAGGTAGCACTACACTGTTACAACGACACTCGACACGTTGCGTAACTCGACTGAGGGAGGGTTCGGACTGTCGGACAATAACAAGTGGGGTGCGCATGCGCGGACGCCAGACATCGCCCGATTGGTTGCTGGGCCCCACACACTGGGCAATCTCATCGCCCGGTGATCTCGAGATTGCCGGCAATCTGATGGATCTACTGGAAATTTTTGGCAACCATTCGGTCGCTGGGCGATCGTGAAAATGTTGGCAATCTGATAGAAAGGGCCCAATACATTAGGCGATATTCTGGCAATCTGATCGCCGGCGATCAAATTGCCAGTCGATGTGCGACAAAATCGTCTAATGTATGGCCAGCTTTAGGTTACTAAACAAGCAATCCACGTTCAGCTGTTGTTTTCACGAGCGAGTTTACCCGCTCCGAGCGTAGAGACGGCAGGCCGAGTGCGCGCGCAGGCGGTCACGGCCAACAAAAACCAGATGTTGTGACTGACGTCAGCTGTTCTGATTTATCACGCTCCACCATTATCACAATGGAAGACAAAAGAAGCACTCATGCACATTCTGACGGCATTTCGTGGAACTTAAATGTATATAATACGTTGTTAACCCTATAGAGCTAACGTGTTCAAAAAGTTACGAGCTAACGTATCGTAAAAATTACGACAGGATTCAAAAAATGTACAAGTACATTTTATTTTACAAAAATGCCATTTAATTGCGTATAAACACTTATAATACAGCTTAGTAAACCTTTTAAAACTAAGTCTATGGTTAAATCTCATCTATACAATGGACACAGCATCTTCCGCGATGCTCGGCACAGATTGGCTTGGCACATCGGCTGCAAAAGATTGACGTCATCCTCCGTTTTGCTGATGGACATATTCCACAAATTGTTTGACGGGGGTGCTGAGGGACATTAACTTTGTTTGAACAGGTGCCTTAATTATTTCAGCAATTGATTGGCAGAGTTTTCTTGGCGAGTTTGGGGAGTTCATACGGTGCTGAAGCCATGGTGTGATAGAATAGAATAGAAAACTCTCTTTATTGCAGGAATATACATACTCAATTTCAAATGAAATGAAACAAATAACACATGATTAAAACAGTTCATAAATAAACAATAATTACTTACAACTAACAATAATTACTACAAAATATATACTATAAATATGTAAATTCCCACAAAAGGTAGCCCTTACAGGCATAACCCTATGCTAAGGTTTACCTCCCCGGTAAAACGAAAATTAAATAAAATCCTAATATCAAATGAGGTCATATTGGATTTGCATTGCAAAGTTTCTCCTTGAAAGCGGTTTCAGGCCCATTTTCGCCATGTTACTAGTGTAAATAACATAGGAATTTAAAATAGGAATTTACTAGCATGATATTTATCATGCCAAAAAATACACATGATGGCCACCGCCTCGTCTTTCGGCTGCACGTCATTTGATAGCACATTTGATTCAAAGTATCAACTGCACCTTTGGTTGCTTTGTATGTCTCAATGATTAGAGGTTTTTTGAGTCCTTAACAATTAATGGCTTTTCATGACAAGTCGACAACATCATTTTCCGAATCACTGTCTTCCATGTTAACCAATTAGCATACAATCAAGGGATCTTACTCTTTACTGCACGGCTTCTCACAATAATACGAGTAATACTACATTGAACAAAAAGTACACATTAACCTGCTCACTCAACTTTATAATTACTCAAAGTGTTTGTTTACAAGCATTCTGCTTCTTTACTGTTTTTACTGTTTTTCCGCATATGGCAAAAAAACTAAACAGGCAAAATGTTGCCGACAGGGAATTAACCTGCTCACTCAACTTTATAATTACTCAAAGTGTTTGTTTACAAGCATTCTGCTTCTTTACTGTTTTTCTGCATATGGCAAAAAAACAAACAGGCAAAATGTTGCCGACAGGGAAAAGGAGAATTTATATTATAATAGAAACTAACAATGCTCATGTTGTTCTCACTTACGCCTCTTTGAGAGTGAGGATTCATTTTGACTAGAGAACAAAACATAATCTCAAAGAGGCGTATGTTGACTTAGGCCAGTTTGTGACACAGAAATATTTCATCTAACCACTTACGCCAAAAATAAAAACTTAAATATCTCAAAAACTGTTTGGAGTTAGCTTACGCCAGTTTGAGAGTTTGGAAAGACATTAAAGGAAGACCAAAATACGTGTCTAACTCAAAATCGCCATATTGTCACTTACGCCCTTTTGTGAGTTGACCGGCGATACGTGTAACGCACTTATATTTGTAATAAATATGAATTTACAATTATTTCTCACTCAACTTACCACATTCACAAGTAAATATTTATAGCATGTAGTAAAACACGTGCATGACTCCACATAACCTCAAAAAACTAGGATCTGTAGTGAGAACCAAACCTGAGGAAGCCTGTGCCATCTAGTAGAAAGCAGCGGAACTACACTTACTAGTTTGCAAGTATGTAGCGCTTCTGTGCTAACTCCTGGAGAAGAAAATATACAACGTTACAAATATGTAACACGGTACAGCACAGACATAAAAAATGCGTTACTTATTTGTAACACCGTGCATGAAAGATTTAAATACTGTTTCTGGCCTAAAATCGTATCTTGTGTTATTTAAAGCAGTCGACTAATATCGGCCTTTGTGCGACAATTTAAATATACAAATCAAATTGATATATTATTTATTTAGTCCTTTTTAGTTTTGTAGGTGTGAACAACAACGAGGAACGTAAACTCATGTGTACTTTACTTGATAATGAGAAATAAATTCAGGAAGAATAGAGTTTATGAATTGTAGTCTTTGCTACAATGAATAGAAAGCTAAACAATTATTTGCAGATTGTGAAGAGGCTTGTGCAATTATTGAACATGTTCAGGAAGAGAAAATAGAACGCGAAGGATCAGATCACTTGGAAGATCATTTGGAACATAGTGATTGTAATACGGAAGAAATGTCAGTAGAAGAACCAAACTAAGAAGAATGGGAAAGTAATGGCATAGTAAACAGGAACTTCCTAATAGGTATAGACAAAACAACAGTGTGGAATTATCATATGGACAATGATAATTTACGTAGAAGAGTTCGAAGACAAAATATAAATCGGGCATAAAGAATTAAGATTACGACTTGCATCGCCAAGAGGTGAGGAATTGACAAAAAAACACCATACGAGACTTGGAAGCTATTTTTCCCAACTAACTGTTGACAAAATTGTCGAATGCACTAATATTTGGATAAAAAAAAGTAACTATTCTCGTGAAAGAGACGCATAACAGAATGACAGGTTCAAAGTCCATGCCTATATGAATTTTTTGTTATTTGCAGGTTTGTTAAGGTTTTCTCATGCACGTTTAGATGATTTTGTGGCAAATGATGTAACCCAAGAAAGGTAAGGTTTGTAAAACAAACGTAAAAGCAAAACATGCGTCAAAGAGACTACTATTGATCAAAACATTTTTATATTGTGTAAACATTGTTTTAATGGGCAAAATGTAACTCAAGGTTACATACATCATTGATAAGTTTTTTTTTTTCAAATTGGTTGGTGCAGTCCTCACACCATTTCCCTTGGTGTTTGCCACACATTGCCTTTGAGCAGCGACGGCAGAAACGGGTGTCATTCTTCGCTTCTATGAAGGACAAAATCCACAGATTTTCTTCCCTAGATTAATAATTAAGGACTTATTTGGGCAGCAGGAATATCAACTTTGAGGATGCTGGCGATAGATTCTCGTAGATGCTTCGGCAAAGTCGTAATGCGATATCGATTTTGAGCCAAGGCTTTATAAGTTCACAATGCAAATCTCTACCAAATTCACTTCTCGAGACCGGCTTTGAGCTCTGAGCAGTCGTGTTATGTACGTAAATTACGTAGCAATTGTCTAACGTTATGTTTATTATGCCATAAAAAACACACAATGACCATCTTCTAGTTTTCGGCTGCACAACATTTTATTGAACTCTGATTTCTAGAATTTCTTCTTAGTCTATTTATATCGGCACATTTATCAAGGCAAGCTGATGACACTTTACTAGGATTCTGTTCAACAGAAAACTGAAAAAGTATTGTTCCCGCTATAGATTTTTTCATATCTTCTGTCGACATAGAAGCATTTGCTCATCCTTACGTTTAGGATTTTTTTCTAAATGAATGACTTCATCGTCTTGATAGGCAGTCCAATTAAAGTTTTTGTGTTACCTTCACGTCTTCCTCTCTCTTTTCACAATAGGTAATATAGGTATTCCCAGAACTGAAACATTAGCTGCAGATTCTTTGATGTTTGGCTGTTCAAATGCAACATCATTGTTGTCAAGCTGCTCTACAACTTCACAGTGATCCACCTGATCTACAAGTCCATTCTGGTTTATCTGGAAAAGAGTAAATGAAGACTGTTGAACAGCTTCATAAGAAGAATCAGAAATGTGTGTAGTTGTCACGTCTTCAACAGACTGTCGACATGTTTCAGACTGGTGGTAAGTATCTTCTGAACATTTTTGAATATTTGTAATGCCTTAAACACCAACTTCAATGTTCGTCTCGAAATAACTCACTATTTGCTCACTAGATTTCAGTCTCTGCAGAAATACATTGAAGGAGCATTCAGCCCCAACACTTGCTTATTTCTGCACCCTTGCTGCCATCATTCTAAATTTTTCGTTTTTTGAAAGTATTCTACTCCTAGGGGTGGTTGAAACATCCAACGATACATTTTGGTTAATAACTTCCATTTGATTTAATACTGTATCAGGCAACTTGGAACGTCTTTCGACAACTTGAACTACTTTTGAATTGATTGATTTAAGTCGGTTGTTTATTCTATTTTGAAAAGACAAAGCATTCTGTAGTCCCACAACCCACTCTGACCTTACATGATGTCAGTTATTTTCAAAATATTGTTCTAATGAGTTTCAACCAAAATTTTTAAATTTTTCATATGTAGCCCAATATTCTTCCTAATTTCTGGCATAAGGTAAACCCTCAACTAACTCTAACAATTCACTTTTTTGTCACTTGTTATTCCCAATTTTTCAGTTTTTATTTCACCTCGAAATGTTCTTAATACATGGAATAAGCAAATCAACTAATTGCTGGAAGGAAATTCTTCTTTAAAACATTTGTTTCAACCAGATGTTTGTCAGTCATTATTGATTTTTTAGAGAACCAAGATGAGTTGTATTTCTTAAACACTTCCACCATTTCCTTAATTACAGGCTTTTCCTCACTAGTCGCCAGTCACTTCCCCTAGTTTAATTTGTCGCGAGCCGCCGCATAGATCTGTTCTCAAGTAGACCACCGTACCGTCACATCTGTTCCAGTTGTCAGTCGTACAAAATACCTCATATCCATCTATATTAGTTAGAGTCTTGTCTGAGTCAATCCACGATTCTGTAAACACAATGATATCATAAATGATGTTCAAACTTTGTATTAATATTAGTGCCGTATTAATAATCTAAAACCGGTCTTACTTTCTACCCAAACAAAACAGTGTCATTTTTGTTGTTTGCCACTATGTATACCTAAATTGTAAACGTAGAACCGTCTTTTGAATATAGAAAAATTAGAATTCAAGTACCGGGTTTTTATGAAGCTTCCGTATCAGTTTCCCTTGTTGTTATGGCACCTTGTGATGATTCTAACTGGACATCTTTTTCTCTCTGCTGTTGTGAGATTTGTACTTGGGAAATTTCATTATATGTTCAATGAATTGCTGAATTCGACATTCTACAATTTCGTTGTGTCCTGTAATGCCACGCAAATCTCGTATTCCTTCGAGTCGTTAAAGTATCATTAAAGCGGTGTGTATTCTACAGCTCTAGATTCTCTAGATTGCACGAAGAAAATTTTGTAAACCACTACATTACACACCTGATAAATTCGACTAATCTTCTTGAAGCTTGAGTTTTCACCCTTTTAATTCTAATTTCAACTTCCTTAACAATGGCACCTATTAATGCTCGTTGGGCATCATGGAAATTAACAGAATAAAACGTGTTAAATTTAGATTTTCTTCACAAACTCTAGAAAAACAATTACATTTGAATAAATAGTGGAGAAATTCTTTCTCTACATACAATCCCTCACGTTGGTCAACATATTCTTTATTTTTATACAGTTATTCTTTCTTAGTTGATGAATGTTTTGTGGATACTTTCTCTTACACCTTTTTTAGATTGTCCATTATTTGTACTGGTCGGATCAGCATCGAGATCGATATCATGTTCATTTACACGATAAACATCGTATTTACACTGTATTATTAGATTTACAAAAGTTATAGAAAAAAGCCCATATTGGCCACCTATGCTGACCATACGACCTGTTGAGGATTTTAGTAGTGGCCAGCAGAGCTGGCCGTTCGAGCTGACGGTAACTTTCTAAAACGACCATTCGAGTGCAAAGGGTTAAAAAAAGACTTCTTAAATATACTGCAACTCCTCCCTCTTCGTCCTCTCTATCATGTCTGATGTGAGAATAACCTTGTAACAGATATAGTTGAGACAATATTTCAGGTTTCAAGAAGCTTTCCGTTAACCCTATAATATCATATAAACCATTCTGAAAATATGTAATAAAACTTTCACGATGAACTCTAAGGTTTTGTACATTAACATGTGCCACTTTTCACCCTTAATTAAACTACCTCGTCTTTAACCATTATCAATAGCAACAAGTTGAGAATGATTAAAATTGAACCGGTGAGAATGAAAAAAACCGGTGGCGTAAGTAAAAAAAATTGAAATATGAGTTAAGTACATTTTTGGAAACCTTTGACATACAAGTGTTTAGAATGAAAGTGACTTTAGTCATTAGTTCACAAATTTTCCACTGGGAGCAGCACTAGTTTTTACTTCTAACAGAACATGTGTTTGGTTGAGAATGAAAGTGAAGTAAGTAAGTCAATGTTGAATGGTGTTTGTTTCGTTGCTTTTGAGTGTTGGGCGTGGTAAAGCAGTATATTTGAAAAAATTAATGACAGATTGTAAATATTTGAAGGTATTTAAGTGTATTCAATAACGTATTATTGCAAAAACATTATATTATTGACTTTATTGCTTACAGAAATTTGTTCATGAAATTGAGGTTATGTCAGTAATGATTATGTGGCGTGACGACCACACGTAATTCAATTTTAAGCCAGGGCGCATATTGCCACACGTGGCACGGCCCGGGCAGCGCAGCACAGCACAGGGCAGCAGCGGCGAAAAATCTGCGTCGCACAGTTTACCTCCGCATAATTGGGAAGCAGTTTATCATACAGCAGTTTCAGTGTCTTGTGTGTTTGTTGATATAGTTTTTGTTTTATTATAATAGTTTAACATAACAATAACAGTTACCTTGTTTACCTAGTTTATTACCTTGTTTAAAACCTTGTATGATGAGCATGTTGTCAAAATATTTGGATTTGAGTTCTGACTCAGATTCTGATGCCGACCTAGATTTATTATTACTACTTCATCAGAGAAACAAGAAAGAACAAGCGTAGAAACAGTGAACTACCTGAAAAAAAGAAGTTCTCATGGTGAATTTGTTCTGACAAAAGAGTTGTGTAGTGAAAGGTTTACGAAACTATTTTCGTCTCAACAAAGCGGAATTCCAAGAAGTTCACAGCCTGGTCCAACCTCTTATTTCTTCCGAGGGATGTAATGCTCAAAAACCAATTGGGAGTGAAGAAAAACTAGCAGTATTTCTAAGGTAAGTTTTTATTTATAAGTATAACACCAATATGAAAACGTGTAAGTACAATGAAAAAATGGAAAAATCATATTGCCTTACTGTAATAATCTAAAAACATTAGGTGTTAAAGGTATTGATAAAAGAGACCAGTGAAGACGTTGGCAAACTGGGGTTTTCAGGGGCGTAAGGCGAGGTCGACGTTGAACGATGTCCTAGAGCTGAAGAAGAGGTAGAAGTTTCCGGAGATAAGACGTTTGGAGAACGTGACCAGTTTGTCATACGTTAACTGACGATCCTCATACATAGGCTGATGAACTTGATGCCGGGGCTTGTTGTGGGGAATGGGTAGGTTGTTGAATGTTCAGCAAACGTGCTTCCTCGTCGGTTACTGACAGAAAGACATTCCTTCTCACAATATGCTGGATGAAGGAGGCATTTTTTTTGTTAGCTCATACATCGACATGAAAAATAGATGTAAATCATCTGAAGGAGCTATTTTTTCATCCAGTTTTTTTTCTTTCTTTAGCCCGCTCTGTTGCCCTCTGCTCACGCTGTTCAATAGCTTTTACTATTACGGTGTCAACTTCATGTTTTTTAAATTTCTTTTGTGGTCTTGATGGTTGGTGGCGATAGATTATCTGTAGGTTCCTTTACAGACAAATCAACTGAGTTAACTCTTTCAACGTCGTCTGTGTCTGGCTGAGACTCTTCATCAACTATCCCGGTAATGTTATTTTCGACGTCCTGGTTCTCTTCTGCCTGCTGTGTTTCTGTTGTCCTCGTAGTTGTGGTTCAGAGTTGGGGTCATCATTGGTAAAACTTGTTTCTCTCGATTTTCATTAACCATGTATTGCAAACAAAAATTCCATTTGAGCTTGAAACCTCCATGGTTTAATATCTGTTGCTGCTGCACCACTTTTCATCATACGCTTTTTGCCGGCGTAGAGCATCTCTATGGTTGTTCCTTAATTTCTTCCACATAGATTTTACCTCTTCAACTGAAAAAGAGAGAGAAAACTTAATACTTAATTTTATTTATAACGATAAACAGGTAAGGGGATTCCACACTGGAAAATGACCATTTACCAAAAACAATTTGGTTGCATACGTTTGTTCCGCTAGGCTAAACCCAGAACTATCTACTGCAACTATTAAGTTTATCTATTGCATGAAAGTAGCATATATATTTTTTTGTTGTAGGTATCTGGCTTCTGGTGACAGCTACAAAAGCATCGGCTACAGTTAACCGGATGGGAGATAGAACAGTAGCTAACATTGTGAATGAGGTCTCCGTCGCAATATGGACAACTATGCAGCCGGATTATTTGCCACAACCTACATCAGAGACGTGGCTGTCGATTGCGTCTGATTTTAATTCAAGATGGAATTTTCCTCACTGTGTGGGGGCGATTGATGGAAGCACATTGTTATAAAGAAACCAAATAAATCTGGATCATCATACTACAATTACAAACACACTTTCTCCATCGTCCTAATGGCAGCTGTTGACGCTACATCAAAATTCACTTTCATCGATGTAAGGATCCATGGGGAGATTCAGTGACAGTAATATTTTTTCAAGTTGAGAATTGGAAAAAAAAAATGGTAAGAGGAAGTCTTAAAACTGCCCTCCCCTTCTGAACTTCCCTCCTTTCAACATAGTATGCCATACGTGTTTGTAGGGGATGAGGCCTTCCCGCTAATGTGCAACTTGATGAGACCCTACCCAAAGAAGCAAGTTACGGACAACCATGAAAATAAGGTGTTTCAACTACAGGCTTTCATGGGCCAGACAAACTGTTGAGTGTGCTTTTTGGAATTCTAGCATCGCGATTCCGCGTATTCCTAAAACCATTCGAGATTAAAAGTTTCTAGCGTTGTCAGTGTCGTAAAAAGCAGCTTGTTTTGCTACATAATTATCTGCGCAGAAATGCTGCAGTAAATGTGGATAGTGAAGATGTTTCAACTGGACAATTACCAAAAGAGCAACTGTTCCAGTATCAAGGAATCGAGCAAGAAGTGTACAAGCAGCTTTTTGCAGTAAGACAGAAGTACACTGCATACTTTAACTCAGTAGAAGTGTGGAGTGGCAGGATGAACGAGTCTCTGAAGGACAATATTAAATTCATGTTTGTAGTTGGTCTACGACTGGAGTTAACCCACTGGAGGTTGTATCTTCTGATTTGTCCATACTGTTAGAAATATAAGTCATTGGCATGTTATATGGCTCATTTAAAAAATTGACATCCTACACAAAGTAGGCCTATCCTCCATTGTTTTTAGTTTTTATTTTATATAAAGCCTTTTTTTTGTACACAGAATTATAATTCTTTCATACAAATGTTTACAATAAAACTAAATTTTTGTGGTAAAAAATTTAATGTAGTAAAATAATTTCTGTTCCTGACATTTTATATCTCAAAATAACTAATTTTTACAACATTTTACAAGAATCGTGTATTTATTTTCTAACATAATATTTATGTAAATGTATTTATCCCTATCCCAAAATATTAATATCACTGTAGTACAGAAAAGTTATTTATGTGATATATAAAACAGAAATTCGGTGTAGATAACCTGAAAATAATAAGATAACATAGATTTTGTTAGGGTTAACTAATAACAAGTCCCTTACCATCTGCAATGTTGAGTTCTTTTGCGATTTTCCCCCAGATTTCTTGCTTGTATTTAGTCTTCATATATTTTCCATCACTGGTATCATACAAAACTGGATAAACACGCACCATTTCAATTAACTTTTCCTCTTGACATTCCATTGCAAAACAGTGGCGTAAGACGGCGCAGGTCAACAATGTGAAGCAGTTTCTGTGTCTCGACCACAAGTGGCGGACAGTCGACGTGCGGGACTACACTGCCCTGCCTTGCCCTGCGCCACAATATGCGCGCTCTCTAAGCGAACACGTGCTTTACAAAAACTGCCACTGCCACCGCCCTGTGCTGCGCTGCGCTGCTCAGACTGCGTCTCAATATGCGAAATGTTCTCGGGTTCTAACTCGGACACGGTGATGGAAACTAGCCCGGATCAATCAGGTTGTTGTAATAAAAATGCTCTCCTCGGTTGGCTACATAAAACAATTTACTTTATTGTGAAAACAATTTGTTTTGTTACATAATTCAAAACCAGTTCAACAGTTACAAATTTAGAACGGGAGAGAGAGCGAGAGAGCGATTTCACGCGAGCTTGACGCGTTCAAAAACCTGGCGCGACTGCCACTCAGCACACCGAATTCCAGGGAGCAGCGTTGTACCAGACGCTACCTCAGCAAAATTCCTGCTTGTCTACCACCCAGTAACTGCGCAGCTGCTCTGCGTATGGAAAGTTACCAGGCTTACTGGTGACAGACCTGGACTTACAATTCATGTGTTGAATTAAACTATATATCTTCTCCACCTGCACTGCCTAACCTAATACGCCTGACTGCGTATATTCATTACTCGTTACTACAATTAGATGTTATGCTGAATAAAAATAAAATATATTACTGATAATGTAATATTTTAAATTGGCTGATTAAGACCGCATACGATGTTACCGGTCTGGTCTTAGAACTATGGGGATCATCACAATTACTACTTCTTAATTTTGGTTATTTTTATGTACGAGTTTCTAATACAATAGGACAAAGACTTTAAAAACTAATAATATATTTGATATATTAATTGAACTTTTTGATTCTGAAGGGTCAGAATGTGATGATGTTGACAGAGACCCAGATTTTGAACCTGATCGAAGTCCTAGGCCTAGGCTTAACTTTGTTCCCAGGCGAATCGTACCATATTCCTCTAGTTCTAGCTCAGAGAATGATAATGAAATATTAGAAATTGGGCCTTTAAATAAAAAATAAATCTAGAAAAAGAACTAGAAATCCTTTGCTTCATAAGCAGACTGTTGCAAAGCACGCTCGGAATTCCGGACAACGATACATTTCAAAGAAGGGTAAAATTATTCAGGAAAAAATATTTCAAGATAATCCTTGTGGATGTAAATTGCAATGTAATACAAAACTTACACTAGAAGAGCGCAAATCTTTGTTTGAATCTTTCTGGAAAATGGGAGATTTGTGAGACAGAATACATTTCTATGTGGTTTAGTGCATAAAAATTTAGTTAAACAAAGGATACCAAGAAAAAAGGAGGTATTCTGAGGTGTGCTTCTAATAAGTATTATTTAAAACCAAACAACGATTTGTCAGACATGGTTTGCAAGAAATATTTTCTTTGCACGTTCAATATGTCTGAGGGAAGAGTTACACGTGCTTTAAGAAAGACAGACAACGGTGAATCTCCAGGAGATGACCTGAGAGGCTTAAAAGGCTGTCCACAAAGGAAAATATCAGAAGAGGACAAAACTTATGTTATGGAGCATATCCAGTCTTTTCCGGCTTACGAAAGCCATTATACCAGACAACATAGGCCCTAATCCAAATCGAAAATATTTATGCGAATCATTGAACGTCCGAAAAATGTATTCTCTTTATGTTGAAAAATGATCTGAAGATCAAAGACAGCTTATTAAGGAACATTTTTACAGGAATATCTTTAACACAAAATTCAACTTACACTTTTACCTTCCAAAAAAAGATACGTGTAAAAAGTGTGATATTTATGAAATAAAAATATCTAACCCCAATTTTAGAGAGGAAGATAAGCAGATGTTGGAGAATGACCATGAAATTCATTTGCGGAAGGCTGAATAAGCAAGGCAATGTATTAGAAATGATGCTGAAATTGCCAAAAACGATCAAGAAAGTTATTCTTGAAGTATGGATTTACAAAAAGCCTTACCCTTCTCAGTATTAACGGTTTCTGATGCGTACCACAAAAGAAACCTTTACTGTTATAATTGTGGTGTTCATGATTTAGAAAAAGCTTCCGGGTTTTTCTACGTGTTGAATGAAACAACCGCCGGAAGAGGCTTCCATGAAATTTCTTCATGCCTGGTAAAGCATTTAAAACTTAATGCTAACAATAAAAAAGGGTGACTGTATACAGTGACACATGTGGGGGCCAAAATCGAATTATCAATATGTGTTTAGCTCTAATGCGGCTTATCCAAAGTGATGAGAGTGATATAGAAGTGATTGACCAAAAGTTTTTATCTCCAGGACACTCCTTTTTACTTTTTTCGCTATATGTTAACGATATAAGCAAGGTACTGACACATACGAAGTTTCACTCTTATGCTGATGACTTACAGATATATGCTCACTGCATTGTTAGTAACATTAACCAAACTATTGAAAACATTAACTTGGACATTGAACAGATTGTACTTTGGACTGAAAAGCACGGACTGAAACTCAACTCGGACAAAACTAAACCCATAATAATTGGGCATTTTAGACTTTTGAATACAGTTGACTTTAACAATGTACGTGAAATATTGGTAAACGGAGAGGCTGTAGCATACTGTAGTAGTGTCAGAAGTTTGGGATTGACAATTACGAAAACGCTGGACTGGACCGACTACGTTGTAGATACCTGTAAAAAGGTATTTGCAGCAGTGCATACGCTGAAAAGAATGCAACGATTTCTACCACACTACATAAAGCTTTTACAAATCACTAGTATTTCCCCACTTCCTCTACTGTTGTGCCGTGGTTAATGACATGACTGTGGTTTTGAATAATAGATTGCAGAAAATCCAAAATTATTGTTTACGATTTTTGTTTAATTTAAAGCGAGATGAGCATATCTCACCTTATTATGTACTAATGTTAACGTTAAAATTGCAAGATCTAAGAGCTTTCCGAATCCTAATTTTACTTTTTTCTATCCTTAAAACCGGGTTTCCAAAATACTTTACAAACGATTTTGAGTTCATTGCTATTGAAGAAGGCGTAAGGAACACCCGCACTGGCTCGTCGACGTTGCGAATCCCCCACCACAGAACGACTGTCTTTAACAAATCATTTGTAGTGTCTGCTTGCCGTTTGTGGAATTCTCTTCCAGATCCTTTAAAATCTTTGGAGAGCCGGGATCGGTTTGCTTCGGCTGTTAAGTTGTATTTTTTGCAGCGGATGTCCGCGGCCGTGGTGCCCGAGGATCGCTAGTCATGATTTGTTGCAGACAGAATGAATGAATGTGTGAGTGTAAGTAAATAATTTTAATAAAAATATAATGTTTTAATATTGTAATGTTGTATATTTTGACTAAATTTTTGTTTAAAATGTATCATCAATATTATTTTGTAATCAAATATTAATTTTATACACAGTATAAATTTAAGAGTGCAATTTTGTTTTTGTTAAAATATTTGTTGTTAGTTTTAGAATACATAGCAAATATTCATTTTATTTTTGAAACTTATTAAGTTAGCTATGATATTTTTATTGAGATGCTGCAAAGCACGGCGTTAACCCGCTGGCTCTTTTAGCAAGAAACCGTGAAAAAGCGCTTGGCGCCCAAAGGGTTAAATAAATTTTAGAAGAAATTTAAGAAAAGTTAAAATCTTACTTTATACAGTTTTTTGTCTTAATCTTTCTCTCGTCCATTAGGTCCATCGCTTTCTTTTTCATCATTAGGTCCATTAACATCACTTTCTTGTTCATTTTCATAAAATGGTAAAGGTCCAAAGATCCGCTTCCTCATCAACATCAGAGGTACAAAGTTCCAAGAAAAATGGGTAATGCATAGGAGGAATAAACTGTAATAGATCATCCATGTCTTGTTTTTTTCAACACTGTAATAGGTCTCTTCGTTGTGTGAAGCCTAATGTAAGGTACATTCTTTAAAGCTATTGGCCTTCCTTTTCTACCTGTAGGTTTTATATTTAGGACATAAAAATTTACCATTTCCTGTAATGTTTCTTTGTACCTTATTTCATAAGGCTTATCCTTATGCAGTCTGATCCATTGAATGTTTAACCAGTTAGCTGGATGTTCTTCAGTGTTATTTTTCCTTTTTCACATATTTCGTTCCAAATTTTTTGTTGAAAAAAATTCTTAATTGTTCATTTCACTCACAATAAACTTTTTCTTCTTTCTACAACTAAGCATAATTTGATGCCAGTTTTCTGGAACATAGATAATCTTTCCCTTTGCCGCTAATGCTACACTGCCAAAATCAGAATCGTTTGGTAAAATGAAATGAAATGAAAATTCTCTTTATTTTTCAGGCGAAGTTAGGACTACATAGTCCTTTCTTACACTTAACCTGATTATTAATATATGTAAGTACAAGCCATATGTAATCTTCAAAATAAAAATAAAATCAACAGTGTTTCAATTCTTATTGTGTTGCAATTTTCAGTAGGTATTAAATTATTTTTCTTCCAAGAAAAGATTTAATTGAAAATTATATTACAGTAGAACGTCAATAATCCGGATTAATTGGGACCGGATCCCATCCGGATTATCTAATTATCCGGATTATCAAAATTACCTTAGAAAGGCCAGTAAACACTATTTAACCTCTTAACGCCCACTGTGCCAAATTTGTCACATACCCATTTTATGCATGTAGTATAGTGTTCAGAATGAAAATTACAACCTTAAATGCCCATTGTGACACATATGGAACTATTTTCAATAATTTACTGTACTGTGCTGTTGCCTGGTGGCAGTTATGTGAACTACAGCCAGTGAGCAGATCTACCATACACAGTAAACACCAATTCTTCATAAACCTCTAAGTCTTCATACCTGTATTTAGCAGAAAAAAAGTAAGTACCCTTTTTATAAAATATGGTCTAGTTTACATAGTTAACTGAAAGTGTGTGTTACAGTAGTTTTAGTTCATAAAATATGTCTAGTTTATATGTTTTATGATGCTTTTTAGGTTTGTGCCAAATTTGTCACATTGGGCACAACTGTAAAACTGCAGTTTTTCAGTTCGTCCCAAAAATGGCACATTGGGCATTAAAGTCAACCTACAAGCTTTTTGTACAACAATGTTTATTTTTGTCAGATGTCACATTGTCGACTAAGAAGACATAACAACACAACTTCGCTTTTACCCCCCGATGACAGTGAAGACAGTTTTGGTGGATGACTCAGATGAGGATCCAGATTACAACCCCTGGCCGTGACAAAAAGAACAAGTTAGCCTTATTTTTGTAAGTTTTATTTATACCATTAATTCCATAATTAACTTAGTTTAGGCTCATACTTACTAATCTAAATTTATATTCAATACTAATAGGCTATGTTCTGTTTATTATATGTCTTTTTCTTGTTATGACAGCACCATTTTTTAATGCACACGGTTAGGATAATTCAGATTATGTTACACTAGGCTGTATAGAAAATTGTTTCAGCGGTGCTGTTTTATATACTAGTAAAAGACCTCAATATGTTATTTATTTTAGTGTGAAATACATACTTTTTTGTGGTTTGAAAAAAAGCAAGGCAACAGCGAGTTTGTTTTGTTTCAGTGAACAATGCAGCGAGCTCCAGTGATGTCACAGATGAAGACGAAGAGAACATCCCTTCAACGTCTACAGCCACAAAAAAGAAGATTCCAAAAAAAACCAGCACCTGCTTGGAATGAAGAGTGAATCCAGATAACAGTGAGAAACCTTCTCCGCCAATGCTAGAATTAAGTAACGAACATGTACTTTCAGTCTCCAGTTGACTACTTCAAAGATTTTTTTGACAATGACCTTTTAACTTTGATTGCTACTCAGTCAAACTTGTATAGGTGTCCAAAAAAATCCGAATAAACCCTTGAATACCTCAGAGAAGGAAGTAGAGCAGTTTATAGGCATTTGCATCTACATGAGCATTTATGGTCTACCTAGGAGTAGGATGTATTTGGAATGGAAATACCACGAGTAGAAAAGGTTGCACATGTTATGTCACGTAACAGATGGGAGGAACTGAAGGCCAACTTGCACTTCAATAACAATGATCACATGCCATTACAGAATGATCCAAACAAAAGATAGGCTATTTTAAAATCCGCCCACTAGTTGATGCTCTTCAAAACAAATTCAAAAAACATTCCTATTGAGGAACAAATGCTCTGTGTTGATGAACAGATTGTGCCCTTCAAAGCACATCTTTACTAAAACAGTACAACCCGATGAAAACCCCACAAGTGGGGATACACAAACTGTTTGTACTTTGTGACAGCAAGGGTCTGATTCACAATTTTTGAGATCTACACTGGTCGCATACTACCTGCTACTTCCCTACCTGACATTGGAGCTAGTTCAAATGTTGTTTTACGACTGGTTGAACACTTGCCTCGTAATGAAAACAAATTCTTAATCTATTTTGATAACTGGTACTCATCACCAGCTCTCTTAGTGACTCTAGCAAATATTGGTTTCCAATCCCTCGGGACCATTCGACTAGGACGATTTCCAGGCTTGTTGTTTTCATCTGACCAAGAAATGAAAAAGAAAGGCCGTGGGTCTTATGAGGAAAAAGAGGCAACAATTGATGGGGTAAAAATTAGGGCTGTAAAATGGTTTAGACAATCGAGGGGTGTCTCTTGCGTCAACTTTTGAGTCTGCTTGCCCTATCAACACTGTGCAACGCTTTGACTCTAAAGGTCGTGAGCAGATTGATGTCACTTGCCCTAAAATCGTTACAACATAACAATAAGTTCATGGGGGGAGTGGACCTTCTAGATGGACTTATCAGCTACTACCGAATTAATCTAAGATCTCGGAAGTTTTTATTTGAGGTTTTTTCTTCCACTTTGTTGACGTAAGTATTGTCAATGGATGGCTTCTCTTCAGACGAGACTGTCAACATAATGGAATTGCTAAGCAGGGGAGTAATGGATTTGCTAGCTTTCCGGTGTGAGGTGGCCGAGTCTCTTTTGTAACTTAGGAGCTGACCCAATAAAAAGAGGAAGGCCATCAACAGACAGGGTAGAGAACGAATTTTCAAAAGAAAAAGAAGAAAGGTCCATGTGTCAATATCCCTATACCAGATGTTAGAAAAGATGGAGTTGGACATTGGCCATCTGTTGTCGAAGATAGGCAGAGATGCAAGCATCCCTTCTGCAAGCAGAAATCATCCATTATGTGTGAAAAGTGTAAAGTTCACCTCTGCCTAAACAAAGGAAAGAAACTGTTTTGTGGATTTCCACTTGTAAGGTGCTCCTTATACTGTGTAGTAATGTGTTTTACTTATAATTCTAAATATACTGTAATTATGAAGCAATATACTATTAGTTTTTCTTATGTCCTGTTTACTTTCTCTAAAGTGCACTATTTTCTCTATTGCCCAATGTGCCAGATTTGGCACTTACCCAAAATTAGGTTAAATAGTAAATTTAAAAATCTGAAAAAAAATTACAGGTCATCTAAGTACCATTTAAAGTAACTTTTAGCATAAAATAATTTTTTTTATATACTGCATCATGTAGTGGGCATTAAGAGGTTAAGTACACAATAATTTTGTATTTTCTCTTATACAGTACAGTCGACTCTCGATAACTCGAACCTCAATAAGTCGAATTCTTTGATAACTCGAATTTTTTTCCGTTCCCTTGAGTAAACCTGCCGCAGTAGTCGAAAAAAAACCATGCGTAACTCCAATTAATTTTGCACCCGAATTTTACCTCAATAACTCGAAGTGATAGAAAAATTACCTCTATAACTCGAAGTTCAGTTATAACTATGATGAGTATAACTTCTACTTACTCGTACTTTCTTCTTTATAACATTCACTGGCTGCTGTCGTACTTTCTTCTTTATAATATTCACTGGCTGCAGTTTAGTCCTTCTTCTTGTTTCTCGCAGCCTTTTGAGCCTCGTCTGCCTGTTCATCACCTCATTCAATAAGAGTTTCAAATATTTTTGATACCCTTCATTTTCTGCTCGAACTAATGTTTTCAGTAATTTTTTTCTAAAATAAAACAAATCAATCAATATTAATTACTATTAAACTTAAAATTCAGTAAAACAGTATGTTGGATTACATTTAAATGCAATTCTAAACCATTCACTAAATGCTCTGTCTTCAAATTCAAATTCTTTATTTGCATTTGCATAGACGTTGGAAAATGTTTAATATTAAATACTACAAACTATATCATGTCGTCAATGGCCAATATGTAACTTTTCATAAGCAAGTTATAATATACCCTACTCTTATTAATTTATCATATATTCTTTCATTGAATAAAACCTTTTTATTAGAAATGATTGTACTTTTTAATTTAAATTTCTTGTAACTTCATGCTACTTATAATGTAATTCACTGTATTAATATTTTAGTGTATACAATTTGTACATTATAATTTCTAAAATTTTAGTTTAGTATGAAATATTTTATTTTAATCTTATAAATACTTGTGAGAGTTAAATAATAAAAAAGGATTTTTTTTATTGTTACTTCTAATATATAAATACTACGAAATATCAGAGTGTCATTAATTTCCTTTTGAAAACACTTTTGCATGGCATTCTTGTCGGTAGCTTCAGTATACTGATTGCTTATTTAATAGAAAGATGTGTGATTTTTTAATTCACCATTATACTAATCATCACTGTACATTACAGATGTTCTACTAATAACACAAACGAATTTGATATTAATTTTTTTTTACGACAGAAAAATAAAAGCTGTGCAAGATTTTGAGCCTCCAAGAAGATTGAGAGCTTCAAGGTCATTCTCAGGGGGTAATTATTACAGGAAGTTCGTGCCCAACTATTCAGAAATAGCTAGGTCGCTCACACGGCTTACGAGGAAAGATACTAGATTTCAGTTGAACCACGAGCAGGAGGACGCCTTGCAGACTCTGAAAGATAAACTGACGTCATCCCCAATTTTGTAACATTTCAATTCAACCCTTCCTGTGGAACTTCACACAGATACAAGTGATCAGGGAGTGGGGGCGACTCTCATGCAAGTCGAGAACAATGATTCATTGCCTAATGCGTATGGATCGCGACGACTTTCGGATGCTGAATAGTATAATACTACAGAAAAGGAATGTATTTCAGTAGTGTGGTCACTACAACATATTCAACTATATCTCTGTGGTAGAAAATTTACAGCAGTTGTCGACCACAACCCTCTATGCTGGCTAGATCTAAATAAAGATGTTTCAGGTAGATTAGAAAGATGGGCGCTTAAGCTTATGGAATATGAGTAAGAAATACGTCATAAGCAATGAAAGGTGTTAACGATGAAACCATTATGAACAACTTGAAATTTCAAAAACTTCCTCTCAACCACTGTATAAATGACGAGAAAAAGAAAGACGTAAACAAACTGTTAGGTATCATGTTCGGACCTGAGTGTAAAACTTTACCAGGAGATCAGTTTGATTTTTACAAAAATATTTTGAACTCTGAAAGTGTTGTAGAACAACTGAAGAAGGTAATGAAGATGATGAACTTTGTGAATGTTTGGAAGAAGATGTTGCTGTCAGGATTTAAGCTTTTCTATGCAACGTTAAGTAACATTTCAAAGAGTGAATTCCTACAGGGTACATAAATAATTTTATTTTGCTATGTTTTGTCCTACTGGAACAACAATGTATAAATAAAAAAAAAATTATTTGTACCATTTACTTTACTTTTTTACTCTACCCCTATATGAAGTGTTCAAACAGTGTTTTGTCAGGTTTCCAAATGTTCAAAATGTGTTTTGTCCATATTGCTCGTTCAAAAGGCGTTTTGTCCTACATTTTAAGTCAAATTTAAACTAAACTACAACATTTTTAGGACTTTTACTGCTTGATAATCATTTAAAATTGTATCATTGTTTGAATAAAAATATAACACTTTATGTACTTGACACAATAACTTACTTACAGGTTTTTTGCAATTTGCTAACTTTCGTATGAGTGTGACAAAATACGTTTTGAAAGTTTGCTCCTCATATATATTCCAGGTGGAACTGGTGTGGTTCAGCTGGGCTATCTTTGGCTCCAAATATTTTATCGCTTTAAGTTAAAGAATAAGTTTATACTTGTTTGTTTATTCGTTCGAATTGTATTTTTAATTTGATCTACAATGGAAAATAGTGTTGGCAACAATAATTGTGGCAAAAAGAAGAGCTGTCAAGTGATGGAAACTACGCCAATTGTAGGTTATGTCAGGGGGGCTATCGTTTTGGCGAATGTAGCATTCGAGGTTAGTTTTGGAAAGACATAGGTAAGGCAGGTCAAGCTAAGTGGTCCTGCGCAACCTGCAGAAGAAAAGATAAGCTTACGAGTATTTCCGGGGAAGGCCATAGTGACTCCGTCCCTGTTTCACATAGCTGCAAGAGCTTGATAGCTTACTCGAAATGAAAAAAAAATTGTCGATGATGTGCAAACACTGAGTTTATGTCAGAAAAGTATGATACAACGATAGAAGAAATAAAAGCACCAAGGGAGGAAAATAGGGTCACCAAGAGAGAACTAAGTGAGTTTAAGAAGAGGTTGGTGAAGAGTAAAGACGAAGTAAAGATCTCTTACTGAGCGCTTAAATGACTATACCAATTACATGGTATACTTTAAATAAAAATAAAAATTTAATAAATAAAATTTTATTTTAGAATTGTAAATGGATAGGGAATAAAAAAGTAAATTTATATTGTAATCCAGCGGCAGGCACAACGCGCTTGGAATCTGGTCTAGACCTGACTTGATGGCAGTGAATGCTAAACAATAGTCTACAGTGGACTCAATCTTTTGTTAGGCGGCGAACCTGCGTTGAGAGTGATTCAAACAGGCCTGCAGGAACAGGAGCGTAGTCGGTGCAGGCCGAGAAAACACGCTCTGCTTCCATTCCGAGTTGAGAAGCGATAGAGTAAAGTCTTTAGTGCGAGTTTAAAAGTAGTGTCGGGCGTAGGATCCGTCGGTATAGATTATTTTAATACCGAACTCCAAGACCTTCACGACCAAAGAGCTAAGTACTTTTGACTGAATTATTAAAATTTTCTAAATTTGAAATTTGAAAATTTAAGAAGTGAATTAATTTGAAATTGGAATTGAAATTTGAAATTAACGATCAAATTCTGTTGAGTGTGGACTAATATATATCTAAATTGTAAAGGAGTTATTTATTTAAAGTCAAACGTAAAAATTTAATTGAAATTATAGGGATTCTAGTTAAAATTAAGAGCTGCAGGTGCTGCACCATATCCTGTAGGAACTTGTGAAAAATTCCTGTTGAGAACTGTTTAGTTTTGTTTGAGAATTTTATTTTAAAGAAGTTTATAATTTTTATTTTATTAGTTTTGAGAAGAAGCCCTTTTATTTTATTTCATACAAATTTATTCAAGATTATTATTTTATTTTTATATTTTATACACACGTATTTAGAGGACAGTGAGTCCATGTTAAATCGAAAGTGCCTTGCCTAAGGAAGTAGTAATTTTAAACTATTGTGTAAAACATTTCATTGGTGGAATACAAGGTTAACAATTGAAGTTTGAATTGATTTAATAAACCTGAATATTTCAAAAAAGGTGCAGTTTTAATTTCCACCAGTATCTACTTAAATCTTATGAGTTCGAGACTATTTAGGGTCATCATAATAAAAACAAAAAATTTTGTATATTAACATTTAGTATGTACAAATAAGTGCGCCACTCTGCTTTATTCTGGTGAACCTTAATAAAATTGAACTTAGTGGTTGTAAATTAATAAGTGGCTTGGATACGGAAAATTATAAAGTGTTTAATATTAAACTTTTAAAATGGCACTTAAGGTGGACTTGTTAACCAAGGAGGAATTGGACTATGAAATTAGGTTAAGAGGTGTGGAAGTGTCTCCTAGTCTTAAGGTGATAGATTTAAGGAAAAAGTTACGGCAGTTAATAAGTCTTGATGTAAATAGTAATTATTTGAACCTGAGTGGAAAGGTCGCTTTCAAGGAGGAATGGGATAAAATTAAGTTAGAAACCCAAGTATTAGGAACTAGACTGGAGGAATCCATTGAACAGGGACTAACATTGGACATAGTTAGGTGTGAAACAAAAATAAATCATTGGCAGCGCCGACTGACTAACTTAAGTAAATTGTTTAAAATCGAAGAAAAGGATATAGCTAAACATGTTGAAAACCGGAATAGTATATTAAGTGAATTATTGTTAAAAATAAAAAACCTAAAAATTGACAAGGAAACATCTGATAACTTGGTGCGTAAGTTATCTGATTCCAATCTGGAAATAGAAGGTGAGCTGGAAGAGGCTGGTAAACCGGAAGTGAAAGATAAGTCTGGTCTAAATATGAGAGATGAGGTGTTTGTTTCGGGACGGCCACATTTAAGTTATAATAAACTACCGAACCCCATTGAGCGTTATTTGAAGGAGTTAAAAATCTGCGATGGATTAAATGTTCAAGAATTATTAGAATTCTTTAAAATAATCTTGAAACTTAAAAAGGAAACTAGATGTACGGAAGAGGATATTATGGAGATTGCGATTTCACATAGTCAGGGAGCTCTTTTGTCGAAACTATTGGAAATAAAACAGGACAATGTCACGGTCAAATTAATGCTTGAAATATTATTGAATTATTTCGTGCCATATCATCAGCGTGAACTTTTGAAATTTGAAAAGGTGCACCGTCCCCAAAGATATAATGAAAGCTTATCCAACTACATTATAGACATTAAGGAATCAGTAGAAGTACTTTGTTGTAATATAAATGAAAGGGATGTTGTGGAATTAATTAAGGTGGGAATTAATCCTGAAACCAGAAATAAACTAGTGTTTATGGGAAATCCGAGCACATATTCCGAACTGGATGAGATGTGTATAAGGGCGAATAATGTAGGTTATGCTGACAACGTGAGGAAAACAGGGAATAATTTGAATGTGAATAGGAAGTATAATGTACCGGTTAACAGCATCAGGGCGAGGCAAGAAACAATAACTTGTTATAAATGTAATAGACCTGGTCATTATGCTTATCAGTGCCGGGAGGTAAACAGGAAACCTGTTGTAAACCAGCGGAGACCCATTGTAAACCACACTCCAGCTATAAACCCCGAAAATGTAGCTCATAATGTACAGGAGTCAAAAAACTAGTTAGTAGGGATGTTCGAACAATGAGTTAAGGAAGGGCGAACTTTCCCGGTTACCTAAAATTGTGTCCAACAAAAATTCACATGAATTATCTGCTAAATTAAATCATACTTGGCAAAAGAAAAATTCGGAAAATATCAGTTCATTGCCCAGCTTAGAAATAGATTTTGGCAAGAATATATCATTAAATGTATTATTAGATACTGGTAGTAGTATAAATATAATAAGTGATAGACTGTATAAACTATTATTAGAGAATAAGATTGTAAAGTGTTACCAGTTATCTAACCTGACATGTATGAGTGCTGAAAATAAAAAAATGTCCGTAATCGGCAGTGTAAATATAAAAATTAAAATAGATATGTTCACCTGGAAAGTAGAATTTGTTATAGTGAAGGACTTAGCCCAAAAGGCAATTTTAGGAGCGAACTTTATAAAACATTCTGGTTTGTTAATAGACTTGAAAAATAATTGTTGTCGATTTGACTTTAATGTAGAGAAGTGTATAAAATTTGTGCAAGGTATTACAGTAGCGTGTATGAACACCAATCACACTTATAAAATAGGATGCGAAGAGGCCAGTAATGAAATAATAAAAATTATAAAGGAATTTCCAACGGTATTTACCGACAAAATTGGTAAAACTCTAGATTATGAGTATAAATTAAAAGTTAAAGATCATGAACCCGTTTTAAACGTGGATAGGCAGTGCCGAATGAAAACGAGCATTATGAGCTACCAACGTAATAATAATTTTGATTACAACAATCAAGGAGGATACCAGGACGGAGGATTCCCTGGTAACTCTTGGGGATATGGAGCGCCCCAGGGCCAGAGAGGCCAGTATAGAGGAGGAAGATCACGAGGCCAAAACAACCGAGGTCAACCTTCAAATAGAGCCAGAGGTAGTGCTACCAACACTTTCAAGAAGCCAGCTCCTGAGAAAGTTATCGACGAGGTTCCAAGACCTCAGCATCTCAGCAGAGCTCCCTCTGAGGAGAAGAACGATCCGCTGTATTCGGAGAGCTTCTTCACTGACGAGTCTCAGGCTTAAGCGCCTGAGCCCGATCAGCGCGAAATTCACACCGGAATTGATGGACTAGATGTGTTATCCGAGACGCTCCACGGATATTGTGTATCATCACAACCAGGGTTCGCAAAGCGCGTTCCCCTGTCAGCCCTAGCGTATTACTGTGCTGTATACACATACGCTAGAATGTTAGACGTCCACAGAGCAAATTTTAGAGGATTATCCTATGAAGAATCTGAGTTCGTCGCAAAAGTAAAAGAATTTGAAAATTTAATACCAAAATCACTTAGCACCGTTTTGGCAGGAATTGGCAATACTACCTGCCCTAATGGAAGAGATCTTAAATTCAGACTATTACCAAGGAATTACAGAGAAGGGGAGTATATGGATGTTGAAATTCCAGGGTATTTCGGAATGGCTGGTCCGACAACCCAACCCCTCTACCACTCCTACCCATGCATCGCTGTATACGCTCAGCGCATACTCGCAGATATAGGAGGAGTTCAAAATTGGGATCTACCTGATGGCATCAGACCAGACGACGCAAATGCCACACACCCCCCCTTGGTAGCAGAGCGTGGTTATAAGGACAATAGGTTATAAGGACATGGTGAATAAGGACAAGATGAATGATAACTCTATAAAAATGAACAATGAAACTGTAAATAATAAGGACTTAGTAATAAGAGAGGAAACAGTGTCTATAAATAGTATAAGTACGATGCCTTTTAGCTTTATGGACTTAAAAACGCATCAGAAGCAGGATGTAAATATAACTAAAATTATGGAGGGTGTATTGAACTATACCAATAGTGATGTTTACAGTGTGGAAAAAGGGGTGTTATTTTATGTGAACAATAAAAACAATTCTAAAAGGATCTATTTACCTGAGCACTTATTCAAGGTTGTATACGAGTATTATCACAACTCATTGTCTGGCTGTCACTTCGGCATTTTAAAAACACAACAGAAAATAAATGAAAGGTTTTATCACCCTAAACTAAATGATTATGTGAAAAATAATGTAAAATGTTGTGAAGTGTGTTTGAAAGCAAAAAGTAGCAACTGGAGGGACCAAGGACCTTTGAACAGCAATCTGAGCAGTCGTCCAATGCAGAAGTTATATATGGATATTTATGGGCCATTACCTGCATCTTCCAATCGAATGCAATACATCCTGATAGCAGTAGATGACTTCACCAAATATAATTGGATAATGCCACTCAGGAAATGCACCTCAGGTAATGTAATTAATGCATTAGAAAATAATATTTTCAAAATTTTTTCTTTGCCTGAAGAATTCGTGACGGATAATGGAACATATTTTGTCAGCGAGGAATTCAAAAATTATTTGTTTAATTTGGGCATAAAACAAAGGACCATAATACCTTATACTCCTCAAGGAAATAAAAGTGAAAGGCAAATTCGAAATTTAAATCAAATTCTGACAGCTTATTATCATGACTGTAAAAAGAATTGGGACAAGGATTTGTACCATGTGCAAATGGCCCTAAATACTTGTCACAATGAAAGCATAAAGTCGTCTGCATTTGAATTGATGTTCAGTTTCAAAGCAAATGATGGTTTGTCACTAAAATGGCAAATTAAAGATATTTGTGATGAAAAATGGAGCAAAGATAAGAATGCAAAGATGGTTGAAGCTATTCAAAATTTAAAAAGACAAAATGAGCTGAATTCGAGAAGGAAAACCGATACAACCGAAAATCACAGGCAAATTAAAAATGTATGATGTAGTCTATTGTAGAATTACAAATCAGCGATATAAGCTAGATCTGAAAAATGAAGGACCATTCAGAATAATTTTTTTTCAATTATTAGCTCCAACTCATATGTGGTTCAAAATTTTAAAAGAATTGAATGAGTTTCCGTAGAATAGGGGGGGGGGGGGGGGGGGGGTGGGTGAGGGGGGGGGGGGGGGGGGGGGGGGGGGGGGGGGGTGGGGGGGGGGGGGGGTGGGGGGGGGGGGGGGGGGGGGGTGGGGGGGGGGGGGGACACTTGCAGGATGTGAACCGGCGGTGGACTGGGGGGGGGGGGAAAGAGAAGAATGTATATATTTAAATATAAACAACACAAAAAATAATTACCGAGGGGTAAATAATTGAATTACAAAAAATTTTTAAAAAAGGGGGGGGGGGGGGAGGGGGGGGGGGGGGGGTGATTAAAAATTATGACGAAATTAAATTAGTTGTAAGAATGGAGAAAAACTATATTGGATGTACGTTGTATGTATGCATGTTTGATTTGGATATTGAGAAATTTCACAGTGACAAGGAAGATTAAATTAAAATTATAGTGAACAATTGAATTGAGGAAATTCTACAGCCCTGTTAAATTGTAAATATTAATTGGAATTGTAATCTTGTAAAAAATGTATTTCCCATCCCCCCCCCCCCCCGAAACTTGAAGAAACCCTCAAGAGGAAATCAAAATTAAAAATAATTAATTAAAAAAATACAAAAGTTTATGATTTAGATAAAAGGGCACAGGTGAAGTACACAGTTGCGATAACTACATGGTTTGGGAGAGGAGGGAGTGTATTAAACCAATTCAGTATTTTATTTTTCTGAATAATGCACAATATCCGAAAAACTCATGGTCCGTAATTAATCTTATTAACATGTGTTATTATGTTTGTATGTAAATTAATAATAACTACGAATGTTGGAATATTAATTTAAACTTGTTAGTTTGATAAAATTTATGCCAAGGAAGAGGGGGAACAGAAGAAAAAAGACTGTTATTTCTATGATAAAGGGAATGGTATAGGCCCCTTTAAAAATAATAAAATAAGAGAACTGACACCCCCCGTCTGGGGATATGTTTTTTAATTCTATATGAAGCTAGCATCAACCCAGTGAATGGGCGAGCCAACACACACAGCCGTGCAGGGGCAAAGGTTCCAGGGACGACCCCCAACTGATAACAGACCGGACCTGCTATAAACATCCCACAACAAAAACAATCACCGTCTTCCTCGTTTTCGACCCATTGTGAAGGATTATCTGGATGGACTATCTTTATAGTAGGACTTAGAATTGTAAAAAGGTAGGTGGCAATTGGACTCTTAATTACTTGCCGTAGTTTAGGTCAAGGTTTCTATTGGGGAACTTAATTGTTTAAGTTTTCAAAAAACAATCTAATAAATGTATGGACTCTTTTAAAAAGAATTTATAATAATTAACGCTTGGGTTAAAATAACTTGACAACTAGTATGCTGCCAACTTTCTATCTACTTAAATCTTTTGAGTTCGAGACTATTTAAGGGTCCTCATAATAAAAACAAAAAATTTTGTATATTAAACATTTAGTATAATGACCTAGACCAGTATTTGAATGAGAGTTAATTTTGAGATACAGGGTTATTATACCGGTACGTGGGGAAAAAAAGTTGGAGCATGAGAAGACGTGGTTAGAGACCTGGCAGGTAAAATAAATGTCCCCCTAAGATCCTGAACAAATTCATAAATTGCACAGACTACAAAGAAGTGATCTATTCTGCTCTCGTAAAATAACTTTCGTAACCCTCGGCAAGATGAATTAGGTCACTAATTGAGTAAAAACTTTCCCTTCTGATCGTTTTAATTTTGTATTCTGAATCTCATGTTTGAATATAATCGTTTTAGTGTTTGATTTACAGAGAAGCCACCTCGTCGTCGAATGTAGATGTCATTGATATTGAATCACAGTGAAGTTTGCTCAGAAAAAGAGGTGTACATAGTCATTATTGTATATATAGATTATTAAGTTTTTTTTATTAAATTGAGCCATACATGTGTATTTTTTCTGAATTTACAGAAAAACGGGAACAAAATGGCTATTCCACATTTTTAATTTTATTTTGTATAATAAAGTACTGGTTGTAAGAATTTGAAAAAAACATTTTTGGAAAAGTAAATTTGAACATTCAGCAGAGTACAATGGGTATTAGCGTAATTTCACTTATAGTAGGCTATATTTTTCTGATTCCGTAGAATGTACAGAATAAAATTATATGCAAACACAATATTTTACCAATACAGTTTTTGCTTTTTAAAAAATGTTTTTTTTTAATCATGCACACATTTAATCAAAATATACCCATCACCATGGTTAAAAACACGTATCACTCGGAGGGTTAGAGAAAAAATCGCTTTGTTTGCAAAGTAAAATTGATTTAGATTGTCGTGAAATAAAAAAACTTAAAAAAAGGGGCAACCATAATCTAAAAAGAAAAACAATAAGCTTACAGCAGGAACCAATAAAGCCCATAAGGTGCTCAAACATCAATTTGAACAAAAAATCAAATTGATTTATTTGCTTAGCATGAAAAAACAAGTAGCTTGGACAAGTGATGAAATTCTCGTTGGCTTTTACTCTAATTACCTTAGTAAGAGATGTTATTTGTTTATAAAAAGAAAGATGAAAATTCCCCTCCCAGGACTTTCAACGCTCCAACATTGGGCTTTGACGTTTTTGTAATTGATCAGGGGCTATTTGTTTCAGTGTTCAAAATATCTCGAATGAGCAGCTAGCTCTTCATTTAAAGAGCACGAGCGTGTGATTATTTTGCAATTTGACGAAATAAAAGTCAAAAAAGTTATGGAGTACGACTCCAAGAACGACCAAAATTGTGGGTCCGCACAGTCAAATGCAAGTTGTTTTTGCTCGATGACTTTTTGCAAACTGAAAGCAACCCCTTTACGTTAAGTTCGACACGCAAGTTACTAAAAGAGATTATATCGACAATAATTATGAAATTAAAGAAATAGGCCTATCAGGTAAAAGCTTGTGTAAGTGACATGGGAGGTAGAAATGTAGGATTGTGGAAACAGCTAGAAATAAACTACCAAAAAGATATACGAGTATTTTGTTCCTAACCCTCCTACCAACGAAAAGGGTATACTTATTTGCAGATGCTCCTCATGGTTTTGAAACTAATTCGCAACTGGATTTTAGATACTGGTTTTGAACCTTATAATGATCAATTTGTCAAAAAAGAGCCAATTTATACAATTGAAGAAAATGAGGATTTAAAAGTATGTCATAAAACTAACGACAGCGCATTTAACTGTTCAAAAAGCTGAGCGTCTAAACATATGCGGAAAGCTAGTGAACTAACGCCTCACACAACGGCAACAGCCTTGAGGACAATTACTTGAGAAATGACAAGTTGCACAGTCCACAAGCAGTTTCATTGAGCTTGTGAATAAATGGTTTGACTTGATGAACTCCTACAGTCCCCGACAATTTGGAGAGTCCTCTCAAAAGAGCGTATGGACAAGACTTGGTCAAACAAAATGAAATATTAGACGAAATGTTGAAAACTATGACAACAATGAGATGCTGTGGGGAAAAAGTCCTTACAGTTGTTTCAAAAGGGGGCGTGTGCATTATATCTATCATGTCACTAAAAGAGTTGTTAAAAGATATCAAAACATCGTACGACATTAAATACATTCTCACTCATAGGCTTAACCAAGACTGTTTAGAGAATCTATTCTCTCAGATTAGAACGAGAGGAGGACTAAACGATCATCCTACCCCAATATACCGTCTGCGGATGATGGATGACATTTCTTGGTAAAACTCATGGCTTATTACAGCCAAAATACTAACACTAACAACAACGAAGACACGTCAGAAACAATCGTTAGTATTGCGCGTGAGCAGGAGTAAACGTGATCGAAACTACATGCCCTTGCTTCGATACAGGTCAATCTTCAGTGGAAGATGACACAAGATAAACTTCCATGTACACCATGGACCAAGCAACCACTCCGTTGATTGTAAGAATGATGCCTTGGAGTATCTTTCAGGATGGGTGGCCAAGAAGCTAAAAACAAGTTACCGATATCTTACAACAGTTCAAGATGAAGAGAACGTAAAATTTCCTGAAATCGGCATGAATGATTCATGGATTAAACATTTATCATATGTAGGATCGACTCATCCATCACCAGAATGGTTCAACCAAGCTAAGTGGATGAACGAAGAATTTCAATCATTTCATAAAAAATACCTTTCCAAAGAACCAGGTGCGTATTACTAATATTTCATAGAAACAAGTAGGCTTTTGTAGTGTTCATTTCTTTCAATGCGCTGAGCGAAATTGTATTTATGAATAAATTAGTTTTGCTACTTTGTAACTTATTTTTTAAATTGAAAACTATTGAATAATAAAATTTTTTTGATGGTATGTTATTTGCAGGCGTAGTAATTTTGTTACATAAAATAAAGAGCTACAGTAAGTTATAGTGTTATTTACATTTAAATTGAGATATTTCAAATGCTTTAGTTGTATGGCTTCAAATGGACGGCTATATTTATTTTATTTAGGATATATACTACTTAAAAGTAAAGAAAAATAAGAATATATTAAAATTTTGTTTATGTAGGTATCATTGTTGTTTCCAGTTTTATTGTTCATTATATAGATACATTCTAAATCATCTTTGATTTGGAGTATTGACATCAAATAAATGTATTACAGTAAGTTAAAGTATGCAAACTTCTTCACAGCTCCAGCTTTAATATTATTTCAATGTATATTTATATTCTAAATATTTCTCACCATTTTCAAGCTAGCAAATACAGATGCGTCTATTAGTATGCAATATAATTTAAATTCAACCGAAAACCCCGTTGAAATGTATTTTATAAAGTTCTGTTATAACTACAAAAGGTTTTGTTTTTCAGGCGTCGTAAAACGAATGACAATGTCAGTTATCCAGAAATACCCTTGTATTCCTTGAACTAATAACGTAAAGGGGTTATAAAAATAATTATAGTTATTGTAGAAAGGGTATTTTCCCTAGCCCGAAGCTGCAATCACGGTAGGAACCTAAACCTTTAAACACTCATCCCGGACTAAGTACAATAATATCCCTCCACATGCACACTTTTAAAATAACAATTCTTTTGTACTTATCACTACGTGGAGGCTGTGATGTGTAGTCCGAGGGGTGATGTGGTAGGAGTGTCCGACGTCCAGTGTGGCTCCCCAAGTAGCCATCGCAGAGGGATGTGGTGGTGAGGAGTCGAGGCATGTAGCTTCTCAATGATTGTACGGCCGGTGCAGTGCGGCGGCCTCGTTGATCTCGTGGTTGGCTGGCTCTGGTTCGCTAATAGCCACTGCTACCTGCTCCTCCAATCTAATAACAATTTCAGCCAGCGAGGCATTGAGCTCTTGGAGGACATTCCTTTTACAAAATATTCCCTCCGTATAATTGTATGGCTGTCAGTTCTTTCACGGTGTTCTTATTGTACGCCTGCGCCAGTGTCACGAATGTAAACCATTACCAGATGTTGTTAATTTCAAATACAATCAATTTACAGGGATTACAATGGCACAATAATCAATTTGTTTACACACAATAAACCTCATATAGTGATAAAAAAAAACAATATTACCCTGTCCTTCTACATTTGAAGGAACAGGGAAGAAATATATCACTATTAATACAACTCATTGTATACCAAAAAATATTACCCTGTCCTTCTCTATTGGAAGGAACAGGGGACAACAACACCACAACATTACCAAAATTACCCTGTCCTTCTACATTTGAAGGAACAGGGAAGAAATATATCTCATGATATATCACAATACATCAGAATACATCTGTGTATTTACTTTATACACCATTAATGCCATTCATTGTCCCTGAAAATTACATGGTTTACAACAACACTTCTATTACACACTTACACTGGCATTTTATATTATGACTTCTCATCTTAGCCATACAATGTGCTGAAATAAAAAACGTCGCCACATCAACCCTTTTATATTCCATTATTTATTTTTACTATTATAATAAGCTACTGGACTCTCATACTTAACTTGTTTTGTGTTTTGGGCCAAATTAATACATAATTATATAATCAATTCTTGAAGTTAATTTAGAAATAAATTATATTGTCATTTTATTGTTTTTAGACCCATCTTCAATTCCTTTTCAACAATATAATTGTCCTGAAAATAAAACATACTGACCTTTGCCCCGAGCTAATGTTTATTGAGTTCTCAACTTTCACTTTTTAGTACTTTAACTTTAATTGTGAAACATTGTACTTTCTTCACTGAATCTTTCATCCTTTATATCCTGAACTATAAAGGTCACTTCTGTTAATTTATATATAATCCTGTAGGGTCCACAAAACCGGTTTGCCATTTTTTTTGCCTGAAATTTTTCCGCTTTGTTACTCAGCCAGTGTGTCTTCACGTATACAAGGCTTCCAACTTTGAATAGGTGTTCACATTCCTTATCACTATAGCCTGCCCTCTTCCTGTTAGCCGAAATGGACTTTTTTAAGTTTAACACAGTTCTTTGAAACCTATCCAAATTATCCGGCTTTGACACATCACAGTCCAATAAATCATTAATGTTCCATCTGTTGGTCAATTCCAAGTTAGGCCTATTTCCGAACATAATTTCGTATGGTGAATTTTTAGTAGCTTCCGAGGTCGCACAATTTATCGCTAATTGTAATTCAGTTAATTTGGTGTCCCACTTAGTTTGATCCGAATTAAAGTAAATTTTTAACATCTGTTTTACTGTCCTCAACTGACGTTCACTTTTGTTTCCCTGTGTACAAATGGAGTTACAAATTGATGATTGATTCCCCGGGCGGAATAAATAGTTCTTTAGTTTCGACACTTCTAAAACACTGTGCATTGTCCGACACTATATTTTTGCAATATGCAAAATTTTTAAAAATTTCACTTTCTAATACTTTTATTATTGATTTACTTTTTCGCGTCTTTTATCGCACTTAAAAATACCATTTTTGAATGGTCGTCAAGTACAATCAGGATATTTATTTCCACTACTAGACCTGGTTAAAGGGCCAAAAATGTCTATGTACAATTTATCCATGGGCCTATCTGATACACCAGAAATCAGTTTTGCCATGATAAACCTTACCGGTTTTCGCTAACGCACAAGCTTCGCACTTTTTTACCTTGTCTTTTATCAGCCCGGCAAGATCCGCATGGTAAAATAAATCGCATATCTTTCTGGTAGTTTTTTAATATTCCATAGTGGCCCCCGATTTCCGACTCATGGTAATACTTAAAACACCATATCTACTAAATGTTCTGGTAGACATATCTTTGGCTTACTAGTAGGCTTACTTCTATACATCACAACTCCCTTACACAAGAAATATTTTTCAGAGTTAGTACCACCTTTTATAACTATTTATATATTTTTCGTATTATATTGTCCTGGGGTTTGGTGAACCTTAAAGTCCGTATAAGCTAGTGGAAAATTATCTACGCTATTTACAAATACACTATTTAACATTTTCTTCCTTAATTGCTACTCTTATGCTATTGTCCGTTGCACTATCATTTTCTATACCGTACTGGTATTCTTCAATTTCCTCCACACTTTGCATCTTATCTCTACATTCAAATAGTCTTAGATAAATAGTCTGCCACTGCATTGTCTTTTGATTTTACGTGTTTAATTTTAAATGGTAGGCTCAAAAATTGTAGCTGCCCACCTACCTAATTTTCCTAAATTTCCTAAAATTGCCTAGTACCCACGCTAAGTGCACTATTGTCCGTTATTAGGGTAAAAGGCCTTACTTCTAAGTAGCTGCGAAATTTGTTATCGCGCATACCACTGCAAGTGCTTCCTTTTGGTACACAGTCAAATTTCTTTGTTCGATTCATTAAATTTTTTGGAATAATAAGCCACTGGTTTATTCTCACCTTCTATTTCCTGCATTAAACAACTTCCTGCTGCCCTTTGTCACTCGCATCCGTACATAGGATAAATGGCTTATTATAATCTGGTATTATTAATACCAGGTGGTGTACTTACACTTTCCTTTTAAGCTGTTGAAGCTCCTGGCACTCCTGAGTCCACTCAAATTTCCTATTCTTTTTTCTCAATTCATTTAGACATGCTGCCTTGTCTGCATAGTTTGGGATGAACTTTGCAAAATAGCTCACTGCTCCGATAAATCTACTTACGCCTTTTGCGTCCTTTGGCTCTCTCGCATCTCTAATGGCAGAAGTTCTATCCGGGTCGACTCTTATCTGGTCCTTTAGAGATTAGGTGACCTAAAAACTTGATCTCTTTACATGCAAAGCTCACCTTATTCGGGTTAACCGTAAGTCCATGTTTGGCCAGCCTCTCCACAACATCTCTGACATGTTCTATATGCTCTGGTAAACTTTTGCTAAATATTATTATGTCATCTACATAATTTAAAGCATACTGGAACTTTACACCTTGCAACACTTTGTTTAATAAGCGGCTCATTGTTCCGCTTCCCAAGTGTAACCCATATGGTACACGATTGAATTCATATGATTTCAAACGGCGTAACAAAACCGGTTAAATGTTTGCTTTTTTTCTGTGAGTTTTTAATTGGTAAAACGAATTACTCAAATCCAAGTTTGAAAAATAAGTACATCCTTGTAGGTAGTGGTATGGATTCGTATACGTCTCCAATTGGATGTTCCACTCTCTTCAACTTACTATTTAATTTTTGAGTAATTAATCACCATTCTAGATTTATCACTTCCCGGTTTGGTTACTAAAAATGCGGGGCTAGCATAATTTGACACACTGGGTCTAATTATATTCTGTGCCAACAGTTCATCTAAAATTTTTCTTAATTCTTGCAGCTTGGGGGGGGATAGCGGATACGGCTTCAATCTCACTGGCTCAGGGTCGCTGACTTCTAGGTCAATTTCGAAGTCAATAGCTTGCCCTATTTTATCGGTAAAAACTTGAGGGAATTCGTTAATAATTTTTAAAATATCTTCCTTTGCCTTATTGCAACCCTACCACAATACTCCTGGTTCACATTATTTATAAGGATTGTACTATTCTGAAATAACTCGATTGTAATTTCTGGTTTAAACTTAAACCAACAGATATCCTGTTTTAAATCCACCACCATGCCAGTTTCTTTATAAAATTTGAACCCAGAATTATTGGCCAAGACAAATTTTTTGAAACTAAAAACTGAACCTTCCAAGAAAAACATTCTATCTTTATTTTTACAATACATTTACCCAGGATCGATAATTCATTGTTATCTGCCGACAAACATTTAATAATCAGTATGTTCAAGAATACTAGCCAGTCCTTTCTTTAACAATGAGTCGTAAATGCTTTCGCTTATCAGGTTCACTCCGCTTCCCGTGTCCAATAATACATTATGATATGTACCCTTACCAACAAACACTTTTACAACAGGCAGGGTCATTGAACCTTGGCTACGTCCGGCCCTTTTTACATTCATACAGGAATTTCCCACATTAATTCTTACCCCTTGCCCTCATTTGTTTTCGACCTCTTCCATAATTATAATTATTTTTAATGTCAGTGGGACGTGACCGGGGAGATTCCACTCTCGCACTACCTTCTTGGAATTCTCCCCTATTTATAAAGTTTTTTGGGACCGCAGATTTTTCGAATCTCGGTATCTGGTGCTCTCTGAATATTTTTAAAACAATCCCTAGCGATATGTCCCGGTTTATTACAAATAAAACATTTTATTATTGCTTTCTTTACCATCATGGATTGTTTACATACGAGTTTGCAGTTGAGTTTACATTACTTTTCAGAGCAAAGTCCGATTTTCAAAACTTTACGTTCCTCGCACACCTTCACTTCTTCATAGGCTACGTTCTGCTCATATATACATAAATTGTCAAGGTCGGCAAAATTTTTCGGATTTGTACAAAATACCAGTCGGGCCCTTACTTGAGATGAGATAACCTAATTTATCAATTCCGTCAGTTCGGTCTCAGAATAATCACACAATAGCAATTTTGCATTTTGCTTAACGTTTAAAATATAACTGCTCAGTTTTTCATCAGGTTTTTGTGATCTAGTTACTAAGTCCCTCTTCAAGGCTTCTCTATGACCAAATGGAACAAAATAATCTAATAGTCCTTTGTGTACTTCACTAAAATTACTAGCATTTACCTTAAATTGAAGCATTTTATTGTAAAGTGGACCAGTGGCATAACCTACACTCATATTTTATGATCTCACTATCACTTAAGCTAGTTTCACCCTTAATTTTTAACATTATTTCGATATAATTCAACAATTCTGAAACATTTAGTCCGTCTGTGGGTTTTAAACATTTTTAAAAATCGCTCTAGGGGATTTGGCAATTTTGCAAAATTCCCTTCTACAAGTTTCCCCTGGGGAATACTCAAACCTAAAATATCCTCGTTTCTCGTTTGAGATACGGGCTTGCTCATCTCTCTTCGAATTCTTCCTCTTCCATGCTTGTATTTAAAAGACTGGTTTCAAAATTAACTATTTCCTCCTCGCTTACGCCAAGTTTTCCTAATTTTGCCTTAATTTCAATCAAAACCATCCTTAAGTTTTGAAATTAAGGTTTTCAGACGCTCCTTCCCACTTATACAACTCACATAATACATCAACTCTCACAGTGAGATGTTTGTGCCTACACACTAGTCTCAAATACTCGCCTGTCGATTTTTCCCTCGGACAAGTTTCCTATCTTGACAGATAATGCCTCCAAATCAACTTTTATTTCCTTTAATGCAGTGCTAGGTTCTATACGCCCTTCAGATTACCAGCGTTGGCCCTGATATTTTAATTTCAAAAGGGACCCTCAACATTTTTCTAAGATTCTGGACGGTGTCGCTTTCAGAAGCATTTCCGCCCCTAAAATTTATTTCAAATATTAATTCCTTTTTGAGCAACAGATCCACATGCGCTAGCTCCATTTTTATTTTAAAATAATTTTCTTAAAATAAATCAAATATTCCAAACTCACAATATTATTCTAAGTCCTCAGTCTTACACACTACACAAAATTATGCAGGTTTATACACAATGTTCAAGTTCATACAAGTCTTATACAAGTCTTATACAAGTTACACACACTTACAGGTATCAGACAAGTTTATGCAAGTTTACAAGTTCTTTCCTGTAAATAACCTGTTGTACAAGTTTATGCTCAAAAAGAAACAGCAGATTGGCGCAAATTATGTACCGTTTTTATAGCACATATATTTTAAATTTTTATGGAGCAAATACTTTATAAATTAAACAACTTTTCGGAAATACTTGCTTTATTCCGAAATTTAAGTTTACCAAAAAAAAATTAACAAAGTTTACAAACTTTTGATTCGATTTTCTTCAAATTTCACACAATCGAACAAATCTAATTTAAGAGTCTGATTAAAAATGAATTAAAATTAAAATGAAAACTAAAAATTTATACTTCTCAAAAAAATGGTTTAAAATTAACAAAATAAAATAAAAGTTCTCTTCTCAAAATACTCAAAATCAATATAACACAAAACTTGATATTAACTTTATGACCAAAATTTAATTCACAATACTTCAAAAAATTTAATTAATTCTCAGACTCTGAAAGATGGGAAACTTTAGAAATTTTAATTACAACAGTATAAAAATCAAAGATATTAACTAAACGCTGGTACGGGACTTACTACTTTGAAGATTACGGAGGCTGATAGGGATTTAATAATACGCACTGAAGAAAAAATTAAAAAACTTGAATTAAATTTACACGCGATAAAAAAAAAAATGGAATTACTCTAAATCCCACACTATAGGGTTAGAGGAAGAGCTGCGATTCTCAACAGGACCTTGTCGTCGTGGCTTCAAGACTCGAACTGACCAGCGAGCCGGGAGGAACGCATCACCCGATACGTCACTGACCGATCAGCTGATTGCCCGGTCCAACTGAACAAAAAAAAATGTCCACGCACCGCGTCTAGTTAATAAGAGCCTACTTCCTACCGCGATTTCAGCATAAATGAATTTGAACTATGGTACAACTACAAAAGGTTTTGTTTTTCAGGCGTCGTAAAACGAATGACAATGTCAGTTATCCAGAAATACCCTTGTATTCCGGAAGAGGTCGCCAGAGTATTCATAAAACAAAGGACCATAATTAGAATGAAGTTTCTAAACGAAAAAATGACTCTTAAAAGAAAGAACCTAGTGAGTGAAGACAGGAAAACTTCAAAGAAATATAAAAATTCACGACTTTTAAGTGTTAACATAAGTCTATGATACTGATTGTAGAAATTTTCTAATAAAACACGAGATTTTGACAAATATTGATTTATTTATCCGTTTGCTACGTACTTTTTTATTAAATGAAGTAGAAACCAATCATCTTAAAGGAATAAAACATTTTCAAAGTAAAACAAATTAATATGTGCATTAAAGTTGGTTTTGTTAATATTGAGATCAATGTATCTTCATAAATACACCAATTAAGTCATGCAGTAGTACGTAATAGTAAAAAAAGGATTTAAAGGATAATGTATCCCAAGAACAAATACAAAATATATCGGTAAATAACTGGCTCTAGCGACCCAAACAATAGGCTTGAGCAGAGAGAGCGCGGGCACAGGTCGGCGTGTGACGTCAGTGCCGCGGTGGCTACAACTGTCTACACACGCCTTACCGGACTGAGACAACCTTCTGTACAGGATGCCAGTACAATCGCCGGAAAGAAAACAATGCCTGGTAAGGCGGGTCCCGACTGTTGTATTTTTTCCGGATAGGAGATAATTGGTAGGAAAGAGAAACTCGTAAAAGGAAACTCGTAAAAGGAAACTCGGGATGAGGTGTTATGACAAACGCCAGGAATAGAAATGCGAGTCCTGAGAAATTTAGACGGAAAAATTTTACACAGTATTTAAGATAAAATTGAAATGACAAAAAATATAATCTGATTAATTGGAATTCAAATTTTAAGTTAAATTGATGGGGAAAAAATAACTTGAGCAATTAAAGTTGAAAAAGTAATTAAGTTTGAGTAAACTGAGAAAGTCAAATATATTCTATTTGAATTTATTGATACTCTTAAATAGAAAATAAATTATTAAGAGCATATTTAAAATCAAATAATTCTCTTCTTAAAATAAATCTATAACCATCAAACATTAATAATATATTTCAGATCAATCAATTTTCTTAGCCTAAATGATAAATCAAATATTAAAGTCTGTTTCACATAAAAAAAATTGAAAGAATTGCTGATGGCAGAGATAATCACTTTAGTAAGGAACAGGGTCGTTGTCCCTTACCTGATGCTGGATATCGGCGTCGGGTCGCGATGTAGTTCATCGAGCGGGGTCGGGGGAAGGAGTCGAAGCAGTCTTCTGTGTACAGCAGTCGGCGGTGTCGCGGTTACTGTCTCTGTCGACTCTTCAATCGGCCGTCGTTATATAGGTTCGCGCGATCGCGGGGGTGGGGGAAGCCTCTCACCGTGATCGGAGGGAAAGCGGCGACATTCCGTGCGGGCACGGACCTGCCAGACAGTGTCTGACTCATCGTCAGTAAAATAATAATTTCGCTACTTTTAATGATAATTATAAAACCTAAGTCGTTATTTGTAATGTTAAAAAAATTCTATGTTCTAATTTCGCAATTTTACTAATGAATATTTAATTTCGTATGTTAAAAAAAGTAACATATTACAGATCTGTGTTCATTGTATAGGAGATTCATTGAAGGATTTTCAGAAATTGCAAAACCATTAACTGACTTAAGGCGCGTTTTTCTAGCTTCGGGGTATAAGCCGCAGCGGGGTGCGGCGTTCAATGCATTTCAGACCGCACCACTATAAACGACGGACTAGTGTTTTCCTAGACTTCGTGGGTTGCGAACTTCAAATTTCTCCCGCAGAGTATAATGAGTGCCAAAAATAGGAAAAAACTGTGTAGTGCATTAGTAATGCAAGAACTAATTACGATGAATAATGAAAGAAGTTAGTTTAACGAGTTTATGTGAAAAAAGAAAGTGCTTTGTATACAGAAAGAGAACGTGAAGGAGTATTTAACCTCCTTATACATAAACATCTTTTAGACGATGAAGTCAAATTTAAAGCGTATTTTAGATTTACACGGGAACAGTTTTATGACTTACTTCATCTTGTAGAAGGCGATTAAAAATCGATTCTTGCAACAGAGTCGTCAAACCTATATCTCCAGCTGAAAAACTCGCTGTTACCTTGAGGTACCTATATTTATCGGTTTACCTTGTTATCTATATTTTTAATGTAGATATAGATACATGTCAGCATGTCTAAATACCTGTTCGTATTTGAGGAAGTTTGTACCAGCTGCCTGGATATTCGCTGTTGATGAGTCTAGTTTTCTTATAATTAGTAAAATATTTGTGTGTTCCTTAGTAGCGTATCAAAATATTGTACAATCGGGGAAAATATATAAATCGTGTATACCTTTGGTTAAAACAATAAGGTTTAAGAAATGAAAACATAGGTATTTGAACATACGTTTATATTAACACATAATATGATAACTAATTGATTTCAAACAATGTAGCTTAATAAACGTTTGTTAGGTCAGTGTAAGTGGGCTGTTCCTTATCTTCATTGCCGCCCTGAGTAACTGTGAAAAGAACGTCACTACTGAGGCTATTGTGTTGACTGTATGAAGTAGCTGGAGATGCAGAATGTATGAATGACGATGATTTATTTTTGCGAATATGCTTTAATTCGTATTGTGATACAAGGTTAAAAATTTGGCTTTTAACCTCAGCTTGCATTTCTTCATCAAATTTTTTTATGGTTAGGCCAATACTTTTTACAAAAGCATCTATTTCATCTTCTTTTTCAGTCTCAATCGATTGTTCTAGGTACTTGTTTAATATTTGTCAGTCATCAGCAGATTTTTTTAACAACGTCACTATTTCTTGTTTATTTGTCACTTTCTTAGTTTTTGGCTGAACTCCTAATTCAAAAGAAGATTCCCCAACCTTACTGAAAGCCCTCTTTACCTTGCGTTTAGACGTAGACGAGTTACCTGATACAGCACCAGAAGTTGCCCCCTCATTACTTTCTGATGGAAGGGGTTCATCAACTTCTGGAACATTTTTTTTCATTGTTCTCCTGAAAGTAAATGTCTAGATTAGTGTTCTTGTACTTTTGTTTTAATATTTTATTTGTAGAAAGTTTTCGTCAAAAATTCAACAAAAAAACTAATAACGCAAACTGAATTAGTTGTTAGTAGCTACAGTTGTTTCTTGTTTTACTGTCAAGGTATACATGCTGTATACCTGTAAATGAACCTTCAATAATACAGATGAAAATTCGCTAGACGCAAGTGGCTGCGACTTAGCAATTCCTATACTAAATTTTAACTATTGTTATTTAATTTAAGGTACCTAGCTACAGGGGATCATTCAGATCATTGGCGTTTGCATACCGCATTTCACCGGTCGTACTTAACAAAAATTGTTCCACTAGTATTGAAATCTTTAAAAACTAAACTGCAAAGTTTGTACTTGTGTCGTCCTGAAGACATTGACTGGAAAAATAAGTCTCACGAATTTTTAAAGCGTTGGGATTTTCCAAATGTTGTTGGAGCACTAGACGGTAAACACGTGCGTGTTGTTGCACCAGACAACAGTGGAAGTTTATTCTTAAATTATAAAAAATACTTTTCTATTGTTTTGCTTGCCCTAGTTGATGCGAATTGCAAATTTATTGTAGTGGATATTGGTTCCTATGGGAAGGAAGGGGATGCTGGAATTTTTAATAAATCAGCCATGGGAAAAATGATTGCCGACGGAACAAAGATTTTCCCAGACCCTCAATACTTAACTAATTCAAATATCATATTACCCCATGTAGTATTGGGTGATGAGGCTTTTCGCTTGGACAAACACCTCATGAAAGCATATTCTAAACAGCAAGCAATTGAAGAATCAGACAAGAGAAATTTCAATTATCACTTGTCTAAAGTAAGAAGGGTTACTGAAAATGCTTTTGGTATTATGTGTTCGCGCTTTAGAATTTTTTTGCGCCAATAGCTGTGAAGCCAGAGACAGTGGACGACATAATTATGATATGTTGTGGCCTACACAATTTACTTCGAGATGACTTCGTTAACAAATATCCTAACCAAGGTGAAGAAGAATCTATCCATGAGCTACCAGTCGATTCCCCTAGCTGGGATTGGTGGATATGCTAGTTCTGAGGGTTTCAAGGTACGAAGTAGATTTACCGAATACTTTGAAGGAAAATCAGCCAAAGAAGGAAACGTTGAGTGAACACGAACAAACAGTAATGTAAAAAAGATCAAGTATTCTGAACATTATGTAATGTAATGTGTTGTCATAATATAATTGTTTATTGTAGACTAATATTGTGTCATATTAACATTGCGTATGTTATATTGGTACAGTACATATTGTGGCCCTATATAACTATGTTATATTATGCTTTGTAATTAAAACCACTAAGATAAGATTGTATTTAAAGCACTTACCTGTTTTATTCAACAATCGTTCTCTGAATAATCCCACAGTATCCGGTGACCCGCTACTAACTCCACTAACTGTTCGTCATCAGCGGCATTGAACGTAGACATTTTAAATTAATTAAATTTTAAAACTAATAAAAGAACTACGTGCACAACAACAGGAACTGCTCGCTATTCCGTTGCGGACTGCGTCGTAGACTCCTCTAGAATGAGTCGGCGCGGCCCGCAGTCTGATCCCCGCTGGCGGGGTGCGGCGTACGATTCCTAGGAAAACTCTCTGACGTAACACTGTATATTGTGTGCTCTGCGGACCCCCCAGGTTCAACACCGCACCTCGCTGCGGCGTATATCCCGCACCTAGGAAAACGCGCCTTTAACTCGTAAAGATTGAACATTTGTATGGGGAGTAAAGCGGGATACGGGCTTCGAGGCCTTGCGAAAAGCGTTTACTACCCCTCCTTTACTAGCGTATGATGAGCCATTTATAGTAAAAAGTGATGATGCAAGTTTGTATTGCGTAGATGGGATACTGGCACAAGTTTACTGTTCCTAGTTGTGTTGATAGGAGAGGGGTTTCCTAAGGGGAAAAAGAGAAAGTTTCTAGTTTACCTATCCCCTCAGCGTCGGTCTGAACCAGCATGGAGTACGTCCTGTGTTACTGTTCACTGCTGTATTTTTTATTATTCTTTTTGATGTTGATATTGTTTGTGTGAATTCGGTGCCGTCGTCATCGCTGAGTGGGAGAGAAGCCAAGTTGTTAAGTCTTGCTCTATAAATAGGGTGTTCCTATTTTCCTTACACACTGGGAGTATAACTGGAGGATAAGGATTCTGAAGCCAGTATAGTCTGAGTACTCTGTTTTCCCATGCTAATTTGGTTGTCTCTTGCGGTTGTGTGTGGGCTATGGAGGGTCCCGGCTGTGGTCAGATGCTGGTTCAGTTTTTGTATGCAGGTTTGGTTGCCTCCAGTGGTCGTGTTATTGTTGGGTTGGTCAAGGTTGTGATCAGATGTTGATTCAGTGTTTGAATACAGGTTTGGCTGTCTCCTGTAGTCAAATTATGGTTATAATTAATCCCGGTTGTGATCAGATGATGGCTGCTTTTGAATACAGGTTTGGCTGTTTCCTGTGAACAGAGGGGAGGTTGTGATTTTGCGACTTGTAGTGAGACACTAAAGTGGTTTTTTTTCTGCTGTGAATTTTGTTGCGCCTTGAGGCCGTCTGTTTATTAATATGAGTTTCTCTTGCATCCTATTTGCTCTCGTTTGCACTAGTACTAAGCAAGGTGTGTGCATCTCTTGTCGCATTGAGGGGGATTTATCTTCTCTTCTAAGGACTTGAAGGACTCATTTGGCATGATTGAGCCATTTAGGGGGGTATGTGTTTCGCTAGCAGTATATGCCTTGAAATCAAACTGATTATTTTCGGTTCTAGTTTTCTTTTGCTGAGTTTAGATATTGTATTTTTAAGTACTTTTATTTTTCTATTGTGCTCATCAAGTAGAAGCGTATGTTTCCTGCCGTGCTCTTCAAAAAGAAGTTGTATTTCGAGCTGTTCTGTTTTTGTTTTACGATCTGAGCTGTAGTTTCTTGTAGTTTTCCCTGTAATTTTCCAATTTGGTTCCAGTATTTATCCTCTGTCTCTGTCATAACTTCTAAGGTTGCCTCCAGCTCAGCTATTTTTGCTTGTGGTGCTATATTGGTTATTAAGGGCCTCATTGTCTCTTTTTAAGTTGTAGTTTTCCGCCAGGAGAAGGCCCCCAACCTCAGTTGCCAGAGTTAAAGAGGTTTCAATTTCAAACTCAAGGGAAACACTTTTTTATGTATATAACATGTAAATAATTGAGTTTATATGTTTGAGAATGCATGTTTAAATAATATATTTAAAATTGTTAGATACAACATACCCATTCCTAAATGTACAACTTTTATATTTCGGAAAGCAACAAAGTATGAATTGAACTGCGCGGCTGTATGTACTTATTGTACTAGGCGGTCATAACGACAAACCAGAAAAAGTAGTTCTAGTGTTCTCCGCTAGGTTTCAGCACCTACTGGAACCACATGATCGTTATTATTTCTCAGTCTTCTACTTGTCAGAGAGTAACAAATATGGTTGAACGTGATTTTGGCAATCTTCCTTCATCTTCTCGATGTAAGTATTTTATAAATACTACAATTTGTAAGCTTATAGTAAATCAAAAAATTAAGAATACATACAATGAGATTTACTATTGCCTGAGTTCCATCCAAACTTTAATATTCTGATGATAGTTTCTTTTGTTCTGAACGGATTAATTTTGTTGTAACCCACAGGTTACATTGGATTTTGGCTGTACACAAACATTTGTATAATCATTAATATTAATTAATTTTCACATAAGGTTTCCGTCATGGTCTGTTTCGCTATAATGGATGACTGCGAATCAATGTAAATAATAAAATTATCATCATTTAGTTTTGAAATGTATTTAAGAGCTTTCAATATTCATATTAATTTAGTTGTATAACTTGATAAAAGTGTATTTAAACTATATTTCAAGATAGTACTGCTAGAATGTATCATAACAAAACCACCTGCTCCATTAACCCGCCGTTGGTCGCGTGATTAAAAGTTACGTAACGTAAGGTAAGTGTACCAGTAGTAGACACCATAAGGGAAATTACTTCTTTAAAAAAAATCTGTTTCCTTTCTTTATAACTATGACTCAAAATTATATTATTTCCCCAATTATATAACATTTCAGAGTTGTTTTCCAGTTTTTATATTTAATCTTTTCTTCTGTTTTATTTTATAATGTACTAAAATAAAAGTGTTGTTAATTTTTTAGTAGTTGACATCTAATTGTTATTACTGTTGCAGTAGATGACATCTAACTGTGCTAGTAGTTGACACTTCAACCGATAATTTTTATGTATAGCTTTTACATTTTAATAATTAATTTATATTACTTAGGATTGCTGTATTACTTAACCCTTTTAATTTATAACCTGTTAAGAGGTAGGAGAATTAAAAATAAATAAATATTTGAAGGTACTGAATATTCGTACTGTTACAGAAATTGTTCTCGTTTTACCACGTACAAACTTTATTTATTATTTCATTTTATTATACTCCATGTAATGCAACATAAACCAATTTCAAAATATAACAAATAATTTATCTCATTTAATAAATAAGTTTAAACCATCACAATTTTCACAGCAAAAATCACAGTCTGAATCTCCAAAACTTGGATCTTCCAAACCAAATTTACTTCCATGTTCTTTGGTAATGTATTTGATGTGGATGCTACCATGACATTTATCGCAATCAATCCAAACAGATTTAATGCCTAATAAATTTTCTTCATTCCATGAAGCACCTACAGCTCACACACAAATAATCCCTGGTTTTAGTGTTCTTCGATTTACACTTATTCTTTTGCACCTTTCCTTCTAGTTGCTTTTTCCTTTTTGCTGCTCGCTTAGCTTTAGCTTTCTCTTTTTATTTCTTTACCAGTTGTTTCTGTTGATGGTATTTCCTCCATTGTTCTCCAGAAGCAACACTGAGTATTTTTTCTGTTATCTCTTTCTTTATTAACTTTTTGGGTTCTGGCCAAAATAAAGCCTTTTTAAAAGGTGATGGAATAAATACACCCTTCGTACAATTTTCGTTGCCACTCTTAGATGTACTGGGATGTCCTTCACATTTACGTTCACCATCACATTCATTTTATTCACTAGTCTTGTCTTCTTCATTACTATTGATCATGTCTTTTCCTGTTATTTGCATTATAAGATCTTCATCCTCAATTACCATTATATTTTCTTCTCCATTAGGATCATTGTTATTTTCTTTTTGTACAATTTCTACATTTTTGTTCTCCATTTCCCAAGAGATAATCCCATAATCCAGATGTTCTTCAAACTCTAAGTCTCCTGACAAATTTACATCTAGATTTTCAAGAGGGATATTTCCTGTGATACCTATAGCTTCAATATTGCCAGAATGTTCAACATCTTCAATTGTGAGTGTGTGTGCTATGATCACATTTTCAGTAGCCAAATCGACTAAAATAATGTTTCCCTAGCCCTAATTACCAAACAGTGTTTAATTGAAAGATGGGTATCAATAACATCTGAAGGATGTTTAAGGAGGGTTAGGTTTGGTACATCTTTACTATTACTATCTTGAAATACAGTCTAAATGCAATTTTATCAAGTTATACAACTGAATTAATAGGAATATTGAAAGCTCTCAAATACATTTCAGGAACAAACTCAAGGGAAACACTTTTTTATGTATATAACATGTAAATAATTGAGTTTATATGTTTGAGAATGCATGTTTAAATAATATATTTAAATTTGTTAGATATAACATACCCATTCTTAAATGTACAACTTTTATATTTCGGAAAGCAACAAAGTATGAATTGAACTGCGGGGCTGCATGTACTTATTGTACTAGGCGGTCATAACGACAAACCAGAAAAAGTAGTTCTAGTGTTCTCCGCTAGGTTTCAGCACCTACTGGAACCACATGAACGTTATTATTTCTCAGTCTTCTACTTGTCAGAGAGTAACAAATATGGTTGAACGTGATTTTGGCAATCTTCCTTCATCTTCGCGATGTATTTTATGTATTTTTCTCCATTATATTATGATGTTCTCCATTTTCTAAGAGATCTTCCACAGGTGAATATCTGATCCTTCGGCCAAAATAAAAACATTTGCAAGAGAGGTATCTTCTACCAAATCCAGATGTTCTTCAAACTCTAAGTCTCCTGACAAATTTACATCTAGATTTTCAAGAGGGATATTTCCTGTGATACCGATAGCTTCAATATTGTCAGAATGTTCAACATCTTCAATTGTGAGTGTGTGTGCTATGATCACATTTTCACAATTTTTTTCTACTTCGGTTGACAATTCCTTCCATATGTAATGACGACCCGGACATCACCTTCCCACTGGCCTTGAGTTGCTTTAAACTGTTGTAGTTTAATGTCTCCTATACGTTCTTCTAAGATATTTAGTCCTACTGTTAGTAGTTATTGTCTCTTTTGAAGGGAACAGCTGGCGTTGCACTGCAGATTTTACGTGAGGTACTTGTGGTTCTTCATCTGCTGTGTGGTTAGTTATTTTAGATAAATCTAAAGCCTGAGAGTTCCGTGGGTACAAACCACATTTTCTAAACCCATTCTTCAGAACAGGAGCACCAACTCTTTCCTTTATTGTTTTTTTTTTTTTAAACAGGAGCAAAATATTTCTTTTTAAATACCGGGTTTTCAAAGTGATCATTCCTCCACTTTTTCACTGCTTCCTTCCAGCCATCTTTCAAAGTTCGAAACAAAGCCCCAACCATTGGCTGTGTAAGGTAAGTGGAATTTGGTAATAGAGCCACTAAACTTATTCCATTTTTTTAACAAAATGTGCTAGTAGGTAAAGTGAGGTGAGAAACATAGTTATCTATGAATAGTATAACTGGACTTGCAACATTTTCTTTTAAGAACCATGGATAGAATATGTTTGTTATGTACTCACAGAACAGCTCCCCTGTCATCCACCCGCTGTCTGATTTTCCTACTGCCCAGTCTGAAGGCACACTTTCTGCGATGTCTGTAGGGATTATTTCATAACTAAATACAATCATGGGGGGGGGTGCAATAGCTCCACTGGCACTGCAATTTATTAATACAGTAAGACACCCCTTCTCATCGGTATTAACTACTTGATAAACGTTCTTTGATCCCAGAGGCACCAAAACTTTATTGCTTTTGGGGGTTAAGAAAAATGCTGCTTCATCAGCGTTAAAGATTCTAGAAGGGTCTTCCAAAATGTTGTCATTGCCTTCTTCTTTGAGACGATTATGAACTTCCATAAACCAGTTATCCAAACTATTTTTGGAAACTGCTGCTCTTGACGCAGTCAAATTCTGTGCTATTCTAGCACTTACTTGAGGATTTCTCTTACAAAATCCTGCAAACCAAGACCTACCAGGTCTACCATCTATGAATGGGGTTTCCTTCTTTAAATGTTTTATTAAACACTGGACATTGTCTAAGAATTGGTTTTGGCCTACGGAAAAAACCGCACTTTGCCATTTAGAACAACCACTGAACAAGTAAGTTTTCTTCGGTTTTTATAATATTGCCTCTGGTCCCATACGGCGATGGTATGGTGTTTTTCCATTAATTTTGTTAAACAAAGTAGTTCTTGGAACACTATTTGCTTTTGCAGCAGAAGCAACAGATCTTTACATCAGCTATAGCTTTTAGCATTTGCTCATCAGAATATGAATGCATTTGTCCTTTAACAGGTGGCATCTTGATCTGAAACAATAACCCTTATTATAGGCCTACAATAAATCAGAATATATTTATTCCTAATGTAACCTTGAGAAATTATTTTTTTTTTAAATCATCACATTGGCCTAAGCCAATATTTTCAATCAAACTGTAAAACTTAAATAAAATAGTATTTACTTTGATTAAACTGACATTGAGGAGTACAGTTTGAAAATGGGTCTTGTCCGGAAAAACTTTTTTGAGTTATGCACAGATTTGGATTCTACAAGTAAAGGACTACATTTTAAGAAAATGGTTTGGTTTCAAAAAATCCTTGTCCCATTTAAATTTACTATTAAAAACTACATGTTGTTTCAAAGTGGGTCTTATCCTGAACTGGGTTGTTTCAAACAGAATCATGTACACTGTGTCTAGTTTTGCAGCAATATGAACCTTGTCCTATTTAGCAAAGATGGCTAAATGGTTGTTTTAGGTCAAAATTGAACCATGTCCAAGTTGTAGTTTTCTTGGTTTACTTGCTGTATTTTCGTGATAAAACTCAGAATAGGTTTATAAATTTAGAAATATTTTAGTTTAAAAGACTGTTTGGTTGGCAAACATGACTGTTTACTTCACAGGTGATATTGCTTGTTTGTTCATTACACATTTACCCATCATCAACCCAAGTAGTGGACACTGGTGATTATTTATTTGCAAAACAACTAAGTTAAAGTTTGTTTACTATCGAAGCATTGGATAATCAAACTAATACTGTAAAACCTGTTCAACCTGGACCGGGGAGAAAAAGGAAGAGAAGCCATGAAAAATGGAAGCGATCTACTGAGAAAAGAAAAAGGTATGTTTGTGCTTGTATTTTAGGTTAGGCCTTAGTATTTTGGGTAGAAACATATTAACATGTTGAGTACTGTTTTGATGTCCTGTTATTTTGACAACTTCACCTGTCTTAACATAACATTAAATATTCTAAAGAACCTATTCCAATTAAACTTTACCTAACTATAACCTTCATATTCTAGTACGCTTTGTTAGACATTCTACATCATGTGAATTGAATCTATTGTTTCAGATACTCTTCAAAGGGACTTCCAAAAACCTGTCTGTATCCACAGAGGGCCACATCAATTCGAATGCAACCAACTGAACATGCAAGACGTTAGAAAGTTTCATGGTAAGTATTATGAAATTGCCAAAAATGAAAAGGATATCAAGGAAAAACAAGACTTTTATATTTTAAGATACATAACAATCAAAACTCCAAAAAGGTCAAGACCGAGGACTCAGCATGGATCTAGGAAAAATTTGACAGCTAAGTATTATGTTCCACGATATCGCCAACATGCAGGAACATGCCTAGTTCAGGTATGTCAACAAACATTTTGTTCTATATTAAATGTATCAAAATCACGAATCCAGAGACTGCTAAAAAATCAAATAAATGACATAGGATCCACCCCTAAAGAAAAAGGAGGTGATGACCGAAAAATTGTTTTATTTTTTCCTAAAAGACAAAATGTTAAGAGCTTTATTGAAAAACTTGCAGCATGCAGGGCGAAGTCTAAGCGCCAGTACCTTCAAAGTGACTTGTCAATACGCAAACTTTGGAAAATGTACAATAATCAGGATAACTTAGATGTAGCTCTGAAGGTAAAGTATGGCTTTTTTAGAGATATTTTTGTATATGACTACAGTGTCAGCTGTGGTACTCCAGCTACTGATAAGTGCTCACGTTGTATTCAGTTAAAAGAAATGTTAAAAGTGGCTGAAACTGCAGAGGAAAAAAATGATCTTATGATTTATTTGAGAGTGCACAAACTGAGAGCAAAAGGTTTTTTTAATGCTCTTGACACAGAGGTTAGCACCCATGTAACTTACTCGTTTGACTGCCAAAAATATATGGTGCTACCAAAAATACCAGACCAACAATGTTACTTTAGTAGACAGTTTTATGTCTACAATTTCACCATGTGTGACGGTTCTTCAAAATCCAAACAAAAGATAGGAAACACATTCACATATACTTGGAATGAGATCCAAAGTGGAAAGGGGTCTAATGAGATTGTATCTTGTGTCTATGATCGTCTTAAAAATACAAATTTTGAACCAGGACAGTCAGGTGCTAGACTGTTTGCGGATGGCTGAGGAGGCCAAAACAAGAACTCCATATTAATAGGGATGTTAAAAGCGAGTGGCTCCTTCAAGAAGCGCCAAGACGGGTCAAAAGTGTTTCCATATTTTTTCCAACACCAGGTCACTCTTACCTGCCCCCAGACAGGGTGTTTGGCCGCATTGAAAAACGTGTTAACGAAATTAAACCTGAAGAATATCATAAAGTATTTTCTGAATTTGCTAGTCAAAAAACTGTAAACCATCCTCAGGTTTTTTGACTGGAAAAACACTGTCGCACAAGTTTTGAAAAACCAGTGAAATGGCATTTTAAATTTGCTCCAACAAAACGATTTATTTTAAATTGAAGTAAAAGTGGAAACATTCTACTAAGAGGGTAGTTATCGTACAACTGCGACACAGGCACATCAAAAACTGTAACACAGCCAAATAAAAATCCTGGTCATCAGTCCAGAAAAAAATTGTTGTAGGTCTTCTCCCTAAGCCTGCAAAAGCTACTGATGTAAAGAAACTCCTGGAAAAACATTTTGGGCCAAGTTGGAATGATAGGCAAGATTTGGACTTTTATAAACTTGCCCTAAACACCGAAGGACAAAGAGAGGAGACTGAAGAAGAAGAAGAGGTTGAACCCATGAATGACGTGGAAATGATTGTATAAAAATGTTGTTTTTCATGTACTATATAATTATTTTAGTGTGTGTTAATAAATAAAATTAATATAAAACAGAACAAGTACTTTAATAAAGCCCCAGTTTTTAAAACATTATCTACTATTTTTTTCTTCAAAATGGGTCTTGTCCCCTACTGTTTGCAGCATAAAGAGTCTTGTACCTGGCGTTGTTTCAAAATGGGTCTTGTCCTTTCGTTTTGTTTACTTTTTGCATACATTTGGCATGTTTTAAAACGATTTTTGTTTAGAAAAAGAATGTATATGACACTAAACTAAATACCTAGTACCTAACCTAATGCTATCACATCATTGTTACATGGC